>NW_008824352.1:3650384-3667212 GCF_000699105.1 Pygoscelis adeliae
ATACCTTTCCCCTCCCTGCACCACTCCCATTTCTATCCGTTTCCCAGAACGCAGTGGACCTGCCCAAGCTGGCCAGCTGGACACCTGAAATAATCCTAAATGGCAAGTGAGCTTCCTGAGTATGTGGAGGGGGCAGAGCACACCCTCTCCCTGGGCTTTCCTGCATCCTCAGACCTCAGGATATCTCCCACCCCCACCTTGATGGCAGGGTGAGCTTGGTGGGTTGGTGGGGATATGCTAGACTGCCAGACTGGCTCGGCAGTTCACTGATGCCAGACAGGAGGGAGCTCCAGATCCATGTTTGATTTCTCAGGTAGCCAGAAGCCAGATGTGTTCTGGAGATGGCAAATTTTGGGTCAGTTATTGCTGTACAGTGCAGACCTACTCTTAATCTGCTTTGGCATTCAAAGGTAGAATTATATAGGTGTGCAGGAACGCCAATTTTTTGACAGAAAAGACAACTTTTCCAGGGTTATCAGAGGTGGGATGAGCAGCTCTGCAGGTCTGGGGGATGCAGCCTGTGCCCTTAGAGAGCAAAGGGCAATTGCTCCAAGAGCCCAAATTTTGCATCCTGAAGCGCTGCCTGCCCTTGGCCAGCAATAGGTGCCAAAGGATTTTGGAGAGAAGTCCTGCCTGCTGGGACTGGGCAGCTCTTGCTGCAGGGACACTAACTGCTCTGCTCTTTAACACAGATGGAGAACCCCAGCTGGCCTCCACCGTCATAGACACCATCATGGCTGGCCTGCCAGGACCACGGGGAGCCCCGGGCCCCGTTGGGCCACCAGGTAATAAGCTCATTTGAGCTGCAAACTGTAACGATGGGGAAGGTGAGCAAAAGAAATTTCTGATGGAGACTGGAGTGGTCTGTGGGATGCCTGCAGGGAAAGCAAGTGGTCCTCACTAGAAGGGCAATAGAGCAGTGGGTCTGGGGGTGGGAAAGGTGGCCAGAAGTAACCACGTTTCTTAACTGTTGATAGTGGCAGATTGTTTTACCTTCGGCAGGACACATCTTGAGAAGGGAATAATTAAAGGCTGTCTTTAAGAATGGGTTGTCCAGTGAATTCCTTTATGAGAGCAGAGTTGTTCTCACCGCTGCTGCGATCCTGTCCTGTCGCTGTAGAGCTCCACTGAGCAGGATCTGGCCAGCTGCTCTGTGATGCGTATGCAGACTTTGCAGACTTTGGAGCTGGTTTGAGCTGTTCCAGATTTTCACCAGTATAACTGAAATCAGAATCTGGGATGAAAATTCAGCGGCAAGTCGTCTTTTTCTCTGTACTGATGGGCGGCTTAAATGATAGTATTCCTGCAGACATCAGCACTTCCCTGTATGATGCATATTTAGGAGTGAACTCCCATTAGTTGCAGAAAAGGCTTTTCCTTTCATTATGAGGGCCTTTCATTTATCCTTCAATTCCTTTATTCTTTGACTTAAGCATTTGTATGGTGCATTAATGATTGAGGCTGATTCAGCTGTACTTTGTGTATAATGTCCACATTGTTTAATCTCAAGGGTTGTGACAACTAAAGCAGAGAGGAGTATTGCTAAGTTCAGACTAAGCAAATATCCTGTCTCCCATTTGCAGGTATAATTTAATAGCTACTGTTGAGATATAATTATTTTCCCAAAAGGAATGGATCTGTTAAGTGACTGTGTAAAACAAGCTGACCTGTTTAGACAGTGTTTAACTTGTCCTGGAAGCAGGCTTTTCCGCGGTACAGACTTTAAAAGACTTTATTGCCACTGGAGTGAGCAAAGAACAAGAGAGAGCTTTGCTTTGCCACAGTCAGCCTCTCACACCGGCTGTGTCCAAACCCCATGTCCTTCACGTTCATCATCAACTTTCTGATAACACTAGAGACACAGACCGTAGCAGGCTTGTGGACTTCCCTTTCCACTTACAGGACTCTGTTTCAGAAACAGCAACTGTAGTATCTCGCTCTGATGTAGCTGTTTCATGGATCTAGTTTAAGTTTTCTCAAAAGTTGTCATTTTAAACAATGGAAATGCAGCATGACTGACATCCTCCCTGCCTATTTTCACCTTTTTTTCCTCCCAGAGCTCTAACATCTTCCCTAGGGCATAGGGATATATTATATCAGGGTGTGGGTATCCAGCAATGCAGTGTGTGATGAAGCGCTTACGCTGTAGTCCTGTGATCGATGAACGGCTCTTACCCATTGAGAGACTAAGCAGAACAATGACAGGAATTGCATGCATTTGGAATTTAGGGTCCTTCCTTCTAAGTCTCCTAAAAATCGTCTCAAATGATGATTCCCACCAGGGCCACCAGGCGCATCAGGACCCAAAGGGCCACCAGGACCTATCGGAGTCCCCGGATCACAAGTAAGGCGCTTTAGTGCTTTGGGGCTGAGGGGCAGTCGGGGGCTAGGTGTGAAACATCTTCTCATTGCACAAAGAGAGACAGTAGTTTATAAGTCTTACATCTGATGTTTTGTTCCCCATGAAATTCTGTGATTTTAATACCTTTTTTTCATTCTGAATTGTGTTGAGAGGTTGAAATGGTTGCGCTTTCCAGATTTTCCCTTAATCATAACAACACATCTCGCTGTTGCTGTGTCAAAACATTTCACTGTGGCCTGAGTTGATGCAAAGGATTTGACATGGCCTTTACTAACACAGTGATAGAAAAATACCGCGTTTCCTGCGGAACACATAAAAAGAACAAAAATGCATCAATGGGAATTCACGAATTCACCAAAGTGAATTTGTTAAGCCTAGCTTTTGAGAAATAGCACTTTCTGTTCAAGAAAAATATCACAAATTCCCATCAGTTTGATTATTTATTGATACAAAAATTGTGGAGGGGGGGAGGTAATAATGGAGTGTGATAAACTCACTTAAAAGAATTTATGATAGGAGAAGGGCAAAGTACTCACATGGGTGGAAAAAGCCAGTTAAATGGAAAGAAGTGAAGTCATGATGAACAGTGAACTGCCAAACTACTCAAATTGTGGTTGGCTGGTACAAAGGGACTCCAGTTTTGGGAAGAGTATTACTTAATGTGGAGGTATACGAGTAACATCAAATATTTCAAAGGAATGTAACGTGACTAAAGAGATAAAAGTGACTGAAGAGCACAGAAAGAGAGAAACGTTAAGTAACTTAGAGGGATGTAACTTAGATCCTGATAAGAAGAGGTTTGGAATTGCTAGACAGTAGAGAAAGGAGATTTTTACTATGTGTTTATTAATCAGTTTGAAGAAGCAATAGACAGCAGGTTAGTGAAAATTTGCCAGTGTAGCAGAATCATTTCAATTAGTGAATGCTCTGGAGAACGATGAGAAACTCCAGATAGATATGAACACAGTGGGAAATTTGGCAGCAAAATGACAGATGCAGTTTAACGTGATTAAATATAAGGTAATTCACAATTCATAAATAGGCTCTGTAGTAGAGTCTGGCTTTTTCACATGCAGCACGCATTATAAATCTTTTTTTCTTTTTACAACAGATTTGTGGAATTCAATGTTCTTGAGTGTCCCCATGTAATCACACACTGAAAGTCACTGTTGAGAGCTGTCAAGAGCGAAGGATGCTTGTGGACACTTAAGATTTGTTCATGCTGCATGTTTGACACGGGGCCAAGTCTGGCTGGTGCCCTACCTCGTTTGGCAGCCCTAGTTAACCTCCTAAATCAGGCCTGAGTTTCTGAATCTTTTGTGGGCCCAGGGGAGACGTAGCTAAGCTGGAGGCCAGGTCACTGTGCAGCTGGTAGGGCTGACTGCAGGCAAGGAGTGACATGTTAATGGTGAGCATTGCTGCCTCCCAGCTGAAACCAGGAGAGTGCTCCTCCTTTAGACCTTTAAAGAGCTAATGCGCAATCTTGTTGGGCCACTTAACTAGACGCTGAGGCTCCTCACAGCTATGCCTCGAAAGCCCATTCCTCTGGACACTGGGAGGTGGGGGTTTCTGGAGGCTGTTATTAAGCAGGTTGGCTTAAATCACCAGCAGTCTGGAGTGGAGCAGTAGTCTGATTTGCTGCAGTCACCAAGGTGATATGCAAGTCACTTGAGGTGGAAAAAAGCATCTTGCATACGGTCATGGGGAGCTGACATGCTGAATATAAACAAACAATATTGTTCTCTCCCTGTCTGGTTTATAGCTGTGGCTTCGCTGGGTGAATAAGTTAAGAATTTGGATCGATTTCTGCAAAGCAGTTAAATTAGTAGAAATCTGGAGACTATGCCCTTCTTATCCGTTGGTGACTGCTTTATAGATTTATTCAACCCAGGGAGCAAAATTATTAGTAGAGATTGGGCTTAATTTGAAAATTGTTTATTAGGGTGAGTGAATAGCTTCAAAATAATTTCCACTGCACAATCCAATTAATTTTCAGGTATGTATGCTTACTCATGCCACCCACTGAGGCAATTATGAAGAGGGGGAAAGTAATGGGGATTTTTAAGCTAACCATACTATCTGTGTATTAATTTCTTCTTGGTAACTGAGAACAAGAACTATCCTGTCATACTGACCCCTTAAAAAAAAGTCACATCAGTAGCCTGCAGTGCATTAGAAGACCCAAATAGAGGGATATGCAGAAACTATAGGTCTCAGGACATCTGCAGTCAGAGCTTCCGTTGTTGAGGATAAAAGCTTGAGGGTAAAAGAGAATCCAAGGCGTTTGCTTAATGGGTGTATGAGGTTTTCAGGATCTGAGGATCACTGGGAAATGTATTCATTACACCTACACAAAGGATGCACACTATAAATTAATTCCTTCTTGTTCTGCATCTCTTCTAGGGCTTACCGGGCTCTCCAGGACAACCCGGGCCAAAAGGCTCCAAAGGAGACCGAGGAGAGAGAGTAAGGTTTTACATACACAGAGAGATTCCCAGCAACATCTGGGGTGATGCCTCAGAAATTATATACAACCTCAGTCTTTCAAATTCTGTGGGACTAAAGCCATGAACAATTTAAATGTAGAGTTTCTAGGTCTTCTGCAAGAACCAAGATGATGGTTTACTGTACAGGTAAAGAGTTGAATTGCTTGCGAAGTCCGGTGTTCCCTAAAGAGATTCAGGTAGCAAATACATGGTATACAAAGGCTTGTGGAGACCAGCTTTCTTCTGCCAACCAAAGCTCTTTAGCGTTGAGTATTTGGGTGGTCTAGCTGAACTCTTCCTTCTGTGGCAATAAGGCAGTAAAAGCTCATCAGACTTTTCCTGAACCAAAGCCATTCCCCAGGTCAAATGATGTTCTTGATATATTTAGAATACTGAAATGGTGTTTTTAATATGTTTGTGTGCTATACCTCAGTCCTTGATGGGTTCACAAGTGCTAATAACTAAACATAGATAGAAGGGCTGTTTGAATGTTATTTACAAACTGGTGAAGTTTAGGAAATACCAGAGAAAAATCTAACAAGGATATAAATGTGTCAGATTCCCAATCCAGCATTCAAGCACCGGGAAGGGTTTCGAAGTGGCATTTGGGCCTTCAGCTCCTTCTGTTCAGCTCACTCTCCAAAAGGCCATGGTTTCTGAACTCTCCTCTGACAGACACTAGGAGTGCAAAATCATTTGAGAACGTAGTACGTGGTGGAGGATCATTCAGCAATTAGATCTGCAAAATGTAGAAGTGGGCACAGATGGACTGTGGACCATCACTAAGACCCTAGTGTGGAGCAGAGTCAAAGAAAGGAAGAAAGATGAGGAGAAAAATATTGGTTGGTACCTCTAAAATGAGGGACGTGGACACAGGCTTGGGCCACAGCTGTAGGAAACAAGTTCCCTTTTCTTCCAAGTGCCACTTTTACCATCACATAGATGGAGATGAATGTGGAGGTCACCACCTGTAAATGGGTGGCTGTAGATGACGTGCTTCCCCCATACGACAGCATCTCCTCTTCTTCATTTCTGCTCACTCTTCCAATCCAAAAGACAGAGGGATGTCTGAAAGAACTAGGACAGATAGGTTAACTCCAATTTGATGACGTCCCAAATTCATGAGAATAACCAGCAACAGACTTAAACTATGTTCCTCTGTCCAGACAGTGTGTAAGGAGAGCAAGTCCAGGTGGCTTGTTTCATTCCCTCCTGTGGCACCTCACATCAAGGAGCAGAGGATATCTGAGGATGGAGCACGTATGCTTTTAAAAAGCTCCGTTTTATTTTAGTATCTTTGCACATTGTTTTGGATACTTGGTCCCTGTTCTTACATAAGAAATCACTTGCAGCTCCCTGAAAGACAGAGACCATTTTAAGTGACTTTAGTAATTTTTTAATAACAGTTCCCTTGTGCAGATCAGCCACTTTGGGCATGTATTGACTTTACTAATAGATTACAGAGTGATGTATTTCTGGGGCTAGAATTTAAGATTCTGATAGAGAGCAAAACCTTAACTGATGAGATTTACAGCCCATCGGCATTAAATGTTAATTTTCAGTCTAAAAAAAAAAAAAAAAGGCGTGGTATATGGTGAAGTGTCAAGTTTCCATCCAGGAAAGTGATAAGAGCTCTTCCTCAATGATTCATTTAACATTTGCTTTAGTTTGTGGTAAGACTACACTTATTTTGAAACAAAAGCTTTGTTGCATTGTATCCATTCAGTACAGACAAATCCTTTAGACTTTGATTTTGTTTCCCTCCTTGTTAGATATTCAGAATTGTAACTCTCCTTCTAGGTTTGGGACAAATGAGATTTTCACATATCAGAATGCCTTGCTAAATAGAAAAAATAAATTCCATTTCCTGTCCTTCCTCTGTTAGCGTGGAAAGCAAAGCCGATTGCTTTTCCTGGCAGAATTTCTGTAGGATGTTCTGTGTGCTTTTTGTCTTTTGTGAGTGTGGATTTGAATGCTGGTTTTGACAACTACATGCTGCAATTTTGGGTTTGGTGGATACAAATTAGAGCTAGCTTTACACAGAGCGGAGGAGCTGTGCAGCTGCAAAGAAAAGCAGAGGCGGGTTTACAATATCTATTGAGATTCGAGAAAATGTTATTATACATTCTTCCTGCTTAATCTCAGAGAGAACAGATGTAGAAGAGACCTGAAGCAGTCTGGGCGCATCTCCTGGATGGCACATCTATATGCGTGCCACTCACGATCAGCCTCTGTTCATCTTATTCTTAAAACAGTGCCAGTGAGGGATACACCGCATCATCTCCAGGCAGTCTTCAGAGGTACAGCTAGTGAGGGCCTGGGATAAAAGATATTTCTAACATCCAGCCTAAATATCCTTTGATCCCCTTTAAACTGATAACATCCTTTCCTTTTCCCCCTGGACATAGAGAACAGTCCGTTTATGTACTTTGAGTGCGTTGTTATGTCTCCTCTCCGTGATTTGCCGCTTGCCTGTGCTTTTTCACAGGCTTTACTCCCTCCAGTGCAGAATCCAAGTATTTCCCTTTGAAGATGCTCAGAGCACCTGACAAATTGGGCCTTCCTTCCAGCGCTCTTCGTGTTGATACGGGCCTTTGTCTAGTGCTGGCTAGCTGCTCACCGAGCACTGCGCAGCTCTCTGTAGTAATGTTTTTTAGATGCCCAAGGCCCATTGTTTTTTTTTATACAAAGCAGCAGTTTGATAGACACAGTAACAAAGCAGCTCTCCCTTTCTGGCAAATACTACAAAAAGCTGCCGCCAGCTAGGTAGTTTTTTGGGGAAAAAAGGATGGGTTTGTTTCTGTGTATGTCTAGGGGAGAAGAGCCAGGTTAAATACGTGGCTGTTTCATCAGTGGATTTCTAAAGAGTCTTTTAAATTTTGCTGCTTCTTCCCCAGCTCCTGCTTTCTCATGAAATAATCTATAATTGTTCTTCTGGTCAGGGATTCGGCCCTGCCCTAGCATGCTCCGGGGTGGGAAACCAGCGCTGCAGAGGAAAACAGGGAGAAAAAAAGATGCTCAGTCTGATGGCATTTCATTCCGCCCCAAACCAACATGTACCATTTCAAAATGTTTCTGTTTAAAACAACAATAAAAAAACCAACCCAAAAAACCCCACTGCAAACAATGTGAAAATTAGCACAGCAGGAAAAAGAAACAAACCAACCAAAATATTGTACCTGTGTTTTGATCAGTAGCTGTTGGGGTTAATGCAGGGATGTGTGTGTGGAGCAGGAGGCAGATTAAATCAGTGCTCTGTGGGAGTCCTGGGCTCTGTTTGCTGTCTGGGGCAGCATCAGCCCATCAGTTTTACTAGAGAGAAGAATGCGATATCTTTGTAAGAAACAAATCTCCAGCCAAATTCCTTCCTGGTATAACGTAACTGACTGCTGTAAAGTTCAAAAAATTGCTAATCGTCTTACTGAGAGGGTACTGAGCTGAGTAGCTCTGTATCGAACCAAACTTCTCCAAAGTGTGATGGGATTTGGAGCTGATACTTGACAGAAAACCATGACCCCCTTTTGCTGTCTCTAAGTGATAATGTCAGGGGAAAGGAATTTTTTTCATATTATCCCAAGTGTAAGGTTTTTCATTAAGCCATCTTAATTCCACTAGTAAAAATTACACTATGTTCTTGTCAAATGGAAAAATATCTCCTAATGACACTTACTTTATCTCCAACAGGGGCAAGCAGGTCTGACTGGAGAGAGGGGCATTAAGGGATTTCCTGTAAGTGATGTACTTGCGGGTGTGTGCAAGACTCAGATGGTTTTGGTGCCTGCCTGGCACAGTAAATACCACCTAGCTGGGCTGCAGCTGGTTCAACCAGCTCTCTCAGATGCAATGCTGAGGTCAACTGTCTCCAGCTTAGACGTTTGTTCAGTAGGCAACCTCACCTTAACGTAATCCTCTGCAAATGAAACATAGTCTTCCTACATGTTAAGCATAGTGCTGAAATGCCGCGATCAGGAAGGTGTCACACCAACAGAGGAGATGTGCTTTGCTTGCAGATCCCCTCTAGCCAAACCTTGGCAGACAGAAGCCCTCTCCCTGCCCCGTGAGGTTCCTGGCACTACCAGAGCTCAAAGTGGGCACTGTAAAACAACCCGAAGTACATCAGCTGCTCTCAACTCCCTCTTGCACCTTGGTCTGCCAAGCTGAGCTGGAAACCCTGTAATGAGATTGAGATGTCTCCAAATGATTTCTTGGCAATACCTGAATGGATGCACACAGGAGACGTCTGCACTGGCACATATGGCTAGGGTGCAAATAAACCGGTGGAGATGAAGGTTGGCTGAAAGTGAGCTAGTGGAGCAAGTTGGGGTTTTTCTGGCTGGCAGCATCCAGAGAGGTCCTAGGTCCTCTGGGAGGTTTCTCTTCTCTCTTCCTTAATTCCACCTCATCGTTTTGTACAATTCACACAACCTTCTCTTCAGTCCTTCCTCCCATATCCACCCCTGCTTTGCAAGTATCTCAGGGATGTCCAGCAAGTTTGAGGAGCCCAGGCATTTCCACTCTATTTTATTCACCAGCTTATTAGCCCCTTCCCTTGTTTTATGTTTAGCTTGTGGTTTAATCTCTCCGTGTCATCTGTTCTTTGAGAAATGCATAACTTCCTGGTTGGGGGGAACATTAGACCAACGTTCACAGCACATACATAGGGATCTTTGTTCAAGAAAAGCTTAATGACCATCTTCAGAGGTAGAAAATGATGTGACTAATTAGTGAAAGCAGAATGGAGGATTTTATGGTCTAAATCAAAGATGAACATGTGCATGTTTGCGAAAGGGGAACAGTATTTTTATCTCAGTGTGAGATAAAAGCATTGCTCATTGAGATCTTCATGAGATGTGTATAGCCTTGCTGTGGGCCCAGGCCATGGCAGCCAGCCCCTCCTGCAGCTTGGCCACACCTGGCCAAGTTCATCAGAGTTGGAAGTGGTGATGACCTCCTGGGAAGCTGGTGGGAGCCAGGACAGAGCTCATGAGAGCACTTTGGCCCTTGGCGTGACGTGCCAGAGAGTCAGTTTGTTTTCTGCTGGTGAAACGCTTCTGCCTTTAATTAGTTCATTTGGAGGGAAGGGATGCAAGCGATCCTGGACAGGGTCCTCAATCACATGAAAACAAATTTCTGTTTCTTGTCTGTTTTAGGGTGAACCAGGCAAGAAGGGTGAGGAAGGTGACAAAGGTGCTGATGTAAGCATGTATTTCTGCTGTTGTTTTACTTTCCTTTTTGTCTCTTTACTGTGCTTCAACCATATTCCCTTTGGCAGGGTGCTTTGTGGAGAGCAAGGGTCTCGTCCACAGTTAAAAGTACAGAGCAAGAGGTGATTCGAACCTTGGGTTTAATCTTAATACATGCTAGAAATCCTGGTCTTTGAGGTTTCCTCAGCCACGTTGTCAGCTGCCCTTCTCACCATGCTCTCTGAGCACCTCCTCTGTCCTCAGTGGTGGTTCTGCCACACAGAGCTGCTACAAGGTAGGGAATTACTCCCCCACTGTCCCTTTCACAAGCTCCGGGACAGACTCCCAGAAGAGATCAAGCAGAGAGAGTTGGAGTTCTCACATCTCTGCTGTCCCACCCTAAAATACTTCCCAACATCTATCTGTCCCTTCAGGCCAATATCTAAGGCAATGGGGGCAACAGCTTGAGTGTACGTGAAAGTATGTGGACAGGCTTCAGGCAGCATGTGGCTCGCTAGGAGCTCTGTGAGAGGCAGTGTGAAGCCCATCAGGAGGGGCTTGCATGCCACAGTTCCAGTTTATAAGGGAGCAACAAGATGGTGCTAGCTACATGTCCCGGTTTCCTGGTGTACCAACAAAGAGAAAGCCCACGTAACTCACTGGTGTTCAGAGTAAATGTCAGATGAGAGCAAAACCTGTTCTCCAGGTAGTTCAGCATAGCTGTTAACACAAGCTTCACATTATAAAGGTTTGACAGGAGTATACACCCTGGGTTCAGCCCACTGCAGAAGCTGGAACCAAACTGAAAGGCTTGGCTTTGGGTCAGAGGCTCTGCAAACATGGGTATAACTGAGGAGTTTTTCTTTAAATAGGGATTTCTCCTGCATTCCTACTTAACCCTTGCAGCTTATCTCCCCTTTTACATCTTTTCTTTTTTAAACATTCACACTGCATAGTTTGGCATTACGGAGGCAACATTATGAACAAGAAGCCTATTCTGCAACATATACCAATGTTAGTTTTCTTTTCCTTCTTGCAGGGGGAAGGTGTTCAACAACTTCGAGAAGCTCTGAAGATTTTAGCTGAGAGGGTATTAATTCTTGAGCACATGATAGGAATTCATGGTAAGTGTCGCTAATGTTTTCTTTTCTGGACGACTGGGGGCTCTGTTCAGGCAGCTGCTTGATGGTTAAACATCCCCCCCAGTCTCCTAAACTCTCTGTCCTAGTATCTATTTAAGCCGGGTTTTTAAAACTAGGCACCCAACATGACTTAAAGGATGCTTAGAACTGTTGAGGACCTAGAGCTTCCACCAACTGCACTAGTTACTCTGGCTTTACAGTAGCAGGTGAAGTGACCCCTACAATAATTTTTGTTACCATTCAGAAAGCCAAGTCACGAGCAGCAGCTCAAGCCATGTGGCACAGATCATCTACCAGCTTCCCAGGGAGCTGCTTGTTCAAGTCTTTAGGCCAGATCATTTAATCCTGTTAACAGTGTCTTCCAAGTGACTTTAACACCACTGAGGCCCTTGCCTTGTGTAGCACTATATTTTACAGAGGAAGCCCAAACAGCGCTACCATTACCCTGAAAACCAGTGATCCCTGAACACCTTCTGATTATAACTGACATAAAACCCATTTTCACAATCAGATTTAAAGAAAGTCTCATGTGTTCTTTGTTCAGATAGATTTTAAGTTAAGTTTTCTGTTGAGGCTGTTTGCCATCACTGGTACAGTGTGTGGCATCATCCCTTAATGAGTGTTTTCTTCCCTTAACCAGAGTAGGGGCTTGTGCAATCATCACAGATCAGACTTCTCCCTTTGGGGCACTTGAGGATCAATTCTCTCACAGCTGCCAAAAGTTGCTGTGCCAATTTCTCCCCTTTCAGAAACACACTAGAGGCAAAATGTTGTTTAGAGCTACTATCCCAGCCTGTGAGAAGCAAGCCTGTTCCTTGGCACCGAGATAAGTGTTTTTTAACCAAGTCCCATAGCACTTTTCTTTCTTATTTTCTCCTTGACAAATGGCACCTCATTCCTGGCCTCACTTGAAAAGCAAGCTGCTCATACCTTCCTTCGGATTGACATCCGCTTTTATTATGAAGTGGCCTTTAGATATTGATTTAGCCTGTGAAAATGCTAAACAGCTAAAATGTCCAGCAGTTCCTAAGCAAGTGACTTAAAGTGCATCTATTACTGTGCAGTAAGGCAGCATGCTTTGAGAGCCCACAAGCTCCTTCTGGAACCAGCACAGTGCTAAAATGAAAACGCTGCTGGGCACTTCAAAGCCGAAACAGTGTCAGTGCATGGTGCTCCGTTATATGGCTGAACTGGCTTGGGTCTCAGCACTGCTCTTCATTGTTCCATGGACATGTGTCTTTTAGAGGCCCAAAGTACTATTTCCAGAAGCAATAGGCAGCAACAGCTTAAGCTTTTCGGGAAATCATGAATCACAAACCCATGATTTAACCACAGTCACCCTGACCTTACCTCTGCATTAATCCTAGTTTGCTTCATATTTTCATTGGATTTTATACACCAAGGACAGGAAGAGATGTTTTTATGCCTCTTTGCTTTGAGTTGGTGGAGGTGCTGGGAAGATGCCCCCTAGGCAGCAATCCATGCCCAGCCGATATGTTCTCTGGGCAAGAGGGGAAGCCCATAAGCACAGTGCAGCGGATTTACAGGATCCAGGGCCTGGCCCTCCACTATCTTTTACATTGTACCTTCATTTATACTAGTGAAAAGCAAAACGTCAACTCTTCAGGAAGCTTGTGTAGACACTGGGACTTGGACTGGGGGATTCATGCAACTTTGCTCCTGCAGAACTGCCTAGTTTATCTCTTTTATACATCATCTGTTTGGCAATGCAGCAGCAACAAGGCATGCGCTGCTGTTATTTTGAAACGGTCATTTTGGCAAACCGTTTTTACTGACATAAATGTATTTTCTGTTATTGCTTGAGATGGAGGCAAGTTATTTATACCCATGTGTACTTCTATACCAGTGTAACTGCATCAGCAAAAATGGATGGGTTTTAATTGTACAGTGTAGTTAAGGCCATATTTAAACACGTATATTGTATGACTTTATATAAATAGTTCCTTTTTTATCCAATAACAGTATAGATAATTATTATTTTTACTCTCTGCTTTTGAGATAGTTCTATTCTTCAACTTAAGACATATTTTAGGCCCTACAAAAATACTGTTTAGAAAGAGAACTTGGAAAGTAAAGCATTTTTTCCTTGTGCAATTATGTTCATCCCTTCATGTGTATATGGTTAAAAAAAAAACCGAACAGAAAAAGACATACAATAACAAAACAGAACATCCCTGAGCACAGACCTCCCTGCACTGAAAGGCACCACACGGGTTTAAATCACTCGGCACCAACTATCTGGTCATGTTCCCACTGTAGGTGTTAAGGATTTTACCACAGGTTCCTGGGCAGCCCGACTCAGCCCAGCTTTAAAGACCCACGCAGACATGCCAATCGCATGCTCTCATTTTCCCAAGAAACTTCACAGTCAGCGTGGTTTCCAAAACCACAGCCACCCAAGCAACAAGGCAAAACATACCAGCAAACAAACCTATTCTCTGCAATGGGAGGGCAGTTTGAGATTATCTGGCCTAGCAAACTGCAGAGAGCAGCCCAGCAGGACACACGAAAGCCCAAATTGTTTGGCAGTGTTTACTGCCAGCAAACACAGCACAAATCCTCCGGCAGCCAAATGCTCACTTGAAACAGAAATGCTGCCTTGTGGGATCAAACCAAGGCTGGGTGTCTGGCTGGTGAGGTTGGGCTCTTGGCAGGGAAACAAGCAAACGTCCATCTCTGAAGGCAAAAGGAAGAAGAAACTGGGCCATTAAAAATGATGGGGCAGCACCGAGTTATCAGCGTCTGTTGCTGACTGCTGGGAAAATAGCAGAGTGGCCGTAGTCAAATGTGTATTTAGCTTTGTAGGGCAGGACGCTGTAGGAAGAGGAGCATGCCACCATGAGGCGTGCTGGGAGAGTGGACAGCTAATATTTATTCCCAGCTTTATTGCTAATTTGGCTGTAGCCTAGGGTGGATCAATCCTTTCGTTCAATCTTTTCAGTGCCTCAAAATGTCCTCCTTTACAAGGAGTGAAATGGTACTTAAACCCCCAGGAGCATCACTTCCCAGTGACCACTTGGCCTCATCCTTCAATAACAGGAGTCTGTGGGCAATGCTGAGTAGCAGGTATAGCCCAAGAAAAATTATAATCAATACAAGAACAGCGCTTTATAAATGGAATTACAAATGAGAACAGGACCTGCTGGGCCACATGCAGTAAGAGTACTTACCCCAAAGAGTTTAGACAGAGCCGAGGGGAAAGACCTAATGTAGAAGTAGTGTGATGGCAGCAAACATGTAGCTCTGCAATTGCTCGCTGGATGGAAAGACAACAGGAGGGACGACACTTCTTCTGGAAGAGGTATCATTCAGAAGGGCCCATTTACTCTTTCCTTAGCCTCCCCTTTTAAATAGCGCTCTCCCGTGACTTTCTCTCCTTACAGACTCTTTATCTTCCATTGAGCCAGGCTCTGGACAAGATGGGATCCCGGGCTCCCCTCTGCGAACCAGCATCAAGATCAAACGTGGAGGACCCCAGCAGCCGCAGGCCTACCAGATCCTCTCTTCGCTGCTGGATGACAGTGAAGCCAAAAGGAGAAGCAATCGGATGAAGTAGGAGCATCTGTGTGTTCTCCGTGCCTGTTCACCAGTTAAAGATACAGTATCCCAGTGCTTAATTGCAGAGTGCAAATGAAGTGGGTAGGAGGCTGCAGTGTTGGCAACGGGGTTTCCTTACCTGGCCAACACTACGTCCTTATTGCAGGGAATGTCTTATCCATAGCTCAGAGAGGGTCTTATGAACATTTTTCTTGATTTTGTTGTTTTGCCTTTGGAATACCAGATGGCAGGTATCCTCAGAAGCTGTCTACAGAAACGACACCTCCTGACTGTGTCTCAAGAGTTTAATTCTCCCCTTGTTTCCTCACTGCCCTTGAAAGTTACTCAGTTAAAGCACTGCTTAACTGGCTGAGACAATCAATCCCATCTAGACTCAAAGCCAAGCCTTAGCCTTGTCCATTGGTATAGTTGGTGGCATCTGCTTTTATTTCATGTGGTGGTGTCATGCTGACTTCCAGGTGAAGATACCACTTCCATAGGCTGTTAAAGCATGATCTGCAAGGATTTCTTTTAAGCAAAGAACAAATTGGAAAATTCAAAGAACATTTAAAGCTGTTACTCTGAAAATTCAGGTTACTCTTTGGACTTTAGCATCAAAATCTTGGCTTTTCATGTTGCTAATTGCATGTGAGTGGCATTATTTCTATTCATGGCTGGCTGAGCAAGGACTTTTGATGCAAATGTTCATGGCAACATTGACTTCCTATCTATCTTCAGTGAGATTAGACTGTTTCTGTGAAAATACAGAGCAGTTGATATGAAACATGATGGAATTGTGCAAGAGTTTTCCCATATTGTGTTCAGCTTGTGCATACATCCAGAGGTAATTAAGTAGTAGCAATAACTATTCACAGAAAAGGATATTTTGCAATGGTTTCTTAATCCTACATCAATAAGGAAAAAATGTTTTCACAGTGTTTCGTTTTTATCTTCTGAGTAAATCCTTGCCATTTGAATCTGGAGACAGTGTAGTAGCAAACCACAGCCTAAGGAATTACAAGTCTTGTCACGAGCTTATCTTGCATTGGGAGTTAAATACAAAGTCATTTTAATTTTTGCAATAACGTGGGGGAAGTCCCAGCGTCCAGGGTTATGAAGTTGAACCTGCCCTTCAGTGACAAATGAATCACTACACCTGCTGTGCAAACGAAATCTGACAAGTTGATGTCATTCATGTAGACAGTGATTTTTGTTAGAAAGGGTGAGACTAATCAACAGAACCAATGGTACCATTTTTAAATTTTTTTTTCATTCCCCCCCCCCATTCTGACAGTTTTCAAATTCAGCCGAGGACGAAAGTGAGCAAATTGAGTTTGTTTGTGTCATTTTATGGCATAAGTCAGGTAAATTGGTCCCATTCTATCTGGTTCCTAGTGCAAGATACAGCTGTCTGAAAAAGGCAAACTGTACTGCTACAATATTTCTGTCAATAGCTTTGCAAAGACCATCAACTGTATGGTCCGTGTATTCAGCAACCCTTGCCACCCAAAGTGATCTTCCTAAGGCAAAACCAGAAGCATGTGGTACACTGGAAATGAGGCTTAAAATGAAGGAGCTCCTGCCAGCCCAACATCAGTCATGCATTAAAGTAACTTTCCGTATACATTGTAAACATGGTAGACCTATAGAGACATCAGAACGTCTAAATCTTTCCACTGAAGAGCATTATATTTTCAGAAATGAAGAGGCTACAGGCTACTTCAGGATGACTGAATTCACTATATGTCTTCATTTGGCCCTGTTCTTTAGAAATCCAACTGTCCCAAAACAGGTGAAATGGTCCTAAGTTGATGCAGAGCAAGCACCAGGAACTTGTCCTCATACAGAAGCTTTTTACTGCTGTACAGCTAAATAATAAACAGCCTTGGTTTAAGCTGGCTTGAAGGCTGCAGTAAATGCATTGACTTGCCCTGCTTTTGAATCCTCGCACTGCTTGGCTACTGCCAGTGGTGGAGCTTGTGCAGCAGTCAACCCATGTAGTTCAGGCTGCGCTTCCGTATGCTCAAGTTTTCCTTTGGATGCTGCAAAGAAACAAGGCCAAAGCGTTACAAAAGTCTGGGGAGTTGAAGGCAAGGT
>NW_008824352.1:3667240-3676197 GCF_000699105.1 Pygoscelis adeliae
CATTTGAAGTGAATGCAGGGTTTTGCCAAGAGCTGATGCTTTGGGCTCCAGCATTCCTTTGCCTGCCTGTACTCTGAATTACAGCTGGAGGGTGATATAGTCAGAAGACAAGAAAACAATTAAAACTGCCCAAGTCAAGCAGGTTACTGACCTCAAGCAGTTATCCTGTATTCATAATCCTTTTGGGAGAATGAAATAAAGTCTCAAAAGTTTCAAATCTAGCACTAACTCTAAATCCAGTGCTAACTCTAGTGACAGCATGTATATAAATGATGCTGAATTAAATCAGTGTCTTAAAGAAGGCTGGCAACCAGCTCTTAACCTAAAACCAGTCACAAATACAAACAGCTCAGCTTTCCAACAGTGAGCGAATGACTGAGGTGCTGTACAGCAGCCCATGTCCCTCCGTTCACTACTGTGAGGGCAGTAGCTCTGTTGGGGGACAGCTAAGCATGGTGCAGCCACTGACACATTCTTGGCATAATCTTTCCATCTAAGAATTAAATGCGAAAAAAACCAACCCAACACCTGTTTCCCTATTTACAGGCTGATTACCATGTAGGAATTGAGAAGTACTTGATTACCTTTTTGTTGAATCGGGACCATCTTGGTCTTGATCACATGGACATTACAAGACATAGCTGGTAGCGTCTGGGAGATAACCCCTTTATGCCTACCAAAAGGTGGTGGAAAATCAGGCCCTGAAGACTGAGGGAAAAAAACCAGTTCAGTCTAAACGTGTACACTGGGCAGGTTGGTGCTAGCTGTAGTCGCTTGCCACATTAAGAAAGTGTCCTCATAGCAGTTTCAGGAACTAAACTAAACCAAAGCAATCTTTAAAAAGGGAAACAGCAAAATTTGGTTTCACTGGTCCTGTAGTTACAGGGTTGACTTTGGGGAAGAGGGCGTACAATGAGGCCGTTTTCACTTCCCTGACATTTTGGAGCCTTCACGCTGAATTGAAAGAGAAATTTTTCTTCCTCCGAGTTTGTCTTCCTGAATTCAGAGCTATTGCATTAGCTTGATGAGTGCTCTCGTCAAGTCATTCATATTGACTAGGATTTTGGATTTTAAATTATTTGAAACAAATTACTGGCAAGATGAAAGGAAATTTAATGGAAGTTGTTTGCAATGAATCCTGCCGAGTCAATTGTCAAAAGACTGGTTAGGTTTAGGTTGCAACCATTGTAATTACGGACTTTTCCAGATTTCAGTACGAGCTATGTAATTTTTTTCTCCCCGCACTTCTTGCTTTATTTAGCTACATCTCTCTCATGCGGTACTGTATCTTTAATTTGCGTGACAGTAGGATTGTACCAAGTGGACTTTCTCTCTCAGCTGGGGTTTCATTCCGCTCTACTTACAAAAGGGTTGGACCACACTGTTGTGCAGTCCCAGTTTAATTATGTTTTAAAGGTGAACACAGCCTCACATGCTGACATTAATGATACTCATGACTAAGCAAACCACTCCAACCACGTTTTCCATCTTAGGCAGGATACTAAGGTTCATTTTAGCCAGGGCATATAATGCATCTTGCCATGTCTGTGTAACTTAGAGAGTGGATTTATTTTGAATGCGTGCTCATTTAGAAATATATTCTAATTGAAATGTTTTAGTGCTTTATCTTCCATGCATACCGTGCAATACCATAGTGTGTTCTTTTCCTTTTTTTTTTTCCTAAGGCTTTTTTGAAATTCTTAATGTTTCTTTGAGCTCCAATGTGGTTTTGACTTGGATCAGTTCTGGTAGTAGCAATGCATTTTCCTTGCCTTGAGCTAACCAGAAGCAGCAGCAGCACATTGCACAACCAAAAATCTTTGCAATTCATGCACCCTCATGTTCACCAGCAATCGGGTACTCCTGGGAGGCGGAGAATGCTTCTCTGCAGAGTATCTAATTTGCACTTACTGTAAAGAACTGATAGCAACCCAGGGAAATAGGAATAAACTAGAGAGAAGAGCTCTCACCTGCTCCCACCAAACTCCACAGTAATTTTGCCATCAACTTTCAAAGGATCAGGCCAGAAAAATCAGATCCAGATCTTCAGCTAGCACGGAGTGGTGCTGCTTTCAGTGGAGCAGAGCACGTGGCTCACAAGCGGCTTTCGGAGAGTTTGGCTCTGGGACTGGGGTTCACTCCCAGTCTCTGCAATGAACTATTTTAATGTAGGAACCTGACCACTGTGACACAGGCTTCTAAAAGACAATCAGCTTCTGGAATTACTTCTTGATACAATTCATTGGAAATCCATTCTCCTCCACGTTTACAGCTTCTGTCTTACTCGAGATTACATTCCATTCTGGTGTTTGGTAGTATAGGAGTTTAAACTACTCGCAGTTTCTGTGATTGCATTGAAACCAAGCAATTCAAAGGTGCTATAATTGTTCACAAAGCACATTCCCATCCGTAGAAGGAAACGTTAACTTTTTCACTAGTTATTTTACACAGTATTTTTTTATTTATATCGGTGTGTTTCGTATGTGTGCAAATGGTCCCGGCTTCTCTCATTGTAATAAGCTTTACAACCATTTGGTGTTTTATAGAGCAGCCATATGCAGTATCTTGCAATCGTGTAATTTCTTAACTTAGAGCAAGAATAAATCTCATCTGACATGATGAACTCATTTATGGCAGGCTCTAATGTTTGTTGTAAACACGACCTGTTGGTTCCACCTCTTGCATGGTTACTTACCTGTTTTCATATTGCTATGTTATTGTTCAAAATATCTCTTTCTCTTTATTTGCTATGGGTTTTGTTACTGTATATGGAATGTTTTGTATTCAGCATTTTCTTACAGAGCAGAGTGGGAACAGTATTCAAGAACCCACAAATACCAAAGACCTTTCATGTAATGCACTGAGAAATAAACATACTGTAAATGAATATGATGTCAGGTGTCCTGTATTTACAAAGTTCAGAGCAAGTTCAAGCAAACTGCATCCTGAAATTAGGGCATCTGTTTTTCTTTCCTGACATCTCAACTTTCTCTATGTTTGCAGGTCTCTTAAAAAACAAGATTGTGCATAAAGACCCTGCTTCTGGTCATCTTCCGTGGGGTGGAGGGGGCAAAAAGGGCCTTCATCAGCTAAAGCCAAATCTGACCGTTTCCTTGCCCGTGATGGGACTGACTCTTCTGCAGATATTGGCTAGACTGCTTCAGCAAGCGTGGCTGCCATCTCAGAGGCCTGAGATTCGTCTCTAGGACGCGCTTAGTCACTGCTCTGCAGTCCCAACCATGCTAACCAAATACAGGGGCATATCCTGCCTTCATGGTGAGGCATTTAATTCCTAAAGCAGCCTAGGTAAGCCTTCAAGCAATGTCAACTTCGAGCATCTTGCTTTGCGTTGCAGAGCGAGGCACTACCTGGGTATGGCAGACTCTTCCTGCAGGAACAGCCCTCCCATTCCTGCAGGAGTTTGACGTCACTACAGATACAGGGATCGCAGCTTTCCCTCAGCTGAGCTAGGGCGCTCTGAGGACGGGCTGGCTGCAGCAGACTGTGCGACGGGGAAACAAGCCAGAGAGGGAATTCTGCAGTGCTTAAGAGCGTAAATTAAAATCTGTTGTTATCTGCAACTTGCCTCGCTTCCCCATAAGTTTCCTTACAGTTGAAGGAAGTCGAGTTGGCTAATCTAAGACAGCAACGGCTGCCCGGGCCCCCTCCCTGCAATGCCCTGGCACCTCCTGGGCACCTGCCTCCTCCAGAAGCGGCTGCGTTTGCCCACTTGCGCTTTCTCTGAATTTGCCTCTGGGCTTATGGAGACCCCCAGAGTCGTCACCTCTTGTGACAATTCAAACTGTTAGAAGAGGATGTGGTTAGGGACTTTTTTTTTTTAACCTTCCTACGATGGGAACAACTACCCATTTAGATGCAACTACCTGTCTGCTTGCTAAGGGAGGCTTTACTCTGCGTGAGCCTTGGCTGTAGGAGAGGACCTGGGCTGTGTTTGTCAGAGACGTGACAGTGCTGGTTTCTGAACTCGTTTTTTTAATCCTAACAAAAACGAGAGATATGTAAATCGCAGCCAATTTTTCCCCCCTACCAATCAGATTACACTGCAGATATGCAGATACCAATATTGTAGCAAAGGCTGAGTCTTGTAAACACTGAGAAATGTCCACAGCGTCAAGGTCTCTGCTTCGTGCAGCTTTTTACATCACTGATGAGGACACACTCAAGGTTACTTGATGCCAAACATTCCCATGCAGCACTTCTCTGGCTCTCTCAGGGTGTATTTATCTTGGTTTTTGTGTCCTAACACCTCCAACTCTGATATATTTATCCTTGCAAAAAGTCCTCTGAGGGAAGGCAGTTCTGTTAATCACTGCTGTACAGATTCGGAGTTGCTGGATAAAAGGCTAAACTAATTCCTCGGGACATTTGTGGCTGTGCTGGTCTGCCAAGCACCAAATTAGCATCAGGCCGGTGTTGGTCTCTGGGCCATTATGGCCACTGATTGTAATCACAGCAAGGGGAAACGGCGCTTTTCCTAACGCTTAGCACAGCACAAGAAAAATCAATGGCAGAGTTGAACAGATTGAACTTCTAGCAGGAGCTGATTGAAAGAAAAATATATATTCACAAATGAAACACAGTCACTCTTTGAATACGCTGCCTTAACTCTTCATTAACCACATCCTCAGCAGCAACTTGCTATACAGCTTACTTGTTAAAAGCAGACAAGCATTAACGCTGGAGTAAGACTGGCTCTGACAATATACAATATTTTCTACATTCACGCAGTTGGAACTGCTCTCCACGTTTCAGCCTGTTGTATGTGACCAGGGAAGGGCTACCAGGAGTACCCCCACCCCAGCGCAGCCTGAATCAGCATCTGTAACCCACGCTCACAGACTGGGGAACGCAGTGATCCTACTATGGGAACAAACTCATCCTAAGCTTCCCAAGCAACACTATGGCCAGAAAGGCAACTACTACGCTGTGCATATTATAAAGAGAAAGTAAGCAGGGAGATTATATTATCCTATTTACCACTGCTACCTCTCTTAGGACAGTGTGTCTACAGTTCACCAAAAATGGTGACAAGTTGGTTCAAAGATGGATTGGAAAAAATTTGACTACTCCAGACTCAAGGAAATAATTTGCTTGGCATCGAAGTGAGACTGGTAGCTGATCAGGTCTGACTTGGTTATCTCTGAGGCTCTTTATGAGCAGAGAGAAACAGCCGTGCCAGAGGGGCAGTCTTCCCTCCCCACATCCCAATCTTAGGACAGGATCAAGCACCCTTAGACAAAGCCGATCCCATTTTTTTTTTATCCAAATGACAAACTGAATAGCACACACGCTTTACAGCCTAGCAAGGAAAAGGTATATTAGCCACTGTCTGGCAGATAAAACACAACAGTGCACTCTTTTAACGATGATGATAATTAACCATTGTAACAATTTGCCAGAGGATGTGGTAGAGCTTTTACTCCTAGACATTTTTCAAATTAAGAGAGGACTTTCTCCTCCTAAACATATGAGAGAGAGAGTGTGTGTATGTATGTATATATTCCAACTCAAAGAAGAATTCATTCAGGAGAGCCATACTAGATAATCAAACTGGTACAGTCAGTGATCATAAAGTTGCAGATGACCATTCCTGACCCTGCCTGTATTGTGCACAACACAGCTCAGCACTGGATAGATCTGCTGCTATACACCATCTATACAAATTCACTAGTGCATGGGAACAAGATCTTTGTAGCTTCACACTAAAAGATGGCTGCGCTAAGCACATCTCTAGGACACACCATCTTTGTGCAGCACCCAGAGAGATCTAGGCTACAACGACTGACAACCCGGCCCGTGGGAAAGGGCTGTCCAGGATGGAAAACTTCTGGCATCAAAATTTTGGACTGAGACTGGCCACATACCAGGGCAGGTGGAGGTATGTGCCTCCACAAGGAGGTGCCCCGCTGATCACGGGCTACCATGCTAGAAGGGAAAGGCTGAGTCAGAGAGCCCAGAATTGGCCTGCACGCAGCATTGGTATGTCTGTGGCAGCACTGTGCCAATGCAAACCTGATTTATATATAACTGGATGGAGTTAATGTTCAGCCAGTAACATTATATGACAGTTAAACTTTAGACTTAGTTCAGAAAACATATTGGCTGAGAGATTAACAGTGCGCGATAGGATCTTGGCAGCAACTTTCTCTCTACTACTCAACCAGAAAAACATCTTCAGAAATGGATAGAGCCTGGGTCTACCTGGTGACAGGAGGACGTGGTTTTATTGGGGAGAAGATCGTAGAGTTCCTGCCTCAACAAGACTGCATCAAAGAAGTCAGAGTTTTTGATTCAGTAGCAAGAGAAGAAATAGAAAAATTCACCACAGGTAAGAAAAGGGCATCAGCTTCTATTTAGCGGCCATAACCCTCCCTTTCAAGACAGCTGGTATTATGTTGGAGATGCCACAGTTACAGGCACGGGGTAGGAACGTGGATTATACAGACTGGATGAAGAATAACTTCCAGCTCAGAGAGGTTTCTCGGCATAGGACTAAATCAAAGCAAAAAGATCCATAGTGTGTGTAACTCCAAGAGATATATCACACGGGGGATCTAAGTCCCCACTCAGGGATCAGTTGTATGGAGCAACATGCACACCGAGTACCTGACATGGGAACTCGGCTACCCAGTTGCTTCTGCTCAACCAGTCTGACTAACAGCAAAGGGACAAAAACCCCATGCTCCTGAACTGCTCCAACCAGTTACCAATTCTGAGAAAAATAACAAAAAAACCCTGACAATAATAGAACAAGCTCAGCACGTGCTGCAGATATTGTGAAATAAATTACTGAAATAATTGAGAGAAACCTATAGCAGCCTTACAGTGCTGCACATAAAAAAGGAAGAGGTGAGTCTCAGTAAACACGCTCAAAGTGACTAAATTCATCCATTTGATCATATTCTGAGAGCTGCCTTCTGATGTTTCACCAGGGTTGATTACAGTGAGATATGTTGGGGAAAAACAACCTGTTTTACTGGATTTGACAATACCCACACAAAACAAGCCAATGCAGCTCATGGGTTAATGGTGGGCTGGGTCCCCCTCTCTCTGACTGTCCAAACCTTCAGCCTGCTTCAAACGAGAGAGGAAAAAATGATAAGGGAGATCCTGTCTGTTAGGAGATCTCAATAGAAAGGAGATATACTTAAAGCAAGTTAAAAGATTCCCAGGGAAATATCACTATCAGAAACCCTCCCTAGGCAGATGAACTCACCAGACTGGTTTCCCCAGGCTTCAGGTAGCCAATTGCCTTAAAAGCACCTATAACTGAAGAAAAAAAATGTTTAAACCTTAAGAAGCTGCCATAATCCCTGCTCCAGGAGAGGTCTGTGGCCTAACGCCACAGCAAATCACATAAAAATGAGGCAGAAGCATCCCTGAGGGGCCATCCCAACCCCCGTCCCCCTGCCCCAAGGCAGAATCAGCTCGTCCACAACCTTCCCGACAGATGTTTTTCCATCCCATTCCCAAGCCACCTCAGGCACCCAATTCCTGCACCGTCAGGCCATTTTTGTTGGTACAGTCTAATCTGCAATTTAAGTCCTTGACTTCTCATCTAACCTTACAGGTAGAATAGGTTAATGCTGTCACTTTTTACAACAATCTTCATCGTTTGAAAAGCACCCCTTTCCACTCCACGCTGTTTTCCCCTTTAGGCCAAAATGGCTCTCGTGCACTCCTCCGTCCTCTGCAGCTCACACTTCCTCTATCTCTGGGCATTGGTGTTGCTCTCTTCTGGAAGAAGGGCACGGAGGTTGGACAGAGAGGCCAGCTGTGGCCTTCCCAGTGCTGAGTAAAGCTGATGGATGTATTTCTTCTGTCCTGCAAACTATTCTCCTCCTTGTACCTGTCAGTACAATTATGCCTGTTTCACAGCTGCAAGACCCTGCTGACAGGCGATAGCTCCTAAACTGTCCTGGCTCAACTTAATTCTTTCACGAAGACCCATTGCCTCTTCCCTACTAAGCCCAATATCCTCTCTTTGTCCCTATCAAATTTCACTTTTTTTTTTTCCCCCCAGACTCTATTAGTTACGTTCAGCTCGTACTTTAATCCTCCAGCGTACTTGGAGTCCCTCCCAGTCTGATGTTATCTACTGATTTAATGAACAAATCTGCCAGATTCTTGATGAAAACAGTAAAAAAGACTCAAATACAGCAATAAGCCCTGGCGAGCCCCAGGGCAGCCACCTACCACAGCTGGCAGTTCCCTGAGGACTGTAATTCAGCCAGCTTTGCGCTCACCCTAACGTGGCTTACTTAGACCATGTTTTACTGACTTGCTTATGAGAATGACACAGAGTTTCCAAAGCCCTTCTAAAATCAAGATAGATGACATCGACCTGTAACACAATATCCGTGCAGCCTGTTAACTTGTCGTAAGAACAAAGGAGATTTATCTGACTTGATTTGTTCTTGACAAATCCATGTCAGCTGCTTCTATTCTCCTTATTATCCCACAGGTGCTCACACACATGTTGTTTAAGTGTGTGTTCCTGAATTTCCTGGGGTTGAAATCAAGCTGTTCTGTAATTTCCTGGCTCTTCTTTACCTCCTTTCTAAGCACAGGTGTTTCATTTGCTCTGCTGCAGCCTTCCAGTGCCTCCTCCAAAAGTTCTCCAAAGTAGCTGATAATGCAATAAAGCTGCAGTGACACCCCTCACCTCTTCAGTAGCCCTGGATAAAGCTCATCAGGCCTTATCAATTTGAAAATATCTCCTGGTTGCCTTGTGTCCTCCCTGGTTTTGGCTGAGCTCTCAGCATTCTCTTGCTGGTCTTAATTGCACCAGCTGCCTTAAGACAGATGATGTGAAAGAGACTATTTAACACTTCAACCTGACTGGTTATGGGCTTTCCCTCACCACCAAGAAGTAGCAAAATCCCCCACCACGAGGCTGCTGACACCCTGCTCCACCTTTCAGCACTGACAAAGCC
>NW_008824352.1:3676223-3714865 GCF_000699105.1 Pygoscelis adeliae
AAGTGTATTACCTCTGCTACATGGGCAATGCCCTCTTTCTTTTTCCGCTCTATTCTTGCTGAATCAACTCTGTGCTTTAATATTAAATTAATTTAATATTAAAACTCCTATGAGCTAGTCCACCAAATCTTCGTTATGCTAATTAAGAAATCAGCTTGACCCTTTTGTAAAACTTCTGCCTCTTCCTACATGCCGTACTTCTTAGCAAATGCTCACCCAGCTGACCTACTACCTTGAATTTTGTCTCTCCTTTGAGTTCATGAGGAATAACCCTGTTCTTTTATCCCTTTGTCCTGATAGCTGTTCGCTGAGGGTTTCTGTATCTTAACACTTCTACAGCTGGAGTCACAGACTCTTCCCTGAGCTGCTCATGTGCATGATCCTTCAGAAATCACTACCCTGATCCCTGGCTGCATGGGACTCTCCAGGAAGCTGCCAGTGCAGGGCAGAGGAGACATCTCCTTCCCAAAGCAGTCCTGCGACTGCTACTGCTGTCTGGCTCATTATGAAAGCCCCAAGGAGTACAGCTTTCCAACCCCAGCTTCTTGCTGGCCTATTCCCAACTACAGAAAAGGAAAAAGGGAAAAATCCCACTTTAATGTTACAACACTGTCTCAAAGCAAGAAAATTAGCAGTAGTTGCCAACAGTAGCCATGTATGGAACAGCTATTTTGAGGGAGAAGGGGGGGGGGGAACCCTTCTGAATGGCTTAAAGGGAGGAATTTCCTATGAAACTTTTTAATCCGTTACATTATTTTCCCTTCCCATCTATAGCATTTGCAATTTAAATAAAGCTCTGTGCAATGTCCCTTGAACACATCTGATGTTATTCCCAGTAAGCTCTAAAAATCTTCTGTCTTAAGGAAATTGCCCGGCACAGCTTCACTCATTCACACGTACTAGAGCAAGTCCTGTAACCAGCTGCAGCTCTGGGCCAACAGTCTCCCATTCTTGCTCAGTGCTATCCTTGGATGCATGCTAGAGATTTGCAATTGCAGACACAGTTATTCTGACCCACAGTTGGTGCAAACTGGCAAAGTGCTGTGCTGAATTAAACCAGATGTGGATCTGGCTTCTTGGGGTTCAAAAATAGGGATGTATTTTCCCCTGGTGTGATGTATTCAAATAGCATAGTCATTAGTTAGAGTGTGCTTCAGCTTGCCCTGCAGAGAAGAAAGCTTTCCAAGCAGGATCCTCATTCTGCAAGAAGGTGGGGGTGCCAATTTGTATTTTTTTTCACCCCTGCATCTATGGTTATATTATTTTTCTCCAGCTACCACTCATGTGACAGTGATGAAAGGAGACATTCGAGACTACAATCTGCTCCTTGCTGCCACGCGGGGAGTTCACGTGGTTATTCACACAGCTGCTATTGTGGACTACAGAAACACTGTGCCCTTTTGGGAAATGAGAGCTGTCAATGTTGGGGGTAAGCTCTTTAAAACAAGCAATTAAATACAGCCTTAAATTCACATGCCTTGGTGTTGTCATACGAGATGCTATGACAAACATACCCTCTCTGATTTAGTGCTCCCTTGTCCCCTGAATTTCACATGCACCACTCTGCTATGAGATGAGAAAGGTGCCCGGGACCTTTCCTTTCCAACAGGGAAGTTTTTGCCTTTGCCCCTCTGTCCTTGCTCGGGGCATGCCATGCTGCTCCTCTCCACCCGTAAAGCTTCGTCTTAGAAAGTCAAATCTGGACCCAGTTGTTATATAGTTATTCTGGTCAAGGGTATAACTTTCACTAATAGTACTGAGGTGATTCAGAACATGCTCATAGTGGTAAGAAACTGTTTAGTATGTGACAAGGACAGCAATTAAGTTAACTCCTGTTCTAGATAGCCTATAGCTTTCCCAGGGATTTCCAGGGAGAAAAATCTACACTATATCCCAGTGCAAGACTATACGAGTTGAACTGCATCCACGCTATTAAGGGAGTGATGTTATTTTAATTATAGTCAGAGTTCACAACTATTACATGTCTATAAGCCACACATAACTGAGAGCTCCACAACATTTTCTTTCTATCACCGAGCTGATTTCTTGTTAGGTGCAAGATCTGCTTAAAGAAAATTTGTTCATAAATCTAGGAAATAAGCAAAGGCTATAAAAATAATGAAATCCCTATTACAGCAGCAATTCCAATAGCACCTCAGGCTGTTAGCTACTAAAATAGTTGTTAACCACAAGGAAGGAATTTTTTTTTTTTTTCTCTCTCTCTCAAACTCAATTACTGCTTAGGGCTTCTACTATTTGCTGATACATTCAAGGGCAACATTTAAATTCCATCCTTCTTTTCATTGCTGTAGTTGTTTTCGAAACCAGATGCTTTTAAGAGCCTGTATTGTGCATGTGTACTGAGAATATTCAGAGCCTCAGGGTTCCCGCTGCCTTTTAATGGCTTTGTGAGATCTTCCTCTTCATTGTCTCTTTGCTATGAGCAAGGTACTTAAGCGTAGTGAGGTTTTTACAGATAGCAGTGAACATTGGGCAACTCCCCTATTCAGCAAACCAAACCTCTTGCAGATGTTGCGACATTCCCAAGAAAACCACACACGCAAAGTTTTTTCCAATGTGACTGGTGGTTGAGTGCCTCTTTGAGGAGCACGGTTTGAGATGTCTTAACAGGAGCCTTATTTTCAGAGACAAACTGTTCCGCATTTCTGCCTCCCCTTGGATGGCTTTGTGTAGACCTCCCTAAAATGAAGCTGCTGCCCTCACTAGGACTTCTCGAAATCTTGAACGGAGAGATTAGTCTAAGGTTTTCTATTAAAATCATAGCAGGTAAAAGAATAAAAATGAACTGTATTGGATACCTGCTGGAGACTTCATGGAGAAAAAAAAATAGGGTCAGGACAGGTCAACTATATAATCCTCTAGCTGGCTCCTCTGTATAACTCAGGCCACAGAAATTCATCCAATTACTGCCTTAAGCCCAACAATTTGTGGCTAAATTGGACTATGCCTTTTCAAAAGACTTTTTGCCTAGAATTAAGGACTGCAAGTTAATGGGCTATCTATCATGTCTTGCAGCAAGCTGTTAACAATGCTGAAGAGTATTAGTGTGGCTATGGTTAATTACCATTTCTGGCAAAAATTTACGTCTATCTTCTGCTTTGATTCTCTCTTCTGTTTCAACCACTGGCTGCCAAATCCTGTTATAGTCTTGTTGACTAGATTGAAGAGCCCTCTTCTACAAGAATTATTTTTTCCATCTAGACACTTAAAGACTTTTTAATCTGCTTTTTGTTAAGCTGAATGGATTTTAACTCAGCTGTTTCCAGTGATGTTTCTCAACAGGGGTTCTCAGTTAACTTTACATATTGTGATAGGCTCATGGAGAAGTAAATTTATTCTTTTCCACCAGGTCTTCAAATTGAAATTATCCTGAACTCAGGATTCCCTTGACAATTTCAGATTATGCCCTTAACAAAGAGAACAGAGAAATCACAAGCCCTCCCACGCAAGATCTGCAGCAAAGCTCAAGGGCAGAGCCTGATTAGCAGTATAAACTTGGATCACAACAACCCCATGCAATGCTACAGGCTTGGAGAAGAGCAGCTGGAAAGCTGCCCAGTGGAAAAGGACCTGGGGGTGCTGGTCGACAGCCGGCTGAACATGAGCCGGCAGTGTGCCCAGGCGGCCAAGGCGGCCAATGGCATCCTGGCTTGTATCAGAAATCGTGTGGCCAGCAGGAGCAGGGAAGGGATCGTGCCCCTGTACTCGGCACTGGTGAGGCCGCACCTCGAACACTGTGTTCAGGTTTGGGCCCCTCACTACAAGAAAGACATTGAGGTGCTGGAGCATCTCCAGAGAAGGGCAACGAGGCTGGTGAGGGGTCTGGAGAACAAGTCTGATGAGGAGCGGCTGAGGGAGCTGGGGTTGTTTAGCCTGGAGAAAAGGAGGCTGAGGGGAGACCTCATCGCTCTCTACAAGCCCCTGAAAGGAGGCTGTAGCGAGGTGGGGGTCGGTCTCTTCTCCCAGGTTAACAAATGATAGGACGAGAGGAAAAGGCCTCAAGTTGCTCCAGGGGAGGTTTAGATTGGATATTAGGAAAAATTTCTTCACCGAAAGGGTTGTCAAGCATTGGAACAGGCTGCCCAGGGAAGTGGTTGAGTCACCATCCCTAGATGTGGTGCTTCGGGACATGGTTTAGTGGTGGACTTGGCAGTGCTAGGTTAACGGTTGGACTTGATGATCTTCATAAACTTAAAGGTCTTTTCCAACCTAGACAATTCTATGATTCTAAATAGTATGGGGATTTCTGGAAACCAACCCTATGAGCGGCTTCCTTTAATATCTGCCTTATCAGATTTGAAGGCACTCAGTATGCAACCATGGTTATGCTGTCGTCATTGAGGTTCTTGTAGAATCAACTTGAATCAAAATCATGATGAATGCAAAAACCACCCCTGGAAGAGTCAAATTATTTAAACCACACACACACACTCCCAACCCCCAAGCAAACAAAAACCACGCACACTGACCCACAAGTTCAGCCAGAACAACCTTTCTTAAACCAAACCATGCTTCAGATTCATCTGGATTTCACGTGGACTTGTAAGCTGCCCACCACTATTTTATTTAAAATTCTGCAGCTACCAAGAGTCTGTTGCAATGATTTTCACCCTATAGTCATCCTGCAGAACTTCTATAGAGCAATATATGCAACTAAAACATCAATCCTTTTGCCAGAAGGCTGTAATTCACTATTTGACAGTCTGCCCATGAATCAAAAAAGATGGAAAACATGGAGTTTTGCTCTGCTGAGCTGTCAGCTTCCTTTTTGTTAGCAACTATTAAGTCCAAGTTAAGTCAGTTGTCAATAGCCATCAAGGTTAAGCCACATTATAGCTATAGATGTAACTGCTACTCTCATGTTATAAACCATCCCTGCCTGTGCAAACATATCTGAGGAACTGCAGCCTTGACCCATGGCTTTACATCTTTTCAGCCATAAAAAAGATGGATCTGTTCCAAGTCAGAATCCCAAGCCTGGAAATCTCTTTTGATTTGCACAACAGGAATCAAGGCAAGGTGGTTAATGTTTGTCCTTCCCAACCTGCCCCACAGGTACTGAAAATGTGTTAAGGGCCTGCTGTGTCCTGAACATCCCATATGTTGTCTACACGAGCTCCACTGCTGCGGTGGGACCCAATACATCGCATGAGCCCATGTTCAGGTAAGGCTAAGCAAATCTCCATCACTCTGGATTTCCGGTTAAACAGCAATGAAACTGCAACCAGATGGAGATTTTTGCCGTGGCTACAAAGGAGAAGATGTGTTCCCCTTCCAGTCAATTCCTCTTCTCTTTCTTGAAAATCCTCCTTTGCTGCTTTTCACTTTCAGGAACCACACCTCTTCCCAACCTAAACTTGACCAGTAGTGGATTCCACCGATTGAAAGAGTTGGTAGAGAGATGTATGACCCAACGGCACCTCCAGGCTGTCCCCTGTACATACAGCCCAGCTCCTCTAAGCCCTAAAATCAGTTTCAGATAAGGTCTCAGATGCTTGAAGTTTGTGATACGGTCAAGTTGTATTCTGCTGTTGGATCAGAGTTTTTGCTCTCCCCTCACACTGAGTCAAGCCAAAGGGTAGGTGATGCTCTACTGTTACCAACCCACCGTCCCTCCTCTTTTCACCTCCATAGTGAATTGCTAGCAAGCCTGTACCCAGCTCCTATTATCAAATGTGGTCAAATGTATACAAACTATTTTAGCACTATCTCGGAAGAAAGTTAGTTGGCCACATAGTCTTAGGGGACAGATGCATATGGTGTGAAGTTGCCCTGCAGTATTCACGTGTAGTTACACTCTCCTGTGACCTGGATCTGACCTGTAAATTGCACCCTTCTATCCCTCAAAATCCTTTTTGCTGGCAATATGTTTACCAGGGCTAACTCCTGGACTTTATACTTTTGGGCATTATGTTCAACCCATCTCTTCTGTCTGTGGCTCCTATGAGACTGACCCACAGACCCAGAAGAAGCAGCAGAGCTTCAGAATACCTCCTGCAGCAAAGGTGGGATTTGGAGCAATACAAAAACAGTGGTCAAAATTATGATTTGGAGAGGTTTTTTGCTTATAGATCTCTGATATCCAGAACCGACTTTCACAATCGGCTGACACTCCTGCTCAGGACTCAGCATCTAGATACCCTTTGTATTCATGGGGCAACAGTACTTGCACCTTGAGAACCTGGGCTGATATTTCTGAAGACCAGGAGCTGAAGTTTTAGGTTAAATTTGAAGTCAAGTAGAGATAGCTGCAGTCTGATACGTACCATTGTAAGGCTCCTTGCTGATTTCAAGCATGGTTGTAGCCATACAGACTGCTCGAACCATGGAAACTTGTGTGCAAGGGGAAGTGGCTCAAAGTCAAGTTTTGTCTCTACAGGCAGCCAGTGTAGACACAGCTACCTTCAGTCATTTGGCTCTAGAAATTTGAGCCCAGCAAGAAAGGGCTGCTTAAGACATAACTTAAAATGACCTACAAGCCTAAATTTCATACTCACAAGTAAGCTAAGGCATAACCCAGTTGTTTTGAAAAGCGTTTAAGCACCCAAATCCGTAGAATAAATGTCTGGTTTATGAAAAAAATCCATGACAGCAACAAACCTCAATCCACTTGGGACCATGAGCACTAGAGGCTCTGTGTCACTGAAAAGCTATGGAATTTGGTCATTAGCATATCTAAATCATTTCTAAAAATGAATGTAGACACAGACACATCCTTGTTGGTATTTTAGTCCTGTGATTTATGAGATAGATGTGAGCAGATGTCTTGAAAAATCTACCCCAAATCTCGCCTGAGAGGACAGTCCTTTGGCTTGTAATGATGGCACCAACGGGTGCAAGCAATAACCCATCCAGGCTGATCCTCATAGAGCTACACATGAACATCCTCTGTCCACCAACTCCTAATCCTTCCCCACCACAAATGCAAATAAAACCACCACCTAGAGCTTTTAACTCATTTTGCAGAACACACTCAGGTTCTCCCATGATGCTGGGAGAAAGCCTGAGAGGCTGGTCCCCGTTCTCCAACAATTTTGATTTTAAACTAAGGGAATTACAGAATACAAAATGAGAGAGGGGTCAGACCCCCAGAAAAAATTACACCACCACCACTTGTCTCAATAGGGAGCCCAGTGAAGACTGGAAGGCAACATAATATGGCTCTGTTTTCCAGACTGAAGGCACAGGTGATGGAGCTTTCCCCTTCCTCCTCTTCTCATCTCCCCTGTGCCCACCCAATCTGTTCTGCTCTTCTCCCTCACAGTCTATGATCCTGCCTGCCTGCCTTTTTTGTTTGCTCCGTCCCCTTTCTCCATCATTCCTTGTATAATTTTATTTAACTCACTTTTACATGCTTGGGAATTGACACAGACGAAGCATGATTAGTCTCTGGACAGGGTGATGGGTGCAGGGATAATGCTCACACCTCAGCATCCGACAATAATAGAAAATGCCTCTGTCAGTCTCAATCCCTCTGAGACAGCCACCACTGAGATACCTTCTGACAATGCTGCTCCAGTCTTATTAGCGTTCAGTTATCTGTGATCGTTTTGAAAAGCAAGAGCATTATGCTGAGCTCTTTGTTACTACCAAGCTTCAAAAGGGGTGGGGGAAGGCAAACACGAGCAGAGCTCTGCAGCCCAGGAACGGCAGGCAGGTTTGCCCCTTTGTGAAGCTGCTGCTTTTTAAAAGCTTTGCAAGGCAAAAAATAAATTTGGATTAAAAAAAGAAAGCAATTAAAACTAGAACTTCTAGATAACCCTCCTAATTGTCTTGGGCCTCTCCCGGGCTTGCAACAAACCATGCACAATCAATCTTTTGTCTTGCTTGTTTTCTGGTTTGTCTCTTGCTCATCACCCGTAAACACAGGGAAGGGGAGGAGGGTTTTGTGATAAAAGCCCAGGGTGTGCGAGGAGGCTGTATTTCTGATGCTTCTAATTTATTTCTGTTGCTGTAGCACAAGAAGGCCCTAATCTCAGCTGGGATATCTGACACACAAGGTACTAAGACTGCCAAACAGGCAAGAGAAAGGCAACAGCAATATTCACGCTTTACACAAGGAGATCTGAGCATAGAAAAGAGCAAGCAAGTTGCCCAAGGTCAAACATGGAGCCTGAGTCAGAGCTTGCTCTCCCAAGGCCCAGTGTTTGACAAAAAGATCTCTGCTGCAGATTTGCTGCATGAACTCATCACAGGCCACTGAACCCTTCCAAGAGGTGCATCCAAGCCCCATCTGCAAAAGAAGCATGATAATTCTTCACTGCCGTGGGGGGGAGTACCCCATGCCTGGCAGAGCCTGGTGTTTGACTAGGGTAAATTTCTCTAGGAGAGCAAAATGTAAATTAATTTAAAAATGTGAAGAAAGTCTCCTGCAGCACACAGAGGGAGAGAGAGCCTATCCTTGCTAGTCATGGCAGCAGGGGAGCAAGCAGACACATGGTCTTCATGGATGGTCCCTCCCAGTGTTTCAAACAAGGTTTTTTCGCTCCCCAGCTCCTCCAGAGTCCACTGAATCTGCTTAACCAAATCCTGCAATGGACTAACGTTGATCTAGAACCACTGCGACAAAACACCAGCGCCCCGCTGGGGAACAGAGCTGCTTTCTTGGTTCTCCTTGGAATTATTTCAGGCCCTGTGAGGCCAGTTACATGCTAGATCCCATGGGCTTTCCTCCTTGCAGCTGTAAGTTAGGAGGCTGAGGAGCAGGTTGTCTTCCACAGTGGCAACCAACTGTCCCCAGCACGGCTGCGAGCCCTGCTTGCCCTTAATCTTGCGTCCACTTCTTTGCTCTTCCCCTCGAGTGTAATTTGCTAGGGAACATGAAGGAATAATCCCAGCACAAACCTGCTGATTGCATGTCTTCCAGGAGATCACTAGCAGCTCTATCACATTACCGGCAAACATCTCCCAACGCTGTGAGAAAATTAAGCAGCGGCTTCTCCTTTTAGTTTATGGCTCATGAGAGGCTTTTCTCTACCTCTAATGAAAAAATGAAGTAGGGTTGCTCTCATTTTCCTGCCCTCCATCTTCTTGTGCTCTTTCTATCTTGTTCAGCCACTTGTGAGTTGCTTTAAAAGGTAATTCCACTGCCTTCTAATTTGCACGCCAGAATATTGTTTGCTTCAATCACACTATTAGACAAAAATCCAGCTCTCAGAAATCAAACCACTGCCCTCATGCAAACCTGCCTATGAACACCCAGAACCACCTGGTATTTCCTGAGGCCTTATTTCTCCCAAACTGCAGCAAGGATCTCAGATTCGTATAACTCGCAGCCAGTGGTAAGTCCCTGGAGAGCAGGGATTGCAGAGTAAATCACACTGTGACAAATGTCTCCAAGCCCTGTGCCCTACTCCATGGTGACTCACCATCTCTCACAATCTACTTCAGAGGAAATGAGGACACCAAATACAGTGGGGGAGTGGAGCTGCCTTAGGGGAAGACAAAGGCCATGGCAGAAAAACTTGTCTTTGAAGCCAATGGAGAAAAGGTGCAAAAGTCAATGGTAGCACCCCGGTATTACAGCACAGGATGGGTGGAAGAAGAGAGCTTGTTAGAAAGACCCCACAACTCCTATCTTAGCGTGTATCCAGCTGCTGCCTTGACTTGATGCATAAACCACGTTGCCCTAAGCTTACCAATGCCTGATCTTCCCACATCATCAGGAAGCTGCCAAACTCTCGCAAGATCAAAGGGTGCTGCTGCCCTTTGAGCCTGTGCTTTAACTCCACCTGAAGGAGTGTGACTTTGGAAAGAGCTGTGTTGAATTAGGGCATAAGAAACCAGGTTCACCTAGTTCATACTGCATAAAGGTGAAATTTTCAGACATGCCCGAGTGATTTAAGAATAAAAAAAATTAGTGTACCCAGAGTCAGCCATCTACCTAAGTTAGCTGGCTAGTCTTTTTAGACTGCCAGTACAGTCGGCAGACAGATGAGTTCTTCTAGAGGATGAAGCAGAATGTAAAAATAAGTCTTCTGTCCTAAATCACTGCCTGGAGCATCTCTCTCTCCCGGTTACAGTTTGAGGCCAGCCAGCTTAGCTGGCTCCCTCTGGTACCTGATTTTGGTTGTTGCAAACACTCGTTTATACATCACAACTGCAGAAAGGGTTAATGCCACTAGCACCCTCCATCCAACACCTCTCAGTGACCATCACATGGGTGCAAGGTGTGCTATGAAGAAAAAAAACAAAAAACCAAACTGGATACCCCCTTACATTTTTAGGGACCCAAACCAGGCCCTAGCTGTCCAGATCACCTCTGCAAAGGTTGACTCCTCTAGCCCAATATTCCCAGGTTTTGGTTTTATCTGGCAAACCCAATACCACTGCAGGTTTTGATCTCTGAATCCATCATGTGCTAACATCCCTCTCTGATTTTACAGATGAGCAATGGTGGTAAACTCACAACCTGCATTATCCGTGCAAACCCAGCGTATGGGGAGAAAGCAACGTTTCTTCAAGAGTTGTATTTGTTTGCCAAAGCCAGGAGCGGTGTGTTGAACTACTAGAGCCTGAAAATATAGAGCGTAATTACACAAACGTGGGTGAGTGAATGATTGATCTCTTTGCATGTGGTGCTACCAGGCTGTTTTAGTCACAGGAGATCCTACACGTCAGCTTAACCATAATCTTCCAAGACAGAGAGGTAAGTATGGTGAATGAGCACAAATATTTTTATAACCACAAAACTTAGACTGGCTAAAAAGAATTTTTAAAATAGTTGTTTACATTCTACTGTTTTTCCTGGGAAGGGTTTTCTTTTTTTTCTTCCCCTCAACACAGGGAAAATGTTGTTTAGAAAACTGAAAAAAAAAGTCAGCGGAAAAAAGGATAGAGATCTAATCTTTCTTTTTCTAGGTAAACATTTCAAGGGATATACGAGGGGGCGGAGAGGGAATTCAGGCAATATTTTAAAAATGTTTTTCATCTGAAAAGACAATTTCTTCTTCATTAGAAGAAACTAAACTAACGCTATTTGTAAAATTCCTTGCAAAAAAGGCTGTACTACATAACTGATTTTAGCAAGCACAAGAAACTACTCACAAAACCTATAGAAAGAGTTTGTTGTGGTGTTGAATGCATTTCAAGGGAGTATAACTCACCATTAAATCATGCAGGGTTTTAGTTATTTCTGTGCAGCACACTTATATGTCTTTTTCCAAAAGTGCAGATAACAGTAGTTTGAAAATGCTGTTAGAGAAGAATCAGACCTAGATAAATCAAGTGACTTCTTCAAAGGCTTACAGCAGAGCCAGGAATAAAACCCTCGAGCACTGCCTCCCATTCATCCTGCTCTCACTACAAAACACTGCCCTTTCACTTCACATGAACCAGTATCACAAGGCACATTAATTGTCCAGCTCAAACGGGAGACCAAAGGTTTAAAGGATCTTGGAGGTCTGGATTAACTACTCAGCCTCTCTACAGTACAGCTGAGTAACACGGTGAGTGCTTTCCCTTCTTCACAGCACTGAAGCCAGCAGATCCAATGTACTCATTCACTCCTACAGCAAACAGGAGCTTCTCCCGAATACCTGCTTCTCTCCCTTATTTCTCCAGGGAATGTTGCATGGATGCATGTTCTTGCAGCGAGGAACTTGCAGCTGAAACCAGACTTACTCGCCAGACAAGTGTATTATTCCTATGATGACACTCCAACAAGAAAAGGTTTTCTGATCAGGCATCAGCTGTTGTCTTCTACGGACCCCTCAGTGAGACTAGGCTCACACATCCCTTACTGGAAGATGTGGTTAATGATACAATTGCACAGGATAATCAAGGTCATCTTGTACCCTTTCTGGAAGCCACAGCCTTTCCTAAACTTGCCTTTACTGAACACGATAGTCACCACCTTCTCCTATGAGACAGACAAAGCCTCCAGGCATTTTGGGTACAAACCCCTCTTCACTGGGAAAGAGAGCAAGCACAGAACTGCACAGTGGTTGAAAGCAGCTGCAGGGAACATGGAACCCCCCCAACTTCATGAAAGAAGAACTAAGCAGCATGTTTGGGGTAAGGAGAGAGCTTATCACACCAGCAAGTTTCATCTGAACTTCACGACGTGCACGGATCTTTGGCAGAAATTTTGCAAACACTGAGAAATCCTGATACAGAAACAGAGAAAGAGCAAAACTCTCAGGCTGCAAATATATACCCTTGCCATGCCAACAACTCAGCTATTTTAAGTGTCATATGAAACACCAGGGTGCGTTTGAAAGCAGCCTCTTGCCGGTACGTGCACACAGACGCAGGGCTTGCTGGCCTCACTCATTCCCACAGTGCCACTGCTGCACGGGGATCACTCAGGGGAACAAGAGAGACAGGTTCAGATGAGAGATGGTGCACAGCAAACACCTTTCTGATAAAATTAGTTAACCGGTTTTGTTCCACAGCCTGACGAGTCTCCATCTTTTTCCATACTCAGCAAATGGACCTCTCCCTTGCCATGGTCTCGGGCAGCTGGTGGGATGGCTGTACCTGGCTCATACACTCAAGGGGTCTTCAGCGATAATTTTGGTGAAGGCAAGGAAAGCCCAGCAAGTTCTTGCTCTGTTTTGGGGTTTAATAAAAAGAAAAAAGAATTCTCTTTTCCAGAGCTACCTTTTTCAAGATGCTTCCTGTTATTCTTAACATATGGAATATTATATGCTTTGAAATACTATCCCTGTAAAAAGAAACTTCCAATCTCTTGTGCTAACAATTTACAGGCTGACTTACTTTCTAATCGTATGGATGGAAAACTGATGTCTACAAGCTTAGAGGTGGGATTCATATAGTTTGTAACTCAAATTTTCTTCCCTCACAGAACTCTAGCAGCAAAGCAAAACAAATTAAAGCCCATGTTCAGCTGCTGCACTGGCAAACAGCAACTTCAGTGAAGGCCTTAGGGGCTGCGTTTATGCTAAATAACATCTGAACTTCAGGAGGAAGAGGTCATTTCAACTCATTCCATGGCACTGGAGCTACACAGTCCATCTGGGAGCAGTATTCACCGACGATATTTTCTTAACACAGATGGGGCAGGCACTTCCAGAAGAGTCACAACAAAAACTGTGGTTTGTATCGGTTTATCAGCTCCTCTATTTTTAAGACGTACAGAGAGACTGGTAAACCTACATTAAGCACAATAGAGATTTCAGTTTTCACTTGAGCTTGGAGGAATGGGGTATTTTTACAGTACTGGTTCAAATCTAAAATTAATTCTGTTGGTATCACACTTCTGTGTTCTGTGAATACGTACCCATCTCTCGAGTTTTCCTACAGTAAAAGTATACACATGCACAAATAAAAGATTATTTTAATTACAAGTTCCCTAATCCTCCTGGAAAAAGCAAGTTTCAGCATGGCATCCTTGATAGAAATGATCAAAATTCGCTTCTTGTTAGTTACAGTAATTACCCAGGAAGGAAAGCAAAGCAATACAGTGTGAGTTGCCAAGTTAACTTCACTGAAATTCACACTCACAAGAGAATTCTTTGCAAAATGAACTTACAAATCAAAAATCATTTGCTCTGGTAACTCATTAATAATTTCATATAACAAATGGGGGAAACTATTGCAATCTGCTAATAGAGAATTTGGGAAGACGAAGTGTGTAAGTTATCAGTTCCCTACATTTTTTTCTCCTACCATTTGTGCTGCGAGGCTTTTAAGAAAGGGAGTAATAAGATTGCTGTGTTTTCTATTTCACTAAAAATTCTCTTTGCAGTTTTTTGCCATTATTCAACTGGTAGATGACAGCTTGCTAAGAATTTGACAAAGAAATATACACCCAATTTCTCATGCACGTTGCCAGAGCATCACCACAGTATAACAACGTTGACCTCAACAGGTTTTAATACTTCTGAAACCTTGGTTTTATCTTGCCAACAAAGAGCCACTGGGTGGAGCTGCAAGTCTGTGAGACAGGTACCTTCCCCTCGTGAGTTCAAGTGTTGCAACCGCTTTTGCTTTAGCTGTTTTTAAAAGAATTGAAAGACCTGCCCAGACGGCGAGGCTGATGGATGGCGTGGGGGTGCCTGACCATCCAGGTTTGTCCTCAGTCTGTGGCATTTGGAGTTTTGGGCTTCCCTCGGCTGGCTGGACACAGTCGTCGTTTATCTTCACACAGTCATGTAATCAAAGAGACTAAGAAAATTATTTTTCCACTCAGAACTCATTAGAAAAGAATAAAAGTTTGCTTTCTGTTTTTAAAAATAGAATTAAATATGGTACTCTGACCTTTGAGAAAACTTGCCTAAGTATAAAAGCTGATGCTTTCAGTCCCATTCAGAGCCCTCGGTATATTCCTTTGTGGGATTTGGAGCTGCTGAAGGTATCAGATGGGACAGTTGTCAAGGCCCAGTACTATCCCAGAGATCAATGCTTTACAAGCTCGCCTGCTTTCAGAAACCTTGCTGGGAACCTCATCATGCTTTTGTTCCTGTCCTGCTCAACATCACCTATGATTTTGACGCTTATCAACATGCAGATGACATGCTGGATAAGGAGCAGGGATTTTTAAAGGCAGTTAAGTGCAGGATTTTTCAAAAGGGTCTGAATTTGTTGGCTGCTTAGCTTTTTTTATACCTACCCACCTCCTGAGCCTTGACAAAAGCAAGTAGAGGATTCCCTTTCCCTGCTCATGGTAGAAGTGGGGGGAAAAGTTAGACAGCAAAGCCTCTGTGCTCTTTTCCAAAAAGTTGAGTAAGCTTCCTTTGGCTGCCCTGCATTCTGGCTCCTCCAAGCTAATGCTGCTGCAGACTTCCTGTTAGATCCTTGATTTTATCAGATTATAACTTGTTTTCTCCTGGCAATGCTTTAATTCTTTCTACTGCAGTGGGTTGTCATTGGCTTTTCTTTTCAGGGTCTCAGCGCTATTATGTAACAGCAGCAGCACAAAAAGAGGAAAAAAAAAATACTTCAGATCTGTTTCTACTTCTGGAGAGCAGCCTTTGTGCACAATTACTCATCCAAGAGATTCAGCAGGTATAACTGCTTCCCCCAGGGGCTCCATTATATAATTGGATTTCAGCCATACAAATTAAATCCTATCTTACCCCTTAGTTAAGCCAGGCAGTAAGTATTTAATGCTAATATCCCTGACAATTGCAGGGAGAAGCAGAGATGAAGCACAGAGGAGACAGATGCACGCATTCTCTACCAGAGGAGCAGGGAGGATGAGCAAGGAGTGCATTGACAGAAAGACACCTGCTGTATTTTAAACACAGCTAAACTTCCCCAGCACGAGCCATGGTGTCTGCTGGAGTTGTCGTCTGAGCTGGAACGTGGTTCTCCCTTCGTTTTCCATCCTCCAACGTTCCCATGTGTGCGCTCAGCATTCACCCCCCCAACACACACACGCACGCACGCACACACACACACTTCAAAGAGCCGCATGCCTAACCCTGTTTGAGTTTCTGTGGAAGTCTGTTCTTGTGCAATGTCTGAAGGAAGCAAGTTTAGTAATGTTAAAACTCAAGCCAAACACACAAACAAGCAAAGAATCCCCAAATTAAAAAGAAAATCTCAGCCGAGTTACTCATTCATCTGCATTTTCTGTTGCGTTCTGCATTCTCCCGGCATGTTTCTTTTAGACAAAGCCCTCTGGGCAAAGACCATCTCTTTTGGTGTCTGGTACATCAGTCACATAGTTAGTACATAGTAATAAAGGAAAATAGATTCATGGTAGGAGTTAAACCAGTCAGTCTGGTACTGTAATTGGAACATAATCTCATATTGACAGTATTTAACACAGGATGCGCAGGGAACAGAATGGCAGCACGCCAGGCCTCAATCGTTCTGCAAATATTGGAAAGATATTTTCCAAGTCCAGCTCCTGAACCTCATCTCCGATGTCGGACGCTTTGCTTCCCCAAACGGGCCTAGATCCACTCACTGATCCTGCTAAAAACCCAACACACCCATGTGCTCCTGAGTTTGCGGACAACCTGGCTAGCAGTGTTTCTATTGCTAACTATCTTACAAAAGCTTAAGGAGAGATTTGAAAAAGCATCAAGGGCAAAAGTCCCCGACATCCATTGGTACAAGCGCTCCCAAACCTCGATATACCTGCGAGCCTTTCCCTTACAGACAGAGATCTTGCCTGTGACACAAGACACGAACCCCTGTGCACTTTCAGTGTCAGGGATACCCACCAGAGTATCAATCTGCTGCTTCCTTCATCTCTAAAATCTTCAGTCATACAATTAACTCAATGCGGGCATACTGGCAATAAAGAGTTGTTCCTTTCTTTAGGCCTAAAACACTGAGCTAAAGCAGGTGAACGGAGAAGCAGCACATTTATGTCCAAGATGCATCTTATGGTATGGAGTGCGACGGTGTAAGTGCAGACACAAACTCAGCTTTCCAAGGGTATGGGAGAAGTATACTGTGCTTCTTATGTCTGCTACAGGAAGTTTAAATTGATTTTTCTCTATTTCAGCAATTAATTCCCATTAATCAACTTACTGTACAATGCTGCACTATAATTCACAAGTTTTATGTATTATATGAATAAAATTGCACATATATTTTTATGTGATTTTCATTTAATTGAATTCCAAGGAGATTTATCTGCTGGGTTATTAATAAATCTTAATATGGCCTATAACACTCAATTGATATTTAATTAACCTGCAATAACTGCCTTGTAAAATGTAAATTAAATGCTTTATTTTTCCAGGCATATAACCTTAAATCAAATTCTTCATTCTACCAGCAAGGCAAAAAGGAGTGGGGAAAAAACAAGATTGCAGGCAACCAAACCTTAGACCTGAAAATACCTAATGTTTAAAGAGGTTCAAAAAGGAAGCTGGATCCACGCTTTGTAACCAGTTCTTCTCCCGAGGAAGTACTTTTCCACTGTCTCCCCACCTTCAAAGATCACAAGAGTCTGGGTGGATTTAGATGAAACACCAAAATCTCAGGAGACTTGAAGAGAAATGAGAGGCGCCCATTATTAATAATAGGGTTGCAAATTCCCATAGGTATTGTGGTATTTGGCATTTTTCTTAAAGTCTTGGCTCCTAGAGTCCCATTATCAAACGAGAACGTCAATTTTCATTTAAGAATAAAAAAAGATGTTAAAGCCCTTTGATAGGGGAAGAAGTTTGCAAACCTGAATGTCAAAGGCATGAGAACTAAGAGACAAAAATACATAAAATTTGATCCTTATCTTTAAAAGTATCAGAACGTTTTGAGAGACTTGAGATGTTTGAAAACTGGGAGGTGGCAACAAATGATAAAACAGCCTTTGCGAGAAAAGATGAGAACAGTCCAAATTATATTTTAAGATCAAACCGTTCTCCTCCTCCTCCTCCCCTAGCAATTTACATAGATCTACATTAAATACTGCAAACTGCAACAACAACTATTTCTGATTTCAAAACTAGGATAGCTAGCTACCTTTGCAAAGTGATTTGAAAACTTCAGGAGAGTATGTCTGTCTAAAATTGATAGGCCTATAAAGTTTTACTGTCATAGCATCTAAACTTAGCATATCTTTCTTTTTTTAATGCATGGAGTGGCCAATCTGTCTTACAGTATTTTATTAAACAGGGTATTTCCACCAAAGGACAGTAACCCTTACTGTCTGTAATCTGTCTGCATTAGATCACTTTAAAAGGTATTAAATGAAAATCAAAAGTTAAATGTACCATGGATTTTAAAGGTGTCACTGCATGGAAGAATAAAAATGAAGAGAATGGATTCTGACTTGCAATGAATGAACGGAAATAAATCCAGATCTTCTGTAATGGAAAGCCTGTCCTCCCTCGCTGTTCATCCTCTCCAGTCGCTCATTCGCCACCCCGCTTGCATAACCTACAGCCAGTGAACCCCACTCAGCCTAACCAAGTGCAGTAATTCTGCCCAGGAGCTCACGAGGCTGAGGGATTTCTAAAATGGCTCCAGCGTGCCACGTAGCAGGAGGGTACGTGATCCTGCCGTCCCGTAGTTACTCAAGGGCTCGCGTGAATTGCATTGCTTAGAAAAGCGTTGCTGACTCGCCCAAATTTTACCACCCTCACACTTTGCAAGCATCTTCGCTGCTTCAGAACAGGAGTACCCGGAGCGGGGAGTCAGCAGATGCAAGTGGCCTCATGCTCGCAGTAATTGACTGGAATTTTGCAGACCTGGGTTAAATCCCCAGCTCCAGCATGGACTCACTGGGTCACGTACAGCAGGTTTCTTCCTCTCTCTCTGCGTTTTATGATTTTGGCAATTGATCAGAATTAGCCTCCTCTCCTTCTCTTACCTTTCATCTTTTTAATGGAGGAGAACGTATCGTGCAAATGTGCTGCCAGCCATTGCTTGGCGGGGAGCTGAGCCCAGCGCGAGTCTGCAGACCACAGCTCCTTCCCAGGACTGTTGCATTTTACTCTACTGGATAAACATTGACACAGTAGATTCCCCCCCCACCCCCCCAAAGTGGGTTTCTTATTGAGCTGAATCTAGTGCAGCTCTCATTAAGGACTGACCATGACTGATAGTTTACATTTACTTGGGTAGCACTTTTTATCCGGCAAAGTCACCTGGGAGCTGCACGAGGAAGAGACACGAGTCCATCTACCCACAGACTACTCCTAATGATGCTCCTGGGAATTAAATCGCAACATGAGGAACAAATGTAATGGATCAAAAAATGGGGGGCTGTAAGTTCTCAAAAGTGCTTAGGACTTAGGATCTGACAGGCTCTGCAGAGAAATTTTACCACTGAATTTAATAAAAGCAGAAATGACACAAGTGTAGGACTGCTGGTGGCCCCTGCGTGAACAGTCTCTGTCTCGGGATTGTAAGAGCAGACCCACCATCACCTGAATTACTTCTCTCCGCTCTGCCCACTGGACAATCCACACAACTATCCTATAGTCACACCCATGTCTAGCCCTAGCCCTAAATCCCTTTATGACCATACCACCCTCCTCTTAAATCCCAACTCCGATCTCTTTTCCTTTGAGAAACACAGCAGGCTAAATATTCCTGACATTTCTACGATGCTCAAAGTCACCTTTTGTACAGGGCTCTCACAGCAACAGCCTCAGTGGGAACAGAGGGAATTCACCTGCTTGGCAGATATGGCTGATAGCAAACCTGCTTCACGGCAAGTAACCAAGAAGCAAAGCGTCTACAGTCCTGCTGCTGCTGATACCACTGGGGGTAATCCCACTTACTTATAAAGAGAGATAGGTACTGACTATGGGGGATCCTTAACAGAAGACAGACACAGCACTTGCAAGCTCTGCCATTCTCAAAATTCACATCTGGAAATGAGCAATCGAGCAAGAACCAGCCCCACGAGACACATCTAAATCAGCCCATCTTAATATTTGGCACATGCTCTTAACTCGCACGTTGCTGTGCATTCAAATGATTAATGGTTCAATATAAAACTCACGTGGCATTGTATAGTGGTACTGTAGCACATCACCTAGATCAATAAACACGCCTTGCCCCAGGAGAAGAACTAGGATTTTTAAACCAAAGAGAATTAGGTGCCTGATTTCTATTACATTACAAAGGGATTTAGAAGCTCTGCTCTCTCTCAGAAACCTCACCAGACTACCTTAGAGGCTGTACACATGCTTGACATGACACCAGATAATGTTTGTGGGCTACGGCATAAATGGGGATTACTGCCTCTGAAAAGGAGGACTTGCTGAAGGGGCTGTGGTTTAAGGAAGGATTTGAAAGGGGAGAGAAGTACAGAGGGAAGCTGTTCTAGACAGTAAGTCACATAAGAGAAGGCTTAAAAAATGAGAGCAGGAGGAAATGAAGGGATTTGGGATAAATGAGAGGAGGAGGAGGAGAAATGTCAGCTAGGAGCAAGATTACACAGGGCAACGTGTGAGCTCCTTCAGCCCTTCTTCATGGGGTGACTGGAGTGATAGGGAAGGAAAGATGCACCAGTGAGCCTCTGGGCCGGCTGCAGAAGAAAAACAGGCAACCACACAGTCATGGTGGGAGTAGAGGGAATTTGGTGAAATTACAACCCAGCTTGCTCAGATCACAGAGTAACTGATCGTGGTAACTTGTTACAGGCAACTCCAGCAAATATACGGATCAAAATACAGCCAGTGGACATCCAAGCAGAGAGTGAGCACTGCAGCACAGGCCAGGAGAGGAACCGTGTGGGGAGGAGCAGGAAGCTGAGAGGTGGTGCAGCTACACCCCGAAGCAGCGCCGGTGGAGTATAATGGTGTAATGTTCAGTCACCAGACTGAACTAAACAGGACTGGCTCTGTTCACAGATTTTCCTGCACTAGTTTGCACTGGTTATCACAGATAAGCCACATTAATGCAACCCTGTTATGACGTTGGGAAACCTCAATAATGGAAATTAACTGCTCTGTATGGACGGATGAATGGAAGTTACACAACCGCTGCCCTATTTCCGAGAAGCACAGCAACGTTGAGTGGGTGCAGCCAAATTTAATAGCTGTTATCAAAATCAAGGAAAGGACCTCCATTCAAAAGGCAATCAGGAGAAAAGCAAGGACTTGGTAGTATTGCACAACCACAACAACTCTGGACTCACACCAACAGTAACTCCAATGCTGGAACAATGTACCAGCTTAGTGATTTGACATGCGGCCAAGGGGCTTACAAAATACCTCCAAACAGTTAATGCAAATCCATATTACTAGGTCTATTAATGGCCTGTCATTGCCTGTCTGCAGATGACTATTTTGTGCCAGTAAGCTCTAGATTTCCTTAATCAGTTATCCTTAACTGACATTTCTAGCATTGGTGGGATTCCATAAGGTCCTAAAATCAGGAGGACCAATCTCTCTTCTACCCGTTGAATCACCATAATATCAGACTCACCATTCCTCCACCTTCTGGCCTCAGTTTCCTTTTTCATACAATGGGGACAAGGTCTTGTACCTTCACTGTAGCCACAGGACATTTGTGTCCAACCGTTTTCGGACCTGGACGTGAGTTGAGTAACTCAAGCAGACCTGTTGTTTTGATTTTCTGATTGCCTCAATTAAAATTTTAAACTGATTCTTACAATCTTTCACACACACGACAAAATGATCAAAAGCCATTTACAGCTGGTTTTAAACGTGCGCTAGACTTTACTGAAACCTGGTATTTCTGCCCCATTTGCAGAGGACTTGGCAGGGAGGACAGGAGAAGGACTGCATTTCCCTTGTCTCGGTTCCCTTGTCTGTTAAAGTGAAACCTAAAATACTCCCCTCCATTTTGGATCAATGTCACATAACCTCATTTCCTCAGCTTAAGAAAAAGCCTTAGATTTTATATGTTGCACTAAAATATGTCAGCACCGTTAGGTTAATAAACAGTGCTAAATCAAAACCAGGCCCCAGTTCGTAGATCATGTGAGCTATGTCAAACACAGGGAGTGATACCATAGAAGAGATGTAATGGACAGCCTCCTTAGCCTGGTTTTTATGGCTGTGAAAGAGAAAAACCTGGTGTTCAGTCACTTTTCATTCACCAGAGGCTGTCACACAATCTCTCACAGCTTTTTGGGTTATGTTTATTTTTCCTGGGGTTCCCAAGAGCCCTACCTTCTGATCCCCTTGCAAAACCTTCTATGTGACTACCTAAAGGACTCACCCCTGAGTTACAGCCAAAACTTGAAGCTTTTACTGCACGTTAGACCAGATCCTTACCTGATAAATCAGAATATCCCCCATCAATTTACAACCACAGAGGAAATAATTTTCACAATTCAGAGGAACAAAGGCTTGATTTTCTTCTCCATGTTGACTTTTCCTATGTGGTGACTCTGTTAAAGCCAAGAAACTTCTCTCCCTCTCATTGGTCAGTAAGACATCCCAGCAGCTTTTAGGACTGTAATTCAGCACCTATGGCCACCCTGGCCTGGCAGCAACACCCCCACCACCACCACCGCAACCAGGAGGCCACACTGCAATTCCTATGGGGCTCCTGGTGAAATTAAAGGAATGAATCGCATCAGGCAATCGTCTCCTCAGAGACTGTCCTTGTTAGCAGTACCTCCTAGCCAACATCCTCAATTTTAGGGGAAAACAATCAGGAACATGTCTTAAAGGCTATCACACATGCTCATTCATTCAGAACTCCCATGCTTCTGATGACCAGCATGAGTAGACATGCACTGAGACCCCGTCCTGGTTTCAGCTGGGATAGAGTTACTTTCCTTCCTAGCAGCTGGTACAGTGCTGTGTTTTGGATTGAGGAGGAGAACAATGTTGGTAACACACCGATGTTTTAGTTGTTGCTGAGCAGTGCTTACGCTAGTCAAGGACTTCTCAGCTCCCCATGCTCTACCGACTGAGCAGGCTGGAGGTGCACAAGAAGCTGGGAGGGGGCACGGCCAGGACAGCTGACCCAAACTGGCCAGAGGGAAATTCCATACCATGGGATGTCATGCTCAGTACATAAACTGGGGAAAGCTGGCCAGGGGGGGCTGCTGCTCGGGGACTGGCTGGGCATCGGTCGGCGGGTGGTGAGCAATTGTTTTTTGTTTGCATCACTTGTCTTTCTTGGGTTTTATTCTTCTTTTTGTTATTTTCCTTTTCATTACAATTTATTATAATTATTATTATATTATTTTATTTCAATTATTAACCTGTTTTTATCTCAACCCACGAGTTCTCTCACTTTTACCCTTCCGATTCTCTCCCCCATCCCTTGGGGTGGGGTGGGGTGGTGTGAGTGAGTGGCTGCGTGGTGCTCAGTTGCCGGCTGGGGTTAAACCATGACAGACCTCCAAGCAGACATTTACTGTCCCTCATACCTGAAACACGACTGATTACTGTGTACCTTTAGAGATTAATAGTGAAAACGCTCCCCTTTCACTCACTGCTGGAAAGAAAATGTTTTTGGAAAGCTGTTCATGTCATTTGATAGTGTCCAGTTTTTCCACTGAGAAAAGCAAAACCTGAAACCTACACGATGGTTCAGTTTTTCCCTTGGCAAAACCCAGCAAAACACTGCTCAGCATATATATACACCTCTTACTGCTGCTTCTGAAATCTGTCACAGATTAACGCAGTGATGCCAGCAGGCGGCCAGAGCAAGGCACAATCCAAGGCCACCTGAGTGTCGTTCGCAGGGGAATACCTGAGGCCATGGCAGAAACTGCACGCCAGTTTTGATCCAGCTATAAATATTTGCAGTGTTGCAGCCTGCCGACATCCCATTGGAGGCCCCACCTCTGGCAGGGAGAGGGAGTGCCACCATGTTGCAAGAAGCCATCCCTGTCACTCACAACCAAAAAATAGCCACCTAAAAGTTAGTCTAAGTTCAAACTTTCAGCCTTCACTGTAGTCGATGGAGAGAGAAACTGGCACCTGTGGAGGTCTATTCATCCCATCCCAAGATAGCTATCTGAGATGGGGAGGGTGAATTGATGCTGGAGGTGCCAGTACCTTTCGACAGGGACTATAAAAGGAGCCTAGATGATTATCTTGGACTAGACACCTAACTTTTAGGCAGAGTCAGTTAAGGTGAATCTTTGTTGAAGTGAAATCAGTGGTGGTTTTGCCTTTGTCTTCAGTGGGGCCAGGTTTTCACCACGGCAATCTGAGCAGATTAGAAAAGAATAACAGAAAAGGGAAATACATCTATAAGGGAATGAAATATTTATTTCCCCCTATTCACAGAGAGCAATTAAGATATAAAGAGATTAGGGGAATTCTTCACAGACACGAAGTGGGCTTGTATTGAACAAGAAAGGAGGCTTTGGAGTCTGCATGCACAACTTGAGCTATCAGCCACCCTGCCTCGCTTCCAGGAAAAGCATCATGCAAATTTTAGGAGGAAGGAATTGCGGTAGACATGCCATCTGGGAGGATGATGGACAACAAGCTGACTAGGAATAAATAGCAAAATATAATAAATTCCAAACCATGCCAACAGCAACTGTTGTGCTATGAATTAACAGTGCTATTAAATGTTTACGCACACACTTCTGTCAGCACCTGTCAGCATTTATGCAATACATACGTTGGCAAATCTGTATTACGTTATTTCTTGCAAGTGATCTGCATTAATAGTGCCCGTGCACATGTTCAAGCAAATTGCTACACTTCTTTTTGACCTATCCATGTACAAAAGGTGCAGCAGTTCACAGTATTTTATGCCTATGCAGCAAATTACGGTTTTATGTGCTAGGCAGCAGAGAAAGGCTGGGGGATAGGGGGCAGCAAAGGAAAAAGAAAGAGGAGCAGGGAAGAACAAGGGACCTGGAACGCCCCTGGCCGGGGCAGAAGGATGCCCAAGGAGACGGTGGTGGGCTTAGGGCAAAGCTAGGTTCACCCCAAGCCAGGCCAGAGAAGGAGAGTCACACAATCAGCCTTCCTGAGCAAGAAGAAAAGGCTGGGGGTGGGGGGAGGCCCCAAAATACAGCCCTAAGCTGCAGCCCCAATAGAAAGGAAAAATCATTTGGCCAGGGCTCCTGGTAAAATGGTGCTGCAGAGAACAGTTATGCTATAGCCAGTAAGATGGACTGCAGTGCTCCCTGCGCCCAGGTACTTAAATTAACTTTCCCCCCTTTGATTCCTTCTTTTTGCTCTTTCCTCCCTTCCACCCAGCCCCGAGTGCAGTAGTTGGGGTGGAGGAGATAAAAATGTATAATTAAGGGAGTTGCCACTTGCTAAAGCTGGAGACCGCTCGAGCAAAAGACAGGGTTTGTGGTGACAGAGCTAAATCTGGGACCCACCAATTATTGCTAATGATGAGAGCCTGTGGTTACTGTGCCACCCAGGCAGAATTGGTGGAAAGACAAGCTTGTTATTGCAAAAGGAGCATTTGTGCCCCGCCTCTCCTCTGTGCAAGCGGATTTCTGATGCTTGCAAACACGGAATGTTTGCAGGGCTTTGGGACAACTGCACAGATGCAGTCAGAGCAGCGGGAACCCAAACGAGGTCCAGCAATGCAAGCTGCTGCTCGATCTGACCACTGCACGTGGACATCCTAGCTCCTTGGCCAGGTTTAATCTAAGCATGGATCTTAGGCTAGGGGGACATATGCTGCAGAGGAGGAGGAGACATATCGTGCCTTCCAGGGCTGCTGCAGGACTTGGGAACTGTTCCTGTTCTTTCTCTCCTTGTGTTTGTGTGTAGAGACCGTGAACTTTTGTCTTTTTACCCTCAATTTAATTGAAGTACCAAAAGAAGCAGCCAAAACAGTAATTTAAAAAATCAGACCTTCTAAGTTGCTCCTCCTGGTCTGATCGAGAGAAATTTTTGTGGAAACTGAAGCCACAGAAGAATCCAAACCCTGGTCTGAGCTGCAGCAAGACACAGGACATAGGCTTAGCTGATGTTCCTGACAGTTGTGTGCCACGTAACACCCCATCAAGCTCACCTTGAACTCTTGAGCTGCAAAGGCCATTTGTACTTAGCAAAATCAGAAGGCCCATGGAAATCCAAAAATGCATAAGGATATTGTATTGCCATTTTTCTTTGTGAATTAAACAGGATTCAAAGAGAGCAGGGAGTGAAAGCACTTACCCTAGCCATATTTACCCTCAGTCAACCACATTAATTCATCAGTTGTATTCCTATGCCTTTGAAAACACATGATTTTGATTCAAACTAAAGAAGGGGTTTTATACTTTACATTGGAATTAACATGACAAGCGATTAACAGGTCATCAAGAGTAAGACTTCGCTTAATAATACTAATAAGAAGGGAGATATTTTTTAATGCAGTTCCTAGGATTAATAATTGCCATTCTGATAGAGTCAGAATTTCCAGCATGAGCCATTCCCTCCATAGCCACAGGTGCAGATGTATGAAGCAGCTCAGACAAGCTGAAGTTGATCACATTTTCCATGTAAAAGGACACAGTAATTACAACTGATGAGGGTGCTGGAGCCAAAACTCTGGGTCTTGGTAGGGAAAAAAAAACAGATTCGTAATCAAGAGGGGTAGCCACAGGAGAAGTTTTAAAATCCTAATTTAAAAACACTTAGCAGTAGCATGCTATGCTCCTACAATTACTGAGTACCAGGACATCAGAGGAGAGGTAGTAAGTGTCCCTGGAAAGTGCTGCTATACAGGGCGACTCTTCAGCTTTACTGGGATTTCCAGTGCTCACACATCTGAAACTCAAGTTTTTTCTTCTGTTTAAGGAAGGCACAGAGTATTTTAGTGCATCTCCAAGCTTAAGTGGAAGAGTGAAGAGGCTGCTGTTTAAGATTCAGTTTTGAGGACTGAAGTCAGCCTGTAGGGATAACAGCTCTATGTCCCCATCCTGGAGTTAGAACACCCTTGCAAAATAGAAACATTAAGTTTAATAATATGAGTGTGCATATTTGTCTTTAAATAGCATTTGCTTTGCTGAAAAGGATGCAAAGATCTTGTCTTGCTGAATAGTAAATCGACGGCGCTTAAACGCTGAATTTCCAAACGAGTTCAGCCACTGGTTTGCAGAGCAGCTTTGTACCACAGACTGATTTTTTGTTTGTCTAAATGAGTGCTAAGATCCTTGGAAATCTTTACTCCTGTTGTGGGTTGTGTGTACTTTAAAACATGCCCTTGGTCTCTTCTAACACACTGAACCCCGAGGAGAAATACCAGTAGGGTTAGAAACCACCACCAGATATATTTTGAGCTTGATTGCCTGTATTATCTTAGCACTCTATTGCTCCAAAACCTCTGAAAACTACATATCTCATCTTTCTATTGTTATTACACCCAAAGGATATGTCTACACCGCAGCATTGAGATGCCCATGCCAGCTTTCAACAAGCTCGCTCTGGTACTGGAAACAGGCTAGCTACAGCAGCACCAAGCAAATTTCCTCTGCAGGCTAATTTACCCAGCTTCTCCTGCCCCGCTGAAGGTGGCTGCAAAAGAAAGCAACGTGATCTTGGCTTGACTCTTCTGGCAACACACAAATGCAACAGGGCAACCACTCCTGATTAGCTCGCTCCCACACCATCTGTTTTCCAAGGCTACATGGACTTTCTGGCACAGAGATTCCTGTTTGAGGATATGAGCTTGTGTACAACAGTTTACCATAACCAGCAAAGCCGAGCTGACACTCCCTCCCTCAGAGACAGCAACAGTTTTGCCTTTTTTTTTTTGGTAACCCTTTGCCTATTTTGCATCGCTGGGTACCACGCCAGTATCACATTGCAGGGGGGCAACTGCTGAGATTTCTGCATTCAAGGCAGGTTTGTTGGCACAGAGTGGATCATCTCGTGGGTATGAGGTGTCACGGCCAAGCAGACATGGGAAGGAAAAGCTGGTCCCAGAAATCACAGCAGGTTTCAGGCCACTCTGCGACAGCCCCTTTTAGCCTTTAGGTGAGAGGCAGCGCTGAAGCCTCACCAGGCTGCAGGGCGAGGGGAGTGAGGAATTGCAGATCCTCCAGTGCCGCCCAGGAAGGCGCAGCCCAAGGCAGGAGGGCTGCATGGCCCTTCTCCTCACACCCCTTCCTCAGTCTGGCAGCGACGGAGTAGCCCTAACACAATGCAGAACCCAGGCCAAAACCCATAGCCACTCTGTCTGTCTAACTCTGTCTGGCAGTGGTGCAGTACATTATTACCTTCTGTAATTCCCCCAAGTTATTTAGGGCTGTCTCCTTATTATCTTGATATCTTGGCTCCCATAATAATTACAGACCCAGTTTTACAAGGGCAATTTTTTTTTTCTTGATTAGTTTCCAGGATTCTGTTGTTGCATCAAAGCTGTGCTAGTTTTTGTGTATTCCTGACAGATGTCTACTGGGGGAATTACAGAAAGGGCATACAAAGAGGAAACCATCTATGGTGAGATTAAGGAAACAAAGAACAGTTCTGTGAATTTAAAAAAAAAAAGCATTTCTCATGCACGTGAGCATATGCACACACAGCCGCTCAGATGAACGCACACACACTTTGGCACTTGAATTTCTGTTCTTTCTCCCTGCTTTTGCCCATCCAGAGCACGGCATGTTACAGAAGTGCTGTAAGAACATCCTCTCGTCTATGCGAGTGTAAGGAAGAATTAAACAGAACTTGCCATATCTAATTTCTTACTATTTCTGCTGAAACTCATTGTCTGTAGCCAAAGCTCTCAAAGCCCTTTATAAAGGAGTCGGTTGTTAATTACACTGTTCATAGAAAGGAAACTTTGGTGAAAAGTAGTGAAGTGGCTAGCTAAAAGCAACTTGGGAACCAGCGGCTGAGCTAGGAATAAAGCAGAGGCCTGCAGAGTCCTTCCATCTTCATCACAAGCTCACATGAGTATTTGGCTCTTCTCTAAACTCAGCCTGTGCCACTGCTGCCTGTGCCACAAAATCCACTGTGCATCTGCTGCACCTTTGCTTGCTGTGTGCCTTCAGCTTGCAAGCAGGATTTGGCCAAGAATAAACAACAACAACAAAACACCCTGGTTATTTGTATTACAGTGGTGCCTAAGAAAATACTAATTATGTATAACAGAGCCGTGCCTGCAGGCCTCAGGTGAGACTGGCACCCCATTATGCTAGGTGTTACACAAAACAGATTATAAAAAGATGGTCCCTGCCCTGAAGAGCTTACAGTCTAATTATGCAAGAGAAGGAGTGGGTGGAAACAAGTTCAGAGAGATAGAGTAACTGATTCAATATCTCCCAAAGCAGAGGTAGCTAACAGTTACCTGGCTTCTGAACTAGTGCCTAAACCACACAGATTCCTTCAAAACACGAGGGTCTTCATAGTGTCTGTTGGCTTCTGCCTTGAGTCTCCCAAGCAGTTCACAAAGGCAACAACTTCATAGCTCTGAAGTGGCCTTGGAAAGTGCCTCCAGTCTCTATTGTTTACACAGAGCGGTCAGGTCCCAAGCGGGGGTGTCTGAAGCTTGACAGTGAAAACAGCCCCGGTCCCACCAGGAACCATGCCTGCAATCACCATTTTCAGCAGTGAGTGACCCCTCTGCCTGTTTGTCTGCTTCAGCAAAGGTTGCTTCCATGAAAGCATGATTTTAGCCACTACCAAAGGCAGAGGATTGGACTTGTTGGACAAAGAGCTCGATCTGGAATGGCAAATCCTGTACATTAAGGGCTGGTGATGAGTAGATCAAACTGTGTGTCAAATAAATCACCCACTCAGTCCAGAACCATACATGAAAATACAATTAGAGATTAGCCCACAGAGTGCATAACTGGCAATACGTCAGCTACAAATCATTTTAAAAGCATGTAGCTGATCTAGCCTCCTTAATTCCTTGAGTTGTTGATTCCAATTATCAGCAGCCAAGTAGCAAAAGGTTTTTTATCCCAGAAGATTTCTTACTTTTGGATACAATAAAAGTCAATTTATTCGATGATTACTAGGACATGGGCAGTTAATAGGTTGCGTCTGTTCTTTCTCCCCTCAGATACTTCACAGTGGATCCATTAACACATTTACAGACTAGACTTAAACAATAATAGTGCTTCTCCTTCTCTGGGGGTAACCAAACCAACCCACTTTTTGTGCAGGGCTCTGGGATGTTTTTTACTATTACAGCTCCAGAGGAATTTACATAATTGGTTATGAATAATTCGTAACTTGTCTAAGAGTCTCCATGTAGCTATCTGATTTACTACAACTTCCCACTCCAGAACCAGCAGAAGATTTTAATACAGTTTTTAATTACAAGATCATAATTTAAGCATATCAGCGCTGCCTAATGTAGATGGGACACGAGACAAGCTCCTCTCCACGGCCTCCCCCTCTACCTGGTATCTAGCTATGGGAGGACTTGCAAGGCCCTGGAAAGGCTGGCTGCTGAGACCACCTGCAGGGCAGGGAGCAAACACCACAGTCTTCAGTGCAGACCTCTCTTCCCCTCCTTTACGGGCTTGCCTCCAAATTATTTGCTTTTTGCAGGGAGGAAGCCCTCACGGTTTAAGCATTAGCCTTCTGCTAGAAATGTCAGCGTTTGGTTGATACCTCTGCACACCTTTGCTCACTCCTTTAGTCAGACCGTAAAAGCAGTAATACATCCCTCTCTTGGGCAAGGCTGCTGGAACACAGGCAGGCAGTACTCCAGGGATGGTCGGATACTCTAGGACCAGGTTTATAGGGAAAACAAATTACCTTCATCAGGGCTGGGGTGCTGGGGGGGAAGTGAGACATAATGCCAAAGACTTGGATTTTGATAAAGCAATACGTGCAGCTAAACCGCTTGATGGCAAGCACTGCTTCTAAGCACTCTCTTTTGGAAGTTTATCCCCGTCATGCAGGTGGGGACAGATACAATAATCTGATTTTGCATAGGTACAAATAAGTCTTTTGCCTGTACAAAAATTAGAGGTCAATGCCAGTGACTGAGGTGGTATATAGGAAAGCCAGCTTGAACACCAGTGAAATAAACTAGGAGACCCCCCTGCACAAAGGAGACCTGTGGCCTCTGGGTGCGTGCCTTGGCCCGAGTGCTAGTTCCCACCAGGGTTTTACTGTGGTTCAGGTACCCCTCTGCTCTGTGCCCCTGTGGATGCTCTGGTGCCTTGCTGTCGAGGTTCCCATGGGACACCTTGACCTGGGTCTGGGCATTTGCCTTTGCCCAGGGACCTCATCTCACAGAACATGCAGGAATTAGCTTTCTTCCAAAACCTCCATCCAGATTGGAAGAAATCAGCCATCAGATCCAAAGTCACTGAGCACCACAGATTGACTGCACTGGCTCTGTTTCCTAAGAAAATGGCACTAAAAAAAGATTCCACATTTTCACTCAGTTGGAAGAAAGTAAAAAGTGCAGGACTGCAACAAACTTTCTCTCATTTTTTTCCCTATATGATGTTTTTGCTTCAGCAAATGGAATTTAGGACTGGGTCACTGAATCAAATCGTTTGCTCCCACAGGAAACCTCTTCATGTAACCCATTTAAGTATTAATATTTCTGCCCCCCAGTTCAACAAAACCATGGGAGCACTTCTGAATTTAACTTAAAGCAACTGCTAATTTTCAACTGACTCCAACAGGCGTTTTATAAGACAAAGGACATGCTGACATGCCTTACAAAACATTGGTTTAATAAAAGATGCTATATCTCTTTCCTCAAATTTCACTACGCAAAGGGTAAATAATGACTTAAACTCAGTCTTTAGTCATAAGCTTCATTGAGGCAAGTCCCCAGCGGGACTTAAGCATATGCTTAAATACTTCCTCTGAATTGGGAACTGAACAACTAATTTGCCTTTGCTATGATAGGTCTTTTTCTGTATTTTTTTTCTTCAGTTAACACTTCATTTAAAAAAAAATTAATCCCATCAAACTACTAAAAGAGCCACCTCACTTCCTTCAAGTTTCCTCCCAGCATTTATTAAAAAGATGGTTTATTGTCCTGAAACCAAAACCATTACAGCCTGTCAAAACCTTTCTGTAAGGCAGCAGCTAGCTGAATAATACATTTCACATTATATTACACAACTGTGTCACGGGGCTAACATTAAAGGTAAGTCATTAATAAAAAGAGAAAATAAAGTGGTCCTTAATTATACAAGACATTAAAAGGCTGAGTGTTTTGCTTCTGCGGCACACTCACTTTGTGAGAATAAACGTTTTAAGACCAGTGTGAACTTTTCTCTGTGGAAATTACAGTTCAGAGATAATCCCTTACACCCGCCAATTCAGCTCGTTGCTGTGAGATGTGGCCTTACGCACCTTCTGACTTCTTGGTGCTAGTCCTACAGATGAAGCCAGTTTGCAAACCCTTGCCTCACACAGAATTTTTGCTTTTGTTTTGTTGTTTATGGGGGACATTTTCAAAAGACTCAGGTGAAAGCACTTAATAGCTAAACCCCATTGATTTTCTGTAAAAATAGGGCATCTTGGTGCTTTTGACAAACATCCGAATACACTTTGGAAATTAGAGCCTAACAGGATAAAGCCAAAGGAGCATAGAGGGAATCCAGGCAACAAAACCTCAGCATCCAGGGCCAGGCATAGCCGGCAGCAGGACGGTAGCAGGGAGAGAGGGGCACTTGCAAGCACATGGCCACTTCTGCATCAGCAGAGGATGAGAGGCACACTGCCCCTCCTGCTCCCCAGCTCCCCCCACAGCCCTACTTCAGTAACTGAAATCATGGGGGGGACAGTGTGTCTTCTGTATGTATGTAGTACTTTCTTTACCTTGCAACTAAAAGCAGAAACTCCTTGGAGCCTGAACTCCTATAGGAAAACCACAGATTTAAAGCTTTTGGGGACTGTCACCATTCTTGCCTGCAAAATACCTTTTCCCAGCAGAAAAGCTTCTTCCCTTTTCTTTATACTCCTTCTTGGCTCCTCCTTTACCCTCCAGCTTCCAGAAATGCAAAGCTACCATTTTGAGAATATGAATCCTCTATCATTCCTCATCGACTGAGCCAGCCTTGCCTTGTGGAACAGGACTGAGAGAGGCACCTTTTTCGGTGACTCTCTGGGAACCCCTGAGGTACACCTGCAAGCCTGAGCTAACTAAAGAGCGAGCTTTCTAGCAGAAGCCATAACATACTTCTGTTCGTGGTTTGATGCAGAGCAAGCCATGCACAGCACTCATCAGGTGTCCACAGTCACCATCATTTGGTAGCTGCAGAGTGTTAAGTAGGAGTAAGCTAAAGTAAAGGTTTAGGAAAAGAAGGGTTAAGGGCACACAAGAATATCCATGATGTGCTTGTACTAACCATAACCCTTCTCTGCCTACAGAACCACAGTTAAATGGAGTAACTTTGTATTTGCCTGCTTTTGAGGACTTGAGTCAGGTAGGCTGTGGATCCTTCCCCTGGGAGGGGTGGAGCTGAGTTCTCCAACAGAAACAAATTAGAAGGAAAATTTCCAAGGAAACATGAGAGGTTGTGAAAAGCGTTGGTTTGTGTGGAAAATTTTTGCCCTATTTCTCCTGAAAAACTAAATGCCTAAAAACAAAAGTATTTTTGCCAAACCCCATCTGCTTTATTATGACACTAATTCTAGCTTTTTTCTAAAGAAACAAACTATTCAGCATTGCAGTTATACCAAGATTCAGAAGACCTCTGTGTTGTGGATACAGCCTTTCATCAAGTAGACTAAAGTTTTCCACAAAGCTTCAGTGCTGGGGAGCCATCATCTAAGGCTTTGCTTCATGTAGCCAAATTGGTCAGGGATTAGTTTGTAAAGAAAACATCAGGGATTTAACCATATGCACGCCCCAAATCACGCATCTACAATCTAGTCAACTGGTTTTCTTTCTGTAAATGCCAATAGAATATTTGCTACATATTAAAGGACGCTAATAAAATTTGCAAGATAAAATGAGGTTCTTCCCATGGAGCACAGTATCTGCCCCCACTTTGCACTTTCCGTGCTTCAGCAGCGTGGTAGAACAAGATGCGCAGGGTATATTGAAATTAGTTTGCAAACTGGAGTTTTAACAGTGTTAAAACTAAAACAATGTTTTAGTGATTTCCTCATGTGAAGGCACCTTCTCTCTGGTGCCTACTAAATCATCCTTGCCAAACATTATTTACCCCTGAAGCTAACAAAAATACTTTGAAGAGCAAGTCTCAGCATACCAAGTGTTAAATATTTCACATATGCAGGGGTAGCCTTCACATTAAAAGATGTATACTTTACCTTGGGGTAATTAACACATTTGAACTGTCCTGGGGGTAAAAAAAAAAAGCATAACACCAAAACAAAACAGAAAAAAACCTCAACACCGAGTAAAGACCAGACACCTGAAGTTAACCATGAAGTACATTCATCAGTGTTAACCCCAGGAGAAGATAAAGGGCTGGTTTTGGTGGATGTCCCTCACAGTAAAAGTCTGAGCTTCCCTTTATTATGTATAAGCTTTGCTGAACTCAGAAATAGTCACCCCTGGGTAAAGAGAAGAAAAAAAAAAAAAAGAATAAAAGTAAGAACCTTAAGGGGTGCGGTCCCCGTCCCCCCCACATGTACAAAACAAGAGACGCACACCCCAAGAGGGCCAGCCAGGATTAGCAGGACCGGCCACCGTGGGGTATGACAGAGCAACACCTTCATCTATTCCTTTTCCAGTAGCACACTGTGAAAACTAGCTTGTGCCAACTCGTCTCACGTGCTCAGTTATTTCGCCTGCCTGCCTCCCTCGGCAGCACGCTTCCTGTTCCTCGGGAGCAATCAGCCAGGTGTAAGGAGCACATTTTTTAGGGAGTCCCCTGCTAAAATACCAACAGCGTGTTCTGGCTGCATTTCAGATCAACTTCCTTTCCACCTCTCACCCCCTCCTTGAAACACTAAGGAATGATTCACTTGCAGACGCTGTTGTATTTCCATTATTATTAAACACTTATTCCTGCCTGTCCGTGGAGCGGTATGGGAATTACTGCAAGCACACACACACACCAAGACACCCACGCACTTCTGCAAGAGACACCTTTACTAGAAGGCACATGGACTGGATAGGAGAGCAGAGGACTGGGGCAATTACTCAGAATAACAGGCTGTGAGCCTTGGGCTTTCAAGTGGAGCAACTTTGCATTAGCGCAGCGTTTTCCATCATGGCTGAGAAGGAAATCAGTTGGGAAACCAAATAAATCATCGAGGCCCCGTCTGTACAGCCTGAACATGGCTCTCAGGGCAGGACTTCTACCAGGTAGATGAGTCTTCCACCAGGAGACTCTCCTGGAGTCTCCCGTGCTGCTGGGTCTGCAAAGCAGCTTTGGAGCCCACAGTGGTGCCAAGCAATCGGCAGAGCATCGCTGGAGCCTCAGTGACGAGCAGCTGATCAATGGAGCAGCACTACCGCCTGTATCGCTGCCAGGCAATTACTGGAGCTGCACTCGGCAGTATTACTGCAAGCTGCTCTATGGAGCGGCACTGGTATTCGTGTTGCTGCCAGTTCATCAGTGAAGTGGCACTGGAGTCTGTCTCCCTGACAGCTGATCAATGAGGAGGAATATAATAATCATAACGTGGTGCTTTACAGGATATGGGCCTTTAACCCAAGGACCTCGGATCCCTTTTCAGACGTTCATTAAGCCACAAATTCCACACGCGTGGAGATGGTCACAAATATCCAGATCACCAAGATATTGCAAACTCATCTTTGTTCTTGTTGTACAGATGGGTGATCTGAGATGCCACGGACAGGTTAAGTGTCCTGGTTTAATTCCCAGTGATACTAAGAGTAGATTGAAAATAGGTCCTCAATACAGAAAGACCAGATTCTCCAAAAAGCTTTCCAGAAAACCTGGCTAGAAATATCACAATGAAAGCCAAGACGTGCTGAAAATAAAAACACACCTGATGCCAGGCTTGCGGGTCATCCTTTTTAAATCCTGAGAAGTCAGTGACAGACTTCAGCACACAAAACAGTACCAGCTACTAGGAAGGAAACTAACTCTATCCCTGCCGAAACCAGGACACTTGATGAAAGCCAGCACCAGCGATGCCTCAGCAGGGCCATAAACTCACCTTCCCTCTGTCCCTCACCACAAAAGTATCCTCCAACTTCAAAAGTGGAATGAAATTCAGGTGTTTAAACTCCCTGTGATCTCATCTATCCCTGCACTCAAATCCCACACGTGGATTCAAGGTCAGCCTCAGCACACTGAGACGGCATTGCACCCTCCATATCTTTCATGGTACATTTTCCAGCAAGTCTGTCAAAGAGCTCGGCTAAGGTATTATTTTCCTGAGCTTCCAGTTCAATATCACCCTGCCTAAGCAAGCTGCTCAGCTCAACAATTCTTGTTTCAAAGTTGTAGAAGCCAAGCCTAGCTAATCTTTCTTTATAATTCATTCCCCAAATCCCTCAATAACTTTGGTTGCCCTACACTGCCCCTTCTGCATTCTCAAATGTGCGGCACGCTTCCCATAATAAGGTAACTAAAACCGCACACAATAGCCTAAGTGTTTTATTTCACGTTCCCCACTGATTAATGCTGAATGCTTCCATAGAGTACATCCATGCGCTTTACACTTAATGCTTCAATATATATATAGTGCAATAACCTCGTTGCTTTTACTTTACAGCTGCCAATTTGTGCAGATGGCCTTAGTGTATTAGTCACCACCAACACTCCCCTCCTCCTCCTCCCAACAGTCTTGTTCTCGGTCAGCATTTCACATGGCATTTCCTTTCAAGGTATCTATGGCTATTTTTGGCCCAAGAGTTCCTGGTATATTAAACGCAATGAGCCACATCCTCAGCTGGTGCAAATCTGCACAGCCCTAATTCGGTCAGTGGAGCTGTGCCAATTCACATGAGTGGAAAGAGTCCCATAAATCAGTTATCAGACCGATACATTAAGGCAGCTTATTTAAACTGCTTCTGCTTTGTTTTTATTTATTTACAGCTAACCCACAGCATGTAAAGGATGACGGTCCTGCACCACAAAGCCCACAAAGTACGGGCTAACTGACCGGAGATAAGGACAGACACACAGACAGGTCAGCTCAGTTCACCATCGCACCACCACAGTCAAGCACTACTCTGCTATTAGTGAAAAAAACCTTCTCTCTTCGGTCTCCTTTTGCCTGAACAGCGATTTGTTTCAAGCCCAGAACGGGTGAAGACCATTTTTACGTATAAGGGAAACAAAAGCATACCTAAAATTGACCCTTGCCACACCTCCTCATCTTCAACTGTTTCCTGGCTGTAACATCCTCTATTTTCTGTCCAAAAGCCAATTTTTAACCAGCCTCTACCCTGGCTTTTCAGAGCAGTCTTTCATACAGTCTTCCCACATGTTTGATAACCTGGCTCAGCAGCAGCTCCACATACTGTGGCTACAGCCTAGAGACACTGGAGAGGAGCAAAGCACAAGGGAAAAAAAACCAACCCATTAGACTTTTGCCTCAGTTCCTTAATGTTTTGAGGTGAATGATTTAGGCTGTAAGAAAAAGCCTCCTGACAACAAGATCTATTAGTGTATGGAATAATCTTCCAAGGGAAGTGATGGAAACATTGCTGTTTGGCACACAGCTAGTGTTTGTCCAGACTAGTTTTTAAATATACAATCCTGAGTTGGCAGAGGAAAAGTCTAGTCGAGGTAGTTGCTCTTATCTATCTCCATATTCCAGGATAAATCAGGTCATCTCCTTTGTTCTAGTCTAAAAATTGAGGAATGCACTTAAAACAATTCATGCAGTTTTAATCAGCTATGATCTCCCTTTTATGATCCACATGGGTTGTATCTTATTAAATTAGATATATCTAGCTGTTTCTTTTTAATCATCAAGTTTTTCTAATATAAGGCAGCAGCACTGTCTAGCACAGCTGGCATGAACCGGGGCTGTGAACACCTTCAGGTCTCTCTTTGGCTGTGCCCCAGGCTCCCAGGCAAGTAAACAAACCCCTCACTTATAAAATAAAATAAAAATCACTCCCTAATTTGTTTCTGTCACTCAGAGAGCCCGGGACTGACTCTCAGAGGTCGTGAGTGTTCATGGCTCTGGTCAAAGTCACTAGTTGAGGGGAGGATGGGGTAAATTTATGAAAGAGAAGGACTCAAAGGCATTTAAGGTACCACAGCACTTTGTGTGGTATAAAAACGTGAAAAAAGACCCATACTGCAGGATGAATTAAGACTGAAAAGCACTGCATCCTGAAACAGAGATTGGGAATTTCAGCCTTAGTGTTATTTTGCAAATGTAAATGATAGCTATAATGCTCAAAACTGGAAAACAAGACCAAGTCCTGCAGTCCCCTGACTGACAGCTAAAGAATTTCACTTTCAGAAGGACTGGTAGCCCCATCTCCCTCCAAAAAAAAAGATAAAAGGGAACATATGATATCAGCAAATTCCTTTCTGCTGGAATGTGAGGTCTTCCTTCCGGTGCTCCCAGTCCAGCATCCCTCCCTCCCTCAGCTAAGGGATCACACATATGATATCAGTAAAGGCAATGACTGGAGGCCCCTTCAACGTTGTTCGTGCACCATCCTGCTGGATATAACACAGAAACAGCACTAGAAAATGGCAGATTTCTGCCTTTGCCCTCCCAAGGACCTTGCATGTGATCCTACGTGCATACAACAAAAATAAATGATGAGGGATACGTAGATACGATTTTCTTTGTTTTCTACAGCAACTAGCACTGTGAGGCCCTGATCCTGAATGAGGCCTCTCGGAAAGGATTTGTACCCACCACCTTTCAGTACAAAGAAACCTCAGTACGACAGATCACTAACTCATTTGGCTGCCCTTAAAAAATTTGCCCCCAACAGAGGAAACTTCAGGTAGGAGGCTCTATGAGATTTTGTCCATTTCTTATACTCTTTAAATTATTCTCTGAATTCACTGGAAATAACGTTTTTAGTGACACAAAATTGTTTGAGAAGCAATAAATATACATTCAGATGAATGTAGAAAATGATAAATAAGATACAGAGCAGCCACTCCAGCATCCATAAATTTAGCCGTATTTTTCTTTCCGAGGCCTCTATATCAGATCTTATCTCCTGTAGGAGACTAGTTTTCTTTCCCTCAACTCCCAAACACTCATCTATTGTTTTGAAAATGAAAAGCCTGACAGCAGAACAGGACGTCCTTTTAAGAACATGTCTGATACTAGAAAGTCACAGTAACTCTGGTATTGCTTAAGATTCAAACCACTGTTACTTAGTTCGGAGTCTGCACCGTTACTCAGTATGTTGTACAAAACAGAGTAAGTGTGCTAAATTTGGTCAAATTGTGACTGAAGAGGGTGTAGCGGGGTAGAATACAGGCAAGATCCAATGGATTTAATAGAGGGCACAGTCACATTTGGGGGTATTGAATAGTT
>NW_008824352.1:3714927-3732920 GCF_000699105.1 Pygoscelis adeliae
AAAAATAATGCATGTTTTCTTGAGTAGTTATTTCGTAATCTACTCCTAATGTTGGTATGGGTTTGAGAGCTTCTTATAAATATGACGGCAATAGGACTTCATCAAACATATTAAAGCAGATGAAAGTCTTTTGGTTATTATCAATTCTACTCTGTAGCTGCTTCTTGTGCAAAATAACTTAATTCCTAACTTGATATTCAAAAGGACAAATCTACTAGTCTCACCATTGAAGAGGTACTCAGTGGTGTTTGCAAGCACTGCCTATTCATATTTTTGTACCTGGAGCACTATTGCATTTAGCAAAGTAGTTTTACCCCTAAAGGTATACATATGGATCTTAAAGTTCTCTGGAAAGCCAAAGCTATTGGGGGCTTCCTGAACTACTTGTTATCGCTTTGAAGCATCTGGCTCGTGGTCAGCTGTTTCACGTTACTAACTTCTACATTTGTTTCTGAAGAAATTTGCACAGCTTCCTTCAATGCTACATTCTGCAGCGGTTTTGGTTTTGATTGTAACATCTCGTTGTTCATCTTGAAATCAAAGTCATTTATGGAAGCTGCAGAATTTTAATGTTCCTCAGACTCAAAAGCATTTGTTTAACCACCACCAGACAAGGAGATGAATAAGAGAGACTGCCTGCTCTTGATTTAGTGGGACCAGATTTTTAGAAGAGCTCAGCAACCAGTGTATGTCTTCAACACACTAACTTCTTTGGACAGCCTAGGTATTTATTACAGTGCTTAAATGAGAATGACTCTCATGAAAACCATGACCTTAGTGAACTGGACAGTTAATACACACTATACATTCCTATATTTCCATCTGAAGGAGAGGATTTATTCAGAACTTCAACCTGAAATTTAAAAGCAGCTTTTGATTCTCATTATTTCTGCATCTGTTTTATTGTTCACCCAAAAGGCCTGTCTACACCATTGTTGAGCTATGAGCTGTGTGTAAGAATCACTGCCTAGTACAAAAAGATATGCAGGACAAAAACAAAGAGACGGTATCTTCTTAGGTTACTTTTGTTTAAGCCCTACACAGAGAACAGAATAGATTAAAGCAGTGGGAAAATAAGAGATCGAGTCTTGTGATGTGGCATCGGGTGCTCCTTCCAGCCAACCGCACTTCATTTTTCTCCACTGATGTTTCCAAGTGGTTTTCTAGGATACCCCTGAGCAGAACTCATTGTAATAACTGGAGGAAATAAATTAATGGAGAATTACCGCAAGGTTCATCTAAGAGAAGTTTTGATAAACAACACTTCCAGGCTGAGATATTCAGTGCAGCCTGAGGAATGTGGACTTTCCCACTCTTGTTGAACCGAACGGGTATCTGTACCTCTGAGTCAAGCTGGGAAGTGGCTGCCACAACCACCAAAAGCAATTCTGGATTTCAGGTGCAATCAGAGATCAAGAAGTACCCTTAAACTGAAAAATTCTGAGAAAGAAAAAGGTGAAACAAAAAGCGTTTGACCTATCCAGCTGGCATCACTACCAGACTTAGTCTCAGCAAGCAAACTCTCAGGTGAGTTGCAATCTCTGCGCTCCCAGTCTCAGTCAAGAAAATGGCGCAATCTTCAGATGGAGAAGAGGAGACAGAAAAATGGACAGCAGTGGAATCACAGCCCAAATGCCACCACAGACACAGAGAGATGTCCCACACATGTGTGAGCCAGAACGGAAGCTTATAAAAACCCAGGCAAATTAAATATTATCATACTGCTTCTGTCTAGATTCTGCCCGGGCAAAGTCCTCCCTTGGCAAAGGGATAGCTCGCCCCTGAGCATTATTTAAGTCCTTTCCAAACCAAGATTTAGGCAAACCTTAATTGGTGCATGGGCTTTAGGCTGGCTGGCTGTATGGACAAAATGTTTTCCACTTGAAATGGTTTTGAAACCACTGCAGACACCTTTGCAGCCACAGATATATCAGGTACTTCTGTGTCTTTAAAAAGCAACACACACACACCTGGCACTCTGAACCCAGATTTACCTCATTTGTACCCATGGGATGCTGGTGAAGTCATCATGATTGCACAGGATAAACAAAGGTTGAAGTTGGCCTGTTTAAATTAGGATTTTAAAAAAATTTTTTTTAAACCTGTATATTCTTCCCATTGCTAAATCTTTCACAGAGGCTACTAAGGCGGAGAGCTGCTGAGCTAATCCTCTTTGACTCCCTGCCATCCTGGCAGGTACAGCAAAGCCTAAGGTAAAGTGGAGCATCAAAAGGAAAATTAATGTCTTCTAACAGCAATTAGAGGAAATTATTTAGATATAAATCTTGTTTTATATCTTCTCATACTTGTTTTTCAATCTTTCCCCTTTGATTTTTTTTTCCTTTCAGGCTTTTCAGAAAGAAACATTTAAAATCCCTCCTGTAAACCAGTGGCATAATTAGCTGCATGTTACACCTGGTATTTTACTCTTCTACAGAGTAATTCCTTTGAGCTTTCTTTTTTACTAAGCCCCGAGGTCTCCCGAAACTGAATCTACTTGTTCTCTCATCTGCTGGCTGACAGGAGTTTGAGGGGAACCAAAACCCAGGAGCCTCTGACGGCAGGGGGAAGCACCTCCCCGGCCCCCGCACTTGGCCTGTGCCACGAAGCAATGCATGTAACCTAATTGTACTCTGATAACATCAAACAAAGTCTCTCTGATCCAGCACCTGGCAAGCTGCCATCCTATCTGGGGTCCGATCTGACAAGCTTGCCGATTGATTAAATCATTATCTGGTAGTGTAGGTGTATCGTCTAACACGAGCCAAATTCCTTCAGTTGCTTCTTCTCTTTTCAGAGGATACAAGGCTCCAGTAGGCTCCTTCCCCCCGCAGTACACGACTGATGGCTTCAGCAGCATCTTTCACAAAATGCAGAGAGCGGCTCGTGTTCCTCCACCCAAGGGTGGCTATGCTTTTTGCTTCCCGAATAGAGAAGAGTTACTTTGCCCATAGTGTTATCATAGAAAACTTGCAAAAACGAGAAAGAAAAACAGTTAGCTCTTCTCAGTGGCACAGCAATCTACATTTCCAGAGACAGCCAGGCACAGCTAAAACTGCTGACCCTTCCAGTTTTGCCACGTTCTCGAAGCTGAACTCATGTTGTGCAGAAAGTGGCACTGTAACTTTGGGGCTCCGCTTCCACCTCCTAGTTACTACTCATGGGAGGACTTGTTGGTAAAAATCTCAGTTTTGCACCTCTGCAAACCTGATCTCCACATGCACCCTTCTCCCCTGACCTAGGCAAAACGACAGGCCTTCCCCTGGAAATACATCCCTGTTACTGCTCACAAAGGAGAAGACCTCACTTTTACGCTTCCCTCATATAGCACCAGGCTTCTTAAACTCTTTGCAGACAATCTGGGGACAAGATTTCCCTCTGAGCAGGAACACCCAATTGCTACCCAAAGGCTGAACTGGCCGTTTATCTGGAGCTGAACAACTATGCCTAAACTGACCAAGACTAGAAGACCAAAGAAACCCAAGTTAGACAGGAGCAAGGCCCACACAGACTGCAGATCCTAGCAGGCAACCCTTCATTTTGAGCAGCTTTGCTTTTGTTCCCATCCCAAGAGGGTGAGCAGAGCATGGTGGAGTCCAAAGTCTCAGATGGCCATTTCTCAGAGAAAAAAGGGTGGCAGTCAACCACACTGCAAAACTCTGCAGACACCACTCGTCATTAAGCTCACGGTGAAGCCATTCAGTTTGTGACATATCCCCCCATCTAATCAGTCCCAAAGGAATGAAGATGACATAGGTGAATGTTCTTCCTAACAACCCTTTTCCTCTTTCCATAATCTTCAATCTCAGAGTTAAAGAAAGGGCTTGGCAGGGGCAGGAGATGGTATCCTCATTTTAGCACCACCAATTCAGGTCAGCATTTCATCTGGCCACCTTGTGGCACTTCCTGGAGTCCTATTTCAAAGTAAGCGATCCAAGGTAATTTATTTGGTTTATATGCTTTATTTTATCCACATAAATCATGAAACAAAGTCCATAGGGAACAGGCACTCTATACTTATCATAATATGTAACTTAGTTCCCCAGAGACTGAGTATGTACAGAACAGCTAATAAATGGTTCAAAAAAACCTGGGTCATTAAATCTTGTTTTATATCTTCTTGTTTCCATCAAAGTATGCAGGAGTGGAAATTCTCTTTCTAAGACAGGCTCCTACTTTTCAGCCAACTGGGAATAGAGCCAGCTGAAAAGAGAGAACCCCACATACAGCACTGACAGCTGTGCACAAAATTCATGAGCTCAAGAGACAGACTGCTGCAGAGACAGGTGTCCGAGATCTAAGTTTAGCTTGAAAGATTAAAACAGCATCTACAAAGAATGCATTTATTCTAATCCTCTCCGTGCTAGAAACTACACATGCATCACTGATGTACGCATCCTGGAAACATTTGAGATATGTCTGTCTTCTGTAGGATTTCATCCCATTGTGTTCAGGGATAAAATAGGTTAGTGTTAAGACCACAGAAATGCACAACCCAGCAGAGAGAGATGTTCCTGCTGTCTGAGGAGGGGTTGCAAGAGGTCAGGATCTACAGTTACAGAGGAGGTAGGATTCAGGCTTGCACAGCAATGACGGCTGCCCACCCTGGCAGCAAGCAACCCCACCCCAGATGTTCTCAACACAATGAGGATGTCTTATGTAAATAAGAGCTGGGAGGCAGATCAGGTGTGGTTCTTGCAAGACAAACGTGCTTGGGAATTATGTATGATTCCATGTGTAGCTACCCTGGTATAAATCCAGAGTAATTCTTTTGATCTTAAAGCAGCACTGCTCTAAATACACGTTAAATGGAAGAACATACCCACTACCCTCAGAAGAGCCAAAGGTACAGGAGGACTCAGCCTTTCCACCTCCCCAGTGTAGCTACAGGTTTGAGAGGCTCTCTTCCCCTCACTGGCGTAACTGAGTGAAGTATCATTCGTTGTAACAAACCATAGATACAGCACAGCAGATTTTGATGCCTTAAGCTTGTAGTCTCTAAGTTAGAGACAGTCTGGAAAGGCAGGAGACCCAGTTTTTAGATTCCCAAGGAACAAAGGATGAATCGCTCACTTATTTAGTATCATGTGATATAGTGCAGTTGCATATATAATTGTCTGTCAATACAGATAGAAATTATCATATGTTAATACAAGAGAATTTGATAATCTGGAGGACATCAAAGTGATGAAGTCAACAACAAGGCAGGCTTAATAAACTTCACCTCCTTCACTCAATAAAACAAGGGGCAGGTGCTCACCGTTAGAAAGCTACAGAGCAAAAATTCCTGGGTTGATGATAGAAGATTTACAGATTCTTTCCCCTCTGTGATACAGAACATATTGAACCGTAACGCCAGAATTTTTAGAACAATTCTTACTCCCAAAGAAACAATAACAACAAAGAGCAGAGTCACTGTTTAACCACAGAACTCCTCTAGATATCTAATTTCCACAGATTCAAGAAAATTCCCTGGTTTTGTTCAGGGAATGGAATTCCACTGTCATGAAAATTTGCAAATACTTGTTTAATTCAGCACTTTCACAGGGAGACAACATATCATTTCTAAGATCTCATGGCAAAGCTGCTCCTAAGGCTATCACAGATTACTTAGTTGGCGCCAACCAGCACAAAATTATAATACATGGCTGGAACTGCCATGCAATTCTTGCAAGCAGAAGTAATCTCCATCCTTGCATCATCAGCTCTACCAAGCAGGAGGTCATGTGATGGGTGCTCCAGACAACATGGGGGAGAACAGAAGTAGGGAGGATGTTTTTAATTTATGTATTTAACATATCTAACAGGCACCTGAGGACTGAAGCCACAGACTAACTTTTCTGCAGCCTCTAGGAAAACCTCTTTGGGGAATTGACTGGACAGAGAGGGGATGCAAAGGAGAGGAACAGGGCACAACTGCAGCCAGTAGATAAACCTACCTATGGGTGGTCACAACCACGCACAACTGCTGAGTTTATAATTTTGAACATCCCCACAGCACGCAGAAAGACATCTTCTCACTGGGGAAGAGCTCCCCCGTACCCTCTTTACCCATCACTTGATATTTGGTCATGTTCTCCCACCACTCCAGCATCTCAAACACCTAGGAAATAATGAGTATTGCCCCTGCAAAACACCTGTGTGGTAGGGAAGCACTGGCTGTCCCTACTGTGCAGAGAGGGACATAGGGTGCCCAGACCAAGCATCTTGCCTCAGACTTCCCCAGTATGAGTGTGGCAGACTTCCAGCATGTGGTGCTTTCACAGCAGGATCAGCTTTCGATGCCGAAGAATGGTTTGGAGGGGGAGCAGTGGGGAACTCCATGGGCTGTACGTCAAAGCCTCCTCCTAGGGCTTTCCCACAAGCAGATGGCAAACTGATTCCCAGTTAGCAACTCATCACAAAATGAAAAACATCTTCCCCTTCCCTTCTCTTTCAGGGCAGGCTCATGTGTTAACTGTTTAGCTTTGTTTACAGGCTCCTTGGGGTTGGGCCTTTGGGTTTTTGCAGATTCTTGCCCTTGTACAATAGCAGACACCAAGAAAAAAAGAACAACAACAGTAAAAAAAAAAATCAGTCCAACACTGAAATTCATGAACATCGCTCGGGTTTCTGACAACCCAAGTGTTTTGGCTTTGTTGAGATTCCTGAGTAATTTGCAGCTGCTTCTTCCCTCTCCCTGGCTTGCCCCCGGGATCCCAGGCACTCACGGCCTCACCACAGCTTCAGGACGTAACAGACCCAGGAGGGGTCCTATGCCTCACAGCAGTGAGACCCTCCAAGGAGCGGTTTCCTCAGAAGTACAAGATTAAAACTTAAGGGGAAGGAGCGCTAACATTTATTTGAAAGGGCAAAAGACAGCCTGGGTAGCAAATCTAACAACTTTGTCCCAGAGATAAACCCCGAGAGTTGCTCCACATCAAGACCAAATGGTTGTTTCTTCCCTCCAGGGCTGGGGACACCATTACCATCCTGCTCCACACATCCCATGTCAACAGAGGAAACGCAGATCCAATCCAGCCACCAGACTCATTCTTTTCTCCTCTTACTCAGTAGCATATTACAAGGCCACTAAATTAAAAGGAATGCTCTTTAATTCTTCAGCTTTCAACCCTTCCCTTCCCAAGCACTGCTTCTTTAAAGATTTCAAACCAGTTTGACAATATACAGTTCTTTTGGTGTACATGTGGGTTTTGGAGCAATATTTAACGACTAAATTAGATGTATGCGTAAAATATACACAAGGGTGCCTAGATATTAGGTGGGGTGTTATTATATAAAGGCAAGAACAAAGACCATTTATATTACAGTACACAAAACCAGCATACAGATTTGTGCACAGGTACACTGGTTGCAAGTGAACTAATAGTTCAGGCATTTTATGCAGCATTATTCATAACTTTCATATTAAGCCATCCGTATTCTTTTAAATTTCATTTTATGTTACCCATATTATTTTTAATCCGTGCCATTTACGAGGCCTTCGTGGAAGAGGTCTGCAGTTATGTTGCGGTGAAGCCTCTGTAGCATGGCCACAGACGTGTGTGGTGCAGGACTGCTCCATTATGCTAAGCAGCCAGCTGTGAACGTATGCTCTAAGTACGAGATCATCATTGCTTCAGACAAAGCATAGTGTAGCGTTAGCTCAGTGTCCTCGTTGTTTGTCTATGTTCCTTACAAGTAAGAAGTAGCTCACTGGCCAGAGGCCAGCGCTCTTCAAACCAATCTGCAAATGCCCTAATCGGAGCTGTGATCTGTTCTGTATACTCAATTTGTTGAGTCACATCAATTTGTTGAGTTTCCTCTCCCATTAGAAATACATGCAAGTGCCATTTTCTCAACATATTAACTCTCTTCAGGCTAGTTTGCTCTGTAAACAGAAAGACAAGTGACTAGGCACTGCAGTCAAGAAACTGATGTTCACCATAGCCTAAATTCTTCACAGCTTCACCAGTTTTGTTACACTAGTTTTATGAATCTTTTGTTTCATGCTACCATTTTGAAAATTACACTGTGCCCTTTTTCCTAGACAACTCCAGCTTAATTGCAGATAGAAAATAAAACAATACACTATGCAGGGGAAGGACGCTCTTTGGTTAAATAGAAAAAGTTGCACCTTTTTCAGCCATGCTCAAAGACTCACCCAACACCCAGAACGCCAATGGGATTAACCTTGAGGTTGCCAAAGTCACAATTTACCAGTGGTCCCACCGCGATCCTGGGACCTTTGCTCAATTACAGATCAGAGATCTTCCCACCACTGCCAGTCCTCCAACCCTGTGCTCTCCTGAACCACGTCTGGAGCCAGCACAGGCTCAGGGCACCCAAGCCAACCCACAACAATCCCACCATTCCCACTTCTCACCACTCCTCCCCAGCTCTGCTTCTCTCTACTGCCTACGGGGAAAGGCAAGCTGGCCTCAAAACAAGTCCTAGGAGGGCCCGACTTGCAAATTAGGAGGGCAATATAACTGGCTTTGCTGCAGGCTGCCAGAAACAACACAGAGACTGGTTAAGGTAACTTCAAGGTCAACATCAAGTACTGCTGTAGACATACCCTTTCTCTTGAATTTTCTGCCAGTATCTTCTGTCAGCCTCTCCCCATCACTTCTGTGAAGTACAGTCATCCTCTTGATTGCTGTTGTCCATCCCAAAACTGGCTCGTTTTGGACAGGGCTCCGTACACTGTTTGTGAAGCAAACCATAAAATAGGATTATTCATAGGCTGCTGCTTCACAGGATGTTTTCCATGCCACCACGCACAGCTTGTACAAAGGTAAAGATTTTCAGCTTTCTTCCCTCTGTACAGTAAAAACTTAAGGCCAATATTTGTTCCTTTTTGTGTTACAAGATCACAACCAAGCTGCCAATCATCTGGCGAAGAGGGTTATGCAAGAGTCAGGTTTACAGTAAAGTTGTACAAATTTTATAGCACCACAAACACTTTAACTACCATGATGCTTAAAACTCAAGAGCATTTGGAGAACAAGGAGAGTTATTCAAGCTCCACACCATTTTGGCTGCATGTTTTCCAGGTGTATGATTTCACCACATGGAAAAACACAGCCATTGCCAAAGTGAACTCATAAAAACCTTTGATGAGTAAAGTTTGGATAAGCACAAATCATTTGAACCGACAGTTGGTCCAATTCTCAAAGGGGTTTGGCAGACATAATATAATTCGTGGTTTCACACACAGGCCATTTTTCCCCTCCCTCCCCCCGCCCCAATCTTCACAAATTCGGAAGATCTTGTTCTAGAAGGTGCACTGGGTTGGGTTTGCTCTGTTTTTCTTTTCCCCCGAAGGGTTAGGCACCACACTATTGCAACTCAAAGCCATTTGGGGCTGTGAGTATGTTAGCAAACAGGTTTTCCAGAACTGTGTTTAGATAGTTGCATGATCTGGCTAATAGACATTAAAAAAAAGAAAAAAAAAAAAGAAAAAATTAAACTCTAGGTCTCTCACCACCCATTTGCTAGCAGGCAGGTAATATAAGGCAAACGCTTTAACAATCTCTTCCTCTGACACATTTGGACATGTTATTTCAAGATGTGTGGCGTCATTTAAGGCTGTGCCATGAGATAACACAGTATTTACATCTCTGGGCTGGGAGCAATATTGCTACAGCTTTTAGACATTATTGACATAATATTTTCTTTGATAAACAATCTATCAGGAAATTGTCAAATTCATAACTGAGGTAATGCCAGGGACTAAGCAATCCTACACGATCCAAGAGTCAACTAGAAATAACATTAGAGAGCATAAACACAGTGAAGATGAATCCTGTTCCAAATGGCTTTTGTTAAGCCCTGCTGTGGAGAAAAGCTTTCATTTACAGCTTATGCGGTCTCTACCCATTTGTCTATCCAAATGGGTAGATCAGAGAGACAGCAGAGGTCTTCCTGATTAACCTCTCCGTAAGCAAGAGCAAAACTTGCCTGCTCCTCCAGAACTGGAGTAAAACTCTCATTCCTTTAAATAGAAAATTTGAAATTTACCAGCAATTAGTAAGTTTTGGATACTTGGATGTATTTGAGCTGCAAGAATTCTGTGTTCTGCACTCCACAATGCAAATGAGGAACGGGTAGAGATTAGACATTTAATTTCTATAGCGTGAATTGTAGTTCTCAGTAGACTTTATGCACCTCATCTTCAACAAGTCACTATGTCACCTTACACCTATGTGAATGGACTTAGAGCAAATAAGTAGAGCTTTTTCCCCATTTTTCATTTTATGAATTTTTCCACAGTTCAGAATAATTTGTAAACTGATGCTTGCCATTTGCAACTTCCTAATGTACACACCAAATCTAAAAATATTCAAATTGCCTAAGAAGAAACTTTGAGTGGTTACATGAGGTGCCTCTGTCCCTTGCTTAGACTTATAAAAGAGAATCAGCTGCAGCAACACAGCACAGATTTTTGAAATTCACTCTCCATGCAAGCTTTGCCATATTTCCTTATAAGCTTTTCCAATGAGCGCTCCTGAAAATTCACTTCTGCAAATTCACTGGATGGAATAATCAGGGTAAGCACATGCAAAGTGAGAAGCAAACTGAATCACCTTTTTGTTTGCTTTTTTGAAATGTTCAGTATTTGCACAATTTGTCACAATCCTCCCCTTCTTTATCCTCATAAATAAATCACATTTCCTCCTACAGGAACTCCATCAAAGTGACAGAAGTTGCCCTCGTGCAAGTCAGAGGCAAAAAGGAAACAATGAGATGTATGCACAACAATCTCAAAACATCACTGTCTTCTCACATCTGCCTATAGCGAGGTCCAGTTTTCCAAAGCAACCACATATATAATGGCATTACAATTGCCCTTGTCTTTCAAATCCATGTTGCTTGGGCAGTTCAAGGCCTCAAGTGTGCCACTTTAATGTGGACATTGACCCCCGTGCCACAGCTAGCAAGGATGCAAATGAGCTGGGCCTTTCCCTCCTTTCCATAGGACTTAATACTGACATACTCCCCTTGACTTCAATCAAGCCCCTAAGTCATAACATGCTTCCATGTTCAGCTTCTTGGTTTGTTTTTAAGTGATCAAGCTCACACAAGCCTAACGATTCCCTTCAGTTTTACAAGCATATTCATGTTTGCTGTCAAACGCATGAGTTAGTTTTCTGCAGGCTATTGCAAGAAAGCAACCATTAATTACTGCAACAGCACAAAATGCCTTTTTATTTAGAAATGTATTTCAAAATGTTTTTGCTGATTATACCATCACTCTCCCAAACTAGGTAGTCACTGGCAAATATTTATCTGAATTTGTAGAAGGTTGATGTATTTTGATTTCCTACAGAATATTTCCTCCGCCCTTCCCTTCCCCTTCTGTGTGAACTGATTTTTACCTTTTTTTTTTCATTCTGTGCCTTTAGGGGCTTAATGGAAGACTTCCAAACACAAGGAAGTGTCTTAAAGGGTAACAGAAGTGCACACTTACTCATTACTAAAGCTTTACAACACAATTTGTTTCTGCGGAGAGAAGCTCAAAAATATGGCTTCCACTGAGATCCCTTGGGAAAGGCGCTTCCCTTCACGTACTCACGATGGCACCAGAGCTGATTGCTCAGAAGCTTAGTTTGCAGTCGGATGCCTCACAACTGCAGCTTTCAGAAAAGTCTCAACATTATTAAATGCTACTTAGCATGATACACGCTTTTGATAATCCAACTTTTATTTAGCTATCTAAATGGATTTCTGAACTCCTTCCAAAAAAAAGTTCTACCTCTCTCAGAAGAGACCTCAACCCCACAGCTTTCTAACAAAAGAAAAAGTAGTTCAGGAAACAGAAATGCAAGTTTCAGTTCATTAGTTTCCTTCATGAAATGAAATTAATCTATATTATTATATGTTATATATATTTATATACAGATTTATATAGTTGCATTCAAATATTATATATCAATATACTATATGCATTATATAAATTTTTAATATCTATTAGAGAAAAATTCTACAGTCCCCCAGTAAGTTATCCTTTCCAGTGAGTCCCATGTTTACACTCACGCTAGCTATTTCTTTAGACATGAGTGAGGACTGTCAATAAGACTTTTCCCAACATGGTAAATAATTAGAGGCTCAATCCTTGAGTGACACCAGATTTCACAGATTTAGAAACTACATAAAATCGTATTTCTCTAATAGCTATTAATCAAGCACCAGCAAGTAAACATTTAACCAGCTGAGACCAGATCCCCCTTTTAGAAAATTGCTTCCACTGACAATTAGTGTTGTAAACTTTTCCTTTTCCTGTTGTCCTTTTGCAAGAAGAAAATATTGTTGTTATGAACAACAACTAACGAAAACCTCACCTTTCATCCCTGCTTACACACAGGCAATACAGGACCCTTTATTTTAGCAAAGAAAGAGACTCAAAACTCTCCTGTTTTGAGTTTGAAGACTGGTTACTGGGCAAGAGACACTGTTCTCACCACTGCTTAGAAGATGAAGGATGAAGACAGCCTGGAAATGGTGGCTTTGAGATGTCAGGTCTCCTACGTACTCTGCTGCCCCATGCCTTTCTAACTACACACTACTTTATTTATGCAAACCTCTAGCTCAGGTAACCTAATAGAAGTTCACTGCTTTTACGGACACTTCAGAGATGTACTACCACCACAGAAGTCATGATAACACCTGACGTAGCAACAGGCTAAGCAAAACAGCTAACTTCGTTCAACACATGCTATCAGTAATGCTTTCTATGAGAATAACCCTGTACATTTGGCTGGCCAGAGGGTTTTAAGCAACACCATACTGTGCAGTTTCTTTCAATTTCACTTTTTGTTGGTTTGTGTGAAATGCTCAACCCTTACAGTGCACATACTGGCTTCCTGGGTTTCATTTCCATCCAGTTATTTATCTTTTTATTCATGAATGAAAGTATCCTTAGGCAGAAGGTGTTGTCCAGATTAGAAGCAGGCAGAGTTTCTCAGCTGAAACTTTTATCCCTGCCCAAAGAAAACAGGCATATTTGGGTCAACAAAAACATTGCAAATTTATGTTGGATTTGTCACTTCAGCTGAAAAAATAAAAGTCATCAGCCTGAAAGTGCTTACACATTTTCAAACTGAAACTAGTAAATTAATTTCAATTAATAAAAAAAATTACAGGCACTTTAACAAAAGGACGCATTAAGTATCAAGTCAAGCAAAATATTTTATTCAACTGATTCCCTTTTTTGGTCCTTTCACTAGTATCATCCTCCTCTCCTGAATCTGGGGGGGCTTTTTTGTTTTTCAAGAAACATTTTCCTCGCAGCTTTTTGGAGCAGACAGTTCAGCTTGTTTTGTTCCCTGCAGCATTTCAAATCCTTCCTGCCCCTTCCGGGACAATTTGTGCCTACCAGTATCAATACTACTGTTACTTAGAAACCAGACAAATTCTTGCTGGAGAGAAAACTCTCCCGTTTGCTGGTAAGATCAGGGACAAGCCAACAGGTTGTAAGGCAGGGTAATACAACGCTGCTGTGGAAGGCGGTTTTTGCCCGTGCCCAGCCTGCCAGGACAGAAGCCTGTAAACATGCACTCTCCTTAGCCAGGAACTTTTTGACTCATTCCACCCAAGCAAATATTCCTTAAAAAAAAGTCGTCAGATCCCCCTCGGCCACTGTCACCCAAGGGTCAGAAACTACTTAAAATATATAGATGGATCTGAAGGAGTTTAATGGTCTGTAATGACAGATACAGAGACCCTCCAGCTGGATGTCACAAAAATTAGAGTAAACACTTTTCAAGGAGATGTGGGAAGAGGGATCCCTTCACCAATTCTTCAACTAGAGATCCAGCTAATTACCTGCCAGATGGATGCTAACATGCTCAGAGGGGCTTGTTGCATTGTGGGGGGTATTTAACATACCCTCCCCAGATACCCGGGACTGATTAGTTGCTGTCCCCTGCCAGTGCTTCACCATTGATTTCACCAGAATGCTCAGGCTAAACATGCCCAGCTCTCAGCTAGGGTGTGATATGGATCCATTAGCCATTCCAGCAAAGTTCAGGGACATTTCTGCTCAATGATTTACTCTCTTAGCAGCAAGGGTCTGGCCAGTCTGCTCAGCCGGGCTCCCTGGCTTAGTCAGGGCCCCCTCACAACTGCAGCCCTTGAATATGGAACCTTCCCTTAGTAGCCCCATTCTCCCACACAACCATAAAACACAGCCTCTCCTGGTTGGCACAGACTCCAGACTTGGATACACAACAGAGAGGGACATGTGTCTGAAGAGGTTTGGCCCACAATGAGTCAAGGAGGGGGAGGATAGACTGCTAATGTCCATACACAAGCCTTTTCGGCTTGTAACCCATGAGAAAAAACACAGGACATTTATTTGCCTCCCAATGCTTCTCCATACCTCTCCACTTGGCTACTGCCTCTCCAGCAGAACAGGTTGGGATCACTTTCTTGGAAAGAGCTGGGAGATGCATGTCCCCTTTCTGCATACCGCAGCGACCACCTTTGAAAGAAAACAAGCCCCATTCAGAAACATTAAATACAGGGACTGTTATAGATGTTCAGAACCACATGAATGGTTTCTTTAAGGTTTGCGACCCTATGGGAGTATTCCCCAGAAACAGAGACTACAACAGAGACTTTGTGGCATGGCAGGTGCGATCAGAGCAGCCATGGTATAATCACCCTGGCAGGAGCGTAACAGAGCACAGAGGAATGTTTGCATGTCAAGCACAGTTTGGGACAAGATTACTTGCAAATCTGATCTGCGTAGCCCTACTCATTGCTTCTCAAGAAAGTCTCTTCGTCAGGGAGAAAAAAGAAAACAGAGAGAAATTCTCATTCTTACCGCTTCCTCCTGTCCTCCTTATAACCAACGCACTATCTCACAGCCACTGCGGCCATGCAAAGCTGCATTAACACCCTGGCTTGTGGGATTACAAAAGACCACGTGTGAACGTGACAAAAACCTCCCAATCTTAATAAGCACCTCACCCTCTCACCAAGACATGGTTTGGACTGGCAAATTTTGCGCTGTTAAACCGAGCAACATCACAAATTACAGCGTGCAAACGCTAATCGAGACCACACCCTGGAAGAATGAAGGGAATTGATGTGCAGCAGCATGACAGAGCCGGACAGCGGCAACAAGACAACAATTTCTATCACACGAAAGCTGCGAATCAGAGTTTAACTTGCCTAACCAGCCCCTCTACATCACATCAAGGACACAAATCTATCACCACCCTGGAATTTGTGCTCAGGTCTGCGTTCCTGGGTTGCCAGCATTTAATGCGTGTCCTAGGTGGAGCCAGCAAAAGGTCTCGTAAAATTGATCTTGGCCTGCATGGATAGACCTAAGGTGGTAATTCACCTGGATGATTTTTGAGGTTTGAGGACTGGCGTGGTGAAATGAAATTCGCTTCATCAGAATCTGCAGGTGATCAAATTCAGATCCCTGTGCACAGTCTGCGTGGACCCAAAGAAGTCAGTGGAATCACTGAAGATTCAGGACAGAATTTGATTGAGGACAATAAATATTATTATTTCTGGAAGCAGCGAGTTCTCCTGGAATTCTGTACAAAGTCTAACTTTACAAACAGGTGTTGTGGGACACAGAAGACACAGGAAAAGCAGCGTGGAAAAACTAGCATGTGATCTCTCTCGTACAGATACAATACCATACCCAGAAACGCACAGGTGGATAATAACCCTCCTACAGGACAAAAGAAACTATTCCAGCCACACCTCATCGTTCACACTAGAGAGACCCTCCTTTAGCAAGGTATTGCTGACTAAACAGAGAAGTTTAAAGACCAGCGATCCAGGTAGAGGCCAGTCTGGCTCAATGGCTCCTGATGTGCTGTTGACCCAGAACTAAACTAATTAGCCCATCTCCTTTTAAAGTGTTCACAAATGCCACTTGGCCATGTCACCCCACACCAGAGAACTCTGAAGCAGACTAATTACACTGGCAAATATTTGATTGAAAATTACACTCAAATGACGTAGACTGCAAGAGGTTACCTCCCTCCCAATACAAAAGGCCTGAGTCAGGGTCTGGGGCAGCTCCCCTTTAAAGTCAGTACAATTCTGCAAGACCAGGAAGCATGGTAATAGAGAAAAAATAAACTTATTTTTGGTGCACAGGCCAGATTCATTTTGCTAGCAGTCCCCCTCTGATGCTGATGCAGCCCAAACGTGGCTGATGAGCCTGTTACAGCCTTGACTAGCTCAGATGTAGGCAGGAGGAGAGAAACACCAGCATTATTCTCCATCGGTGACAACAGCCCAGAGGCACAGCTCAGCGAGAATTTTAAGTAGCTAAAATGCTAAGCATCGAAGTGAGATTCTGTCCCAAAACTTCCTGTGGGTTACATTTGCACCTCAGTTTCTCTACCTGTAAAATAATAATTACCCAACACACCAGTTCTTGTAGGACTTAATTAGCACTTGTCAACCTCTTAGAGCTCCTCAAGGGAAGAGGAGCTATGCACCACAAAGTACTAATTAATGGAAGAATCCTTTGGAACAAAGTATACTATTCTGTTGTTGTCAGATCTAATAGAGTCATAAAAAACAGGGCTGGAAGGGATATCAAGAAGTAACCTAGGCTGTTCCCCTGCCCTGAGGCATGATCAAGTATATCTAAATCACTCTTGATAGATGAATACCCCTAAATCTTGGGATGCTCAAGCTGCGGATTAAAATAGATAAAGATGGACTCATATTACATGTGTGTTGCACTCTTTGGCTCTGCTGAACGCAGATAAATACTCCCTCACGCGTCACACATGGGGCCTCTCTTAAGCGCTCTCTGCACTGGCCTGAAAGAGGCTTTACTGCACCCACAGTGAAAGCGTACTGCGAGATCTACCGATCTTTCCAACTCATTATTATTACAGCTCACGCAATAAAAAGCCCCATTGTAGCATACAATCCCCAAATCTCAAAAATCAGAATTAATGAGACACAAAATGTGAAAAAGACCTCCAAATGGGGAATGGAGCAGAGAGGCATTAAAGGATATGCTCACGGTTATGTGGGGCTTCAGCGAGAACCAGAAATTTGGTGTAGATCACCTAAGTCTCACACATGGCTGAATTGCAAGACTTCCCTTCCATAATACCTTCAAATCATTTTTGTTATGTTTTTCCCACTTTTCTCCCCCCTTTCCAACCCCAAGAGTCCATCTAAAGTACAGTTTGGCCTAACATATAATTCAGATGTGGCTACTGAAGCATTGCACAGCCTCAAGTTTAAAATTTCCTTTTTTTTTTTTTAAACTGAAGTTAGGCAGGTCAGGCCTGGAACATTAGCTACACAAAGATTTTTAGAGGGGTTTTTTAAAATGCTTTAATTGTAAAAACGTGTCAGTTCAAGCAGTCTTTCCAAGACATACATGGAAAATACAGTAGGAGATACCTTTTATTTGATTAACTTCATACAGGAAAGCTTTTGAAACTTATACTTTCTTCATCAGGCTAGTGGATAAAAGCTAAGCTAGGCAACTGATACAGCACTTCAGAAGTTTATTAAATTAACCAATTAAACTGAGGCAGTATACAATATACAGAGGCCAAGGCAAACTAGAAGGTGGAACACACTCCTGGGGCTGAGCCGATAGTGTCGTGTCAGCATTTCCATTATGAAGCTACTTCAGAGTTATTGTAGGAAGCGTGCAATAAAAAAAAAAGCTTAAACCACTGAATTCAGTCATTCTAAGGGATTCCCAAACATGCCCAGGCGGATGGAAGAGCAAGATGCAAACCAGTTTTTCACTAATTTTGTCACTTGAATTAGAAAGCAGGTTTGGCCTGGAGAAACAGGTTGGCACATTACACAGGAAACAAAGAAAGGCTGGTTCTCTGGAGCTGCACAGTGCCCAGCATAAGGGAGCCCTGTTCTTGATTGCCTGAAAATACGACCATAATGAACGTAATTAATCAAGTACAGCATATTTGCACGTTTGCGGGGGCTGAGACACAGAGCTTACTCAGTAACAGAAGGTCTTTGCAGTAAGGCTGGCATCT
>NW_008824352.1:3732964-3741816 GCF_000699105.1 Pygoscelis adeliae
AACGCAAATTGTAAAACAAGACAAATCACAAATACAGCAAAGCTGTTTGTATCGGCAGAGTTGAACCACAGAAGTGTACCTGACTTGAAGAGTTGTCATCTCTTCAGCGCTAAACAAGAACCAAAGTGAATACTTTTCACAATAAGGAGAATCAAGTGTAAGTTGAACTCCCTCAAAATTTTGGGTGCTCAGCATGAGGTTCAGATCCCAATTTTGAAGGTTGCTCCTTCCCTGTACAAACAGTGCAGATTCTTTAGGTAACAGAGATTCAGTGGTTTCACGTTACATTTCACAGTGCATGAAAACCTTTTCATGAGGTGCAAACCTTTTCACGCGGCCCCAGAACAACTCATTGAAGGAAAAAAAAAAAGGAAAAAAGAGACCAATAATGGAAACACTGACACAACATTTACTGTAATAAGCATGATCAGCAGCAACTATAATTCTCCTTCAGAAAGTTACGCCCACGATGCTTTCTTTGGCCTGTATACCTTGTATATTGCCTTGGTCTAACTGGTTAATTTAATAAGCTTCAGAAATATTTAGTTGCCTGGCTCAAAAAGTTGGACACGATTTAAAACCGGGTAGCCTGGTTTGTGACCACAAGTTGTTCTTGGGATGGCATATCCACGGTTCAGTACAGCATCCCCGCTCTGCCCTGCTCTAAGGGCAGTTCTGCTGTGCTCCATTTCCTCTCTGGAAACCTAACAAATCCAGCTCAGTTCCCAGCACCACAGAGCAGCCACACGGCTCTGGATATGAAAGCAGCTCAACAAACGAAGGTTAAATTGAATTAGCTGAACCCACTTAGCGTTCCAGCTCTGCGACAGCATTTAAGAGAGGCTAGGGAGCATTGGGAAAGCACACGGGTGTTTTAGAAGACAGGATACCATGGCAGGTAAGGACCAGCCTGGGACCCAGGAGACCCACTGCTATTCCTGCCTTTGCCAGTGACCTACCACATGACCCTGAAGAAGCCACTCCACTTCATGTGTTTTTCTTTCCCCTCTTGCCCTTTTTCTGCTTTGATTATAAAGTTTTCCAGGTGATTGCATCATCCTGTTTGTACAAAATATGCATTTGCATAACATCTCTCACAACAAGGCCCTGATCACAGCTGAGGCTTCTAGACACAAGAATTATAAAGAAAAACATTAGCAAATTTAATGTGTTTAAATGCCCATTATGGGTATTTTGTAACCAACATTTCTTCATTGAAGATTCTACTGTGTTGTTTTGCCAAACGACATAGGATAGAGGAAGGTCCTGTGTGGAAGATGTTGGCTGATGCTATTCCTTGCAGGCAGAACCTAAGGGGTATCTTGGAGATGGAAAAAGGACAGACTATTTTGTAGGCTAATAGCAAAAATCTAGAACAGCTGCATAGCTCTGACAACCTGACAAAGACATTTTTCTATACTGAGCTCCAGTTTCACTAGCTCTCTTCACAGGATGTCGGTGCCTTCAAACCCAAATTCATTGGTTCGGCCTCATGTGGACACACAACTCAGTCCTAATCTAATCAAAGACTGTGATCGAAAAAAAATGCCTTTTGGATCATTCTCAGAGTTAACATTATTTCTACCCAGTATGTCTCCCTTTACACTCATCTCCAAAACGGTGAATAGCAAATGAAGAGAAAGGGGAGGAAAGAAATTAAGACAAGTAGTGACCAATCTCCCACACCCCAGGTTTGCAGCTAACAACTGCCTAACCAGAAAGCTGAAAAAGAGGCATCTGAGCCAGCAATAGCATCAGCAGGAGCCGAGCTGGAGCCTCAAGTTCTGGCAGTAGCAGTGGCAGTGCCCCAAGAACAATACTTAGAAGGAGTAAGGCCAGTGGCAGCAGCCCCTCGGGCTGTCCAACAGCTAGGATCCTCATCTCTTTCATTGGTGAAAGCGGAAGACTTTTGGGTGCACCCAGAAGTCTGGCCTCGCAACCTGGAGGAGGGAGGAAAACCAGCTGATCCCCTTCCAAAGAACCACAGATCTCCTAAAAACAGAGGCAGAAGAATGAGACCAGCGGTACATGCTGTTTAACAGCTGGAAAGAAACAGCATCACCATAGATGCTGCTTTCCTACATCCATTCCCAAAGCTTGGATTTTTGACGTTTGTCTTGTGAACTTAACATGCAAACTGGGTTTGAACGAGGTGATTCCACACAGCCCAAAAAACAATAATGGATATGCAAGTTATCATCATCTACCTTGTAATTCCTGTGGGTCTTGAAGACTCCTTCTGCAAAGCACCCACCTGTACGGTGCCAAGAATCCTAACAAAGAGCCAGGACTAATCCAAAGAGAATGAGATGAGCAAGTGCAAAGCAACTTGTCCAAGAGTTCATTAAGCCAGTGATAGACTTTGGCTTTCTTAATCTTCACCTGGTGTCCTACATCCCCACCCTCGATTCCTCAGTGCATCTGGTGGCACGCTGCCAGACAGCACGATTCAACTGAGAGAGTCAGTGCTGACCAGCTCCTGCAGAGCTCAATGGAAATTCTGCCACGATTTCTGCAAGACTTGTGGTTTAGGATCTTGCCAGCTGAAGCTGTCACATTTCCTACACAAATGCCATAGCACAACTGCTGCATTAATAGCACTCACTGTTTGAGAGTTGGAGTCGTAACACATAATGCTGTGCGGCATGCAGGTATACCAGCCATCTGGTACCACACCTTCTCTACTTGCTCCAGCTGACGTTGGATGTTATCTTTGTGATCTCAGTACCTGAGTTTGTTTGGGTTTTTTTTTCTTTTTCTATTTTGAAATTCTTAAAATTAAAATGCAAGGGTTTGCCCTTTTAAAGGGGAAAAAGAGGCTGGAATGAGTAAAATACCCTTTCCCTTTAATGATCTGCTGCACAGCCGGCTGGGACAAAGTTGGATATGATGTCACATTCCTGGTGCTTTAACACAACAGGGCTGTTTCCCCAGAGTATTTCTCTATCTAAGCAGAACTCAAAGGTTTCCTTCTCCAGCAAACACCTGAGCAGAAGTGACTCACCCACTGTGTTGGCAACTGGCACAGATCTCTCAGCCCTAGTGCCAAGCCTACTTATATTGTTGAAATACTGGGAGGGGAATTTTCTTTTTGTGACTTCCAAAAAGGTTTGTCCATCTATATTTTGCATAAAAAGCAGCCTTATGCCTGTTTTTGTCAAGGGGTGTGAGAGATGAGTTGGGGTAAAGCATATTTGTAAGACCAGCCACACAGCAAATTCATTTTTTTAAGCTCATGAAACATTATAATGCATCTATCTCTAATCGAATCAGTTTTTATTTTTTCTGCCTGACTTCCTTCAAAAATAATGCATATATGATCATGGTGTGCATGAGCATGCATCTCTAATAACTTTTGAATGAGTTGGTTGCTTTCAGCTCAGTTTGATAGACACACAAGAGTTTCAGAGCTGTCACATTCCTATCCAGTTGCCTATTTTCATGAAACTTGTAGCAAAGAGAGATCTAGATGCTGGAAAGCTGCAGCATGAGTTCACCCGGTGTTGGGCACCAGAAAATGACATTGGAAAGGCACTGACACGTGGAGTAACCTCAATGGAAGGTTACAGTCAGCCAAGAGATAGAAAGCCGCAGTACATCAAGTACTACCTGAATATTTATTTTGAAGGACATTGTAACAAAAGTCACCAGTCAAAAAATGAATGGCCTTTGAGATACAGCACTCAAAAGAGCAGACAAGACAGCTAAATATTTCAAAGGAAGCCTACAAGCAGAATTACTATTAATTTTAACTAAATCCTGGGCTGGACACTCCTCTTACACCAATGTAATCATTAATTTCAGAAGAGTGACTTCTGATATACCCCACGGTAAGCCCCAGATCATACAAATCCACTCTTTATTGCCTGAGTAGTGCTGTTTAAAATCAATAGGATTACTCATAGTGGTTAAGTTAAGCACCTGTGAAAGTGCTTGCAAGATTGAGGCCTAAGGCCTGGTCTAGGCACAGCTTTTGTACTTGAAGAACTGGTTCATTTAAAGGTTTGTTTTGGTTTTGGTTTTATTTCTAAAGAAAACAACAGAATAATTAAAGCCATACAACCACTTTAAAGTGGACACGTTTTTATTACTATAACGGGAACTTCCAACAGCACAACCATGCCCAGGTCAGCTACACTGCTCCAACTGCACTCACACTGTAGGGAGTTGTGTCGATGCCATTAAGAGCAGCCCCAACTTTTGCACCTTGGGCAGCTCAACAAGGAGATGCCAGCCCACTATGTCTACTCAAATCTCTCCAGGTAATTAATCCGGAAAACACTTGATGGAACAAGCAACATGGGCAAACCCACATTTGAAGAACGTTTGGTCTGCAGTGTGGCAAAAAGTAGGATATTTTTTTTTTTTACGCCCATAATTTTCCTTCTATCCTGTGCATGTGCACCCACAGAAAAAAAAAAACACCAAACACCTAAAAAACTTCAGAGCTTAGAATTTCAAGTGTGCAGAATTAAGGAAGGTGAAAAAGGTCAAGATTGCCTCACAAGAAGACAACAAAAAGCAGTGTCCGTTCTAAGGAAAACACCCCAAACTTTAGGAGACACTAGGAGAAAGAGGGCGTGGAACAGTGAACTAACATGTTTAGATTGCTAAGAGGTTAAAAAAAATTGTCACACTTTCAAAGAAGAAAACGACAAAAGACATTAAGAATAAACAGGAAATTTGAGAAATCTATTTCAAAGTAGCAAACATCTGGAATAAATTGTCAAGAACTTAAGACCATCAAAGCAAAGTATTAATGAGGTTAAGAGGCAGCTAGATTGGAAGAGGAGACTGAAGAATACAGTGACAAAGGAGAGAGGTGGAGCTGAGATAAACCTAGAGGCAACAGGCTCATTAGCCTAAAGGGCTTTGTTTCTCTTTCTGCCCAATACTTCCTTATCTTCTCATTGCTCCAGGGTTAAAAAGTTTTTTTCTGCTGCTTTTTGGTTTATGGAAAGGAAACAATACTTTTTTCCTAGTAATTCCATGCTGGGATCTGTGACATGGTACTTCATTGTTAAGCCTCCAAATTTCTACGTTTAACTCAGAAAAGTACAAGAAAACTGAATACACGCTACTCCTTTAACCAAGTAGAGCCTTCTGAAATCTGGAGTCCTCATTCCTCCCTTTCACACTTCAAATTAAGAATAATTCTTACTTTTGTTACAGAATGTTTCTTAAAGAAGAAAAACCTCATCCCTTTAATCAAAAGGATTTAGTAAACATCTCCATGGATTCAAGAGCTGGTTTTTAAAAGACTCATTTGTTTTAAAGTAATTCAAACCAGGCTAAACAACACCTTTAAAGATGACAAAAAACAGTAGGCATAAATGAATAAGGAGTCTAAGAAGGAAATACTTAGCATGACTTATCCCTTAATATCCAGATCCCTCTCTAGCAGGGGTAATCAGAAAGCTATGTTGGCCCTTATTCAAAAGAAGAGAATGGTCTTCCATCTCTGCCTGGACTGTTATTAACTCTATTGGTTACATTCATGGTCATTAACATCCTTTAAAATATGATCTTGGGATTTCATTTTCCACCTCCCATTATTGAGCAACGGAATATTCATAAAACAGTAGATGGAAACAACTCAGAAGAAAAAGAAAAGAAAGCCTCCAAGTTCCCATCTCTGCCAGTTAAATTAAACTAAACTGAGGATTCAACATGAAATTGATTCAGGAGCAGCAGTATATATGCACACACATTAAAAAGCACACTGGGGGGGATATAGAATAATAAGACATGCACTTGCCTGTCCTCTGCTCTAATAACCACATACAAACTTCAGCCAAGCCTGACAGAGTGGGAGAGGTTTCAAAGATATGAAGTTCCTGTGGGTTTCACAGGATAGGCGGCTGGGTAAAGGATGAAGATGCACTTAAGAGCCCCACCGAAGTAAAGTGCTTATTAGACATAAGAGAATCCACACCAGCCTTCATTACTTGTCTAATAGCACAGGGCCCACTCATGCTGTTCGTTATCAGCCAAGCACCCACATCTAAGGAGTCAAAGTTTTATTGGGAACAGCTGCTCTTGTCTTTGTAAAAGGCAGCTGAAGCTCTGCTTCAACCTCAACTGCTTCTCCATTAGCTGTTCCCAAATCCCTATCTGCACCCTTCTGGCCCAAGAGGAGCCAACAGGGCTGTCATGGGGCCACCCCGCACTGGCAGGGGCACAGGGAGGGCTGACCGGCACTTGCTCACAGACAGCCCCACGCTGCCCCACAGCGCTGGGGTTTTATTTTTAACCCAAAGCAAAAGAAATATGCCTTGGTACTTGCAAGGAGCAGTGAATTAGACCAGAAGAGTTTTGAATGACTGGATGCATTCAAGTTACCCAAATCCATTGGTGAATTTAGCCACCAACTAACATAGTGGTCATGAGAGGAGGGCTCCTTCAGCAGCCAGTTCAGACCTCGTTCCTCACTTCAGAGGTCTGAAGTGTCCTCTGGGCCATCCCTCACTAGATCGACTATAAAGAAAGCACCAAAACCCCTATTCCTCACTTCAGCACTTCAATTAGATGCCACAAATACCCACAGCAGTTAAACTGGCCAAAGCCTCTTATTTTTCTCCCAGTTTTAACATGAAGAATCCATGATAGAGGGGCTTTGAGGCACTCCGCTCCATTTTTCTCCACAGTTTTTACCTTGCCATTAAAACATAACCAGAGGGAGCCATCTGGGAAAAAAAAGGATTTTTTTGCTCCATCAGCCAGGTATGCGGACAGGCAACCTGGCCAGGCCCTGCCGGTGAGAGCACGCTGCCCAGCACCTCGGTCCCTGGGGCTTAACCAATACCAGCCTGATACGTGCAGGCACAAAACACAGGAGATCTTTAACACTAAAAGCAGGCAGTTGTTTTTTCAGTGACTGAGGGGTGCTCTAATGAGCACACCGCGTTGTAGTGGCTGGAAAAAGGTGATAAGCTTTGTATGTTATATGAAAAGCCAGGGGGTTACTTTATGTAATCAGACACAGCTGACTAAACAGGGCACTGAAAGTCATTCACAGCCAAGGTAAGACAAAACAAAACAACAAAACCTCCACAACCTTCCTGTCCCACCTCTCCCAAAGAACCAGTTCCCCAGGCACAAGCCTAGGGTTGATCCAAGGCCTCAAACACCCTCATTAATATTCTGCTTGGAAAAAACCACCGGCTTACCTCAGCACGCCAAGGCCTCGCCTCCACGTTGCTCGTGCAGGAGCAGGGACAGGAGAGCCCGGCTGTGCCTGGATGCAGAGCGGCCCCCGTGACTGAGCCCAGCAGCCTCTGCTGGTGTCCTTCAGCTGGCGGCGGTTCCTGGGGGGCAGGGTGGAGCCCGTTAGCATTAATCCCCCCCAGCTGGGGGGCTGGAGGAGCACTCAGAGCCAGCCTCCCAGCCCCACACAGGTGTGAGAAGGTTCCAGGGGTCAGCCATGCTTGGGGAAGGACCCTCAACAGCAGACCTCAGCTCGTGGCCCTGGCACTACATGGGAAAGCAAACCCCTGCTGGCATTTGCAGAGTAGGGCCGCCACAGCCACCACGTTTCACCAACATGGCCACGGCTGAGGGAAAGCTCGGCTCCCCACGCGCAGCCCCGCCGCGTGCACTGCCAGCAGCCAGGCTGTGAGAGGCTCGGGTGTTTGCTCCCCTCTAGCACACTTGCATGCATGTGTTTAACTCAGGAACAAAACTAAACTTCTCCATCTTTTCCAGGAAAAATAGGGCAGCACACAGTATTTCGGCATTACCTGTATGCTGCTGTTTGTACAAACTTGGGTGAACTGTAACACCAATTTAAAAAGAAATCACTGATATTTCCTTAAGGTTTTTCGCAATTCCAGACAAAATACAGATACTTATACTGCTTCAGCACTTGATTCACACTGGTATTATTTTTCCAAGCATTAAATTCTGTCACAGCCTTTACACCCTCGGCCCAGTTGGGAGGGCAGAGATCCTTGCTGAAACTAGCTAATTCCTGTTCTACAAATAACTTCCTGGCTGCTATTTAAACTGCATCCTTTTTACATATGATAGCTTAAAGGCAGTAGATTACCAGTAAATTTATGGAGATTTATCTCTTTCTGGCCTGTTAGAGGAAGCTCCCAACCCCTCTCTCGCTGGTAATGAACTTTCCACTCATCACAGCTGTGGTGGTACTTGCAGCTTCCAAAACTTAAAGGGACAAGGTAGGAGAAGTAAAGTTACCTGCCATCCTCTCCAGTTTTCTGTAAAACAACTTCTTTTTGAAACGTGTGAGCCTGTGACACACTGAGCAACACCAGTTTTCAGTACAGTGTGGGTAGGTTCATGCAGGAGGCCAAACCCCATATAAAGCAGGAATCAAAAGGCTTTCAGCAACACTGTGCAAGTCAGCTAAAGGAGAACCAGCTTCGCCCCTTCCCAAGAGTGGCGTGGGATGCAGTTTATCTGTGCCGTACAGGTATATACAGACTGGCTGCTGCTTGAGCTTGGTAAGTAGCTTTCACAGCTATCCAAATAACCACGCTTCTTCTCCAGAGACAGCTTTTTTTATGCTCTCCAGTAATAAAAAAGAGAAGCTGTAACACCTGTAGCAAATACCTGACCAAGCCTATCAGGAGATTTGCTGGGGGTCAGCTCACAGGAGCAGCATCTGGAACGGCAATGTAGCCAGTGGCTACTAGTCAACAGGAGACATGGCTGATCCTGACTCTCCACCTACTTGCTATGTGACCTCAGCCAAGACAGTTCTTACCTTACTTTTTTCTTTCAGTCCTCTGGCTGTTTGGATCTCCCTTCACTTGCGTACATATGGTCTCTTACCCCATGAAAGGGCAGCTACTGTCTTCTAATCATTGTAACAAAAAATACCTGCCTGG
>NW_008824352.1:3741871-3748800 GCF_000699105.1 Pygoscelis adeliae
GCTAGTATATTTTGCTAAAAAAATGATGTTCCTCAGGTCAAAAGACACATTAAGCAATCATTTAAACTGAAAGGGACAGTAACAAATGGCAACATTTCCTCAGATAAGGACTCAAGGAGGTATTGCCATGCTTGACCTTAAATACCTGAGTTAGCATTCCTAGGCCCCTGCTTTATAACGAGCAGAGTCAGACAGATGCTTGCAGGGGCTGAATCAGAGGAGAGATGAACTTAAGTGCCCTGAAATACCTCTTCAAGGACCTCTCTCCTTTCAATCACTGAAGAGAAGTCCTGCAGAGATAAGCCTCCTTGAGTATACACTAGATTTAAGTGGCCAAAATTAAGTCAATACACATGAGAATCCCCCAAGTTACATAACTAAGAAAAAATTCCAGGTTTGCATGTCAGAAAACTATTGTTTCAAATACTGTACCCACATGTGCTTCAAGGATCCAAAGTCTGGCTCCTTCAATGTGAAACCCCCCTTATGCCTTCCGAAGCTGAGTTTGGAAAAGGGCATAATGGCATGTTGAAAGACGAGGGACCTGAGGTGCTGCAGCTGTACAGACAGTTCTGCACAGCATCAGCATGCCCAGAAGTGTTCCTTCACAAGTTGTGAGCCCCAGCCATGTAATCACAGCTGTGGGAGTTGGAGTCTTTTCCGGTGCAAGCCATGGGCTTGCCTTTAGGAATCCAAGTGGATTTGTTCTTGCATATAAACGAGCTTTGTTGAAGTTGGTTTTCCCCCATTCATAGTGGGAAATCCATTCTCATTGGGTATAAGCATTATCATAGGATGACTTAGAGAGATGTGGCTGGCTGTGGTTCATGGATAACATCTTGCTGATGACCACCTGGATTTAAACAGACTGATGGGGAAATGAAGCAAGGTCCACAGGTGAGAAACTTTTTCTGTATAGTTGCCTACAGGCAGGTTAAAGACCAGTGACCTAGAGTAGAGTTAAAAAACATGTCCAACATGAATTATCACTGCTAAAATCAGAAGACATTTCAAGGATGACAAGGGAGAAGGAAGAGGACGAGGAGGAGACTGTCCTAGGGTCAGATACTGTGCAATATTACCAGTTTGGAGGGCAAAACAGAGAACACATACAAAATCCGTGGATGATGGACAGTAAGCTAAGGCAACTTATGTGGAGTTTGGAGGACAGGGATAGAATTCAGAACAGCCTTAAATTGAAGGGGAGATAGAAAATCAACAAGAAGGAATTAAAGATCAGGGCAGATTGTTATGTGTTAGAAGAAAGGCACCAGAAAAATTTGGACAGTAATTGGTTATGCTGTAGTTCCTCAGGAAAGGATCTGAGGTTCAAAGTGCAGCACAGGTTGATCATATGTCAACCCAGTAAAAGGCAAGTGTCATTGGGGCGGTATTAAAAATGCTGACATATGTAACATCACAGCATCACAGATTTATTGAAGTTGGAAGGCACCTCTGGAGATAGTCTAGACCAAACCTCCTGCTTAGAGCAGCGTCAGCTAAAGCAAGTTCCCCAGGACCACATCCAGTTGGGTTTGGGGTATCTCCAGCGATGGAGACTCCATGACTTATCTGAGCAACCTGTTCCAAAATTTGACCACCATTACAGTGAAAAAGTTTAAATGGAATTTCCTGCATTTCAATTCGTGCCCATTGCCTCTCATCCTGTCAATGGACACCACTGGGAAGAGTATGGATTTGTTGAACTCAGTGCCATCATCCAGGTCATTAATGAAAACGTGAAACAGTATTGGCATTCCATTTTCACATAGAAAACATACTTCAGACAATCTGCACCTTTTTAACATTAGTGAAAATTCAAGTTATGCCCTTAGATAACCCATGCTGGCACATTACCAAGGTAACAGGGGCAGAGGGGAATCAGAGCTAAGGAAGTTTCTGGGATAGGTAGAACAGGCTACGGGGGGATCAGAAGCAAGCAGTTACTAAGAAAGAGAGGTCTGGAATAAACTTTTCCCCACATTGCCTAGAAACATACATAACCTTCACTGCTGCTGAATCACAGGGGGGTTTTTTGGTTTGTTTGTTTTTTTTACAGATAACCCCTGAAATAATTATTCCATTCTGGCTGGTGCTGGAATTTTGTGTCCAAGTTGGCACATTATGTTTTAAGAAAAATATGCAAAAATTTAAGGTAATCCTAAAGAGAGAAAGAAGAATTAGAAGTGTAGAAAAGATTGCTGAGAGGAAAAGTTGGAAAAAGAATGTTGAAAAAAAGAAAACTAAACAGTCTTCCAGTGTCCTAACATTCATTACAAAAAGGATGCAAAGGATGAAATTGGCTTAATTTGCAGACAGAAAGATTTAGGTTAGATGGTAGGGGGAAAAATGCCTACAATAAGGCTAGCTTTGGACTTGAGGCTACCTAGAAAGTTTAGACAGGTCAGACAAACATTTCTAACGATGATCCTGCCTCCAAGCAGAACAACAAGCTGGGGGAAACTCATGAGAACTTTTCTCTGTCTTTTATGACAGTATATTTCAAAGACTGCTGTACCCATTCACAAGGTTGCAGAAAGGTTTACAGGATTAAACGTTTAAGAGTTAATAAAACACATTATCAATTCTACACTATTTCTTTGTTTTTTTCCCATCGAAATAGTAATTGTTTGTGAAAGGGCTAACACTAAAAAGCAACTGCCAGGGTTCATGCAAGTTCAATTCCCATCTGATCATTTTAATGATGCTTGGTGAGAATCTGTTTTTGTGGAATTAACCTCAGCTCTTTGTTCCCTTTAGTTATTTGAATCTGCATCCAAAACCCATAAGCACAGCTCTATGTCCCTAAATGAAAATGGTGATTGAAATGAAATTGGGATTGATAAAGATTCTTAGAACAAGCCTGTAATATTTTCATGATCTTTATCTGAAAATCTGTCCTTCCCCCTTACAGAAGGGGAGAGTTACAGCTCCAAATACTCTTGCATGATGGTCCAAGAGCCCAAGGTGCAGAAGTCCAAATGAGCAACAAGCTTGGTGGTGTGGCCCAATCCAAAGATCTCTTCAAGCACTCTGTAATAGGCACATGTCTGCTGGACTGCCCTTGACGTGCAGTAATTCTAGGGCAACAGGCAGGAAGAAAAAAAGGGAGAAATGGATTTTGAGAAAAGTGCACCAATGAGGAAGGAGCAGCAGAACTGCAAAAAAACTGAAGGCAAATAGGTAGGGTCACATGGAACTCGGGGCTTTATATAGCCCATGAACCACTTCAGAGAGTCGTGAGAGCTCTGGGTGGTTGAGAGCACTCTGGTGGTGCATGGACATTTGGTAGCTGCTGGAGGACCTCACAGCCTGCACCCTGGTTTGGTCCCCACCAGGAACTGGAGGGAATTTGGACTGAATTTCAAGCAGAGCTTCTGGTTTAGCTTCCTCCAAAAAAGCTACCTAGGTTGCCTAAGGTAAGTAGGGGTAATCAAGTGATTTGCTTCAAAACTGCACTGCTCCAAAACAAATCACTCATCTAGCCAAAGCCTAGCTCAACCTAGTCCACACTAAGGTGGTCCTATTTTCCATCCTCCCCACACCTCCATGCTGCTGCCCCATCTGCAGCTGTTGGGGAGCAGGAAGGGCCAGCTGTTCCCTAAGGAACAGGGAGCCTGTGGCAGGGCATGGTAACATGACCAGCAGGAAAGTGGTCTCACCAATATCCAAGCAAGGCAAGCCCAAAGATGGTAGTCAGGTTCGAGAGTCCAGATCATCGGGCAACTTTATGATGATGAGGCAGGTCCAAGATCAAGGTGAGAAGTCAAGCTGCAGGTCAGGGTTATATCCAGTGACAGTTATTAGAGTCATATGCAGTTCAGTGATTGCTAGGCAGGTCCACAGCAATATGGAAGGCCCAAGGAGTAGTGTAGGTCCAAGAGTATAGCTCAAAAAAGGTTTGAAAGCCCTGGGCTGAGCTTAAATGGGGCTCTTGGGCCCACAGGCAGCAGGTGTGGGTGGAGGTTCCAGGAGAGACTTGTCAAGACCATTAAGGTCTATTAGTGCCACTGAAGGCCCTGACAGTTGCAGACAGGCAAGAAAATTTAGGGAGCTGATGTAACTGAAGAGCTGGAAGGTTTCTTCTGAGTCAGCACCTGATATGTGTGTATGAGCTCTAGCGCTGACCTGAGGGAGGGAGGGAGGAGATGCAGCCAGTGGAAGGGGAGAATGTGGAACTGCTCAGGCCAGGCTTCCATCAGCCTAAGATGCCACAGAGCTGCACCTGAAGAAGTCATGCAACTAGGCAGTAACAGATGAAGAAGGACCCATCAAAAAGTGTGCATGCTTTGATGGAAAAATGTGACCTCATCTTTCAAGAGCACTGTCCTCAAAGTTTTTGCCTACCAGCTTGCATGAGGAAAAATAAACCTCTCTAGATTAAAGGCTAAAGGTAACCTTGTATGCCATTTTATCTAGTCTTCAGTCTCATTCTGAAATCTTTAGACAGTGCAAAAAACATAAGCACCATCTGACATCTGATGCCTGAGTGACTTCAGCTCATGTTATTGGAACAGTCAGTATGTATTTGGCTGGGTATGTGATTTTGTGGAGCTCATACAAGGTAGTATTAGACTTCGCACGTCTGTTTGCAGATACAAGAGCATTTTCCAGACCCACCACTGAAGCAATTTCCAAATGAAGTCTGTAAATGAAATATCCATTTTGCAGCCCTCTCCCATAAACAGCTCCTTTCTTTGCTAAGAAGTGCTGTCACTTGTTCAGGTCTGCATGGGAGCCTAAAGCAGAAGCTCATAAATCATCTTTTCTACTGTGCCACCGAAAATCCTCTACCTCCATGACCTCCCATTGCCTATCTATAGCCCCATCCCATAAGCAGTGGTCATACACCTATGAAGAAAAACACATTCTGGGGAGAAAGGAGCCATTGTGTGAAACAGAGGTAAGAACTATGCTTGTACAGGAAAACTCAGCTTCTGGTGAATAAGCCATGAGGCGGGACAAAAGGTCATGCAGACCCTTGCATTGTGTGAAGTTTTACTAGTCCCCAAAGCCCAGTCAAGCTGCACACCTTCTTGGGAGGGACAGGTCTGGCTGACGATGCAATTGTTTCAAATGTTACAGGAACATACGGCAAGAAGTGCTAAAGCCCTCTCCACATCTTCAGCAAGATTCATGCAAGATAGGGCCAAATTTTGCTTCCAGCTGTGTCCACCAATATTTTTAAGAGAGATAATTACTGCTAGATACTATTGGGAATCGCCTGTTTATACTAGAAAAACAATGCTGTTACAGGCATATGCATAGTGCTTCTGGACATAGGGGCAAGGGGTGAGATTTATTATATCAACATTGTGTCTGCTAAGAGCCTTCTCATTCCAGTTGTCCTATATTACTGAAGTGCACTGAGTGCAAGGTTTTGCTGGAACAACAGAAAATGCAGGTGGGGATGAATGTCACATCCCTGAGTCATGCAGATGCTAAAGCTTTTTCAGGTAATTTCTGTCCCTCCTGATGAGGGCAGAATTTGACACCTTGTCCTCAAGTTCTCTTTCTATGAAAACTAAGATGGAAACAGAAAATAAGTGGCTTGTTACTTCCTCTCAATGTCTGTGGGACTGTGGTGCCAACAAGACTGATGCAAAAGGAAACCATTTTCATTAGTTGTTAAAACAGCAGAAGCTTGTTTTACTTTGGCTGCAACATCCTTCTGACTCCCACGCAGGAAGTATTCATCCAATATTCCACATAGGCAGAATATGTCCAGTTCCTAGAAGTCCGAATACAAGAAACTGTAGTCCATTTTAGAAACTACACTGATCTTGGATTATAAAAGTGAGAGGCAGTCTGCTTTCACACGTAAACCTGGGCTACAGTTCCTGAGTTCTTTTTCCTGTCTTTGTCCCTAGACTTTCGACAATCTTTGGCGAAACACATCCTTCCAGTGTGTGCCTCACCTGTAAAACAAGGCTAATGACCAACAGGTGAAAGATCAGGCGTTACTGTTATTTCATGGACAACCTCCTACACATAATAAAGGTTACCTCTGAAGGGGGAAATTCATTATTACTGGTTTCTAAGTGTGCCTAGGTAAATTCTACTGTGAGAAAAATAGCTACTATTCCACTACTTCTGTTCTTTTGCACCAAAGCAAATGAGTCAAGTGGCTTATGAAACTGGCCACATCACTGAGAGGGCATATTGCATATTTACAAGAGCTTAAGATTGTTTTATTTACACTTTCATTGCTAGGGGCTGTGAAATGGAACAGAATTCTATTTACCAAATACTCTTGCTAGTGCAATAAGTTAGAGGATTTCTCAATTAACACATGGAACTTACGTATAAAAGACAAGAGGTTAAGCAACACTGCAGTGCCCAGTGGACCATCTGGTGAACATTAGGATTGTCAATAAATCATGAAAGCACCAGTTCATCAAGAAAATTCCATTTCAAACCACTGACAGAAAAAAAAAAAAAAAGGATGGGAAAAAACTCACAAAATTGGTATTTTCATCTTTTATAAAAACAGGAGCATTAAATAACTTTAATCTAATTTCAATTGTTTTATTGGTTCTCTTCTGATGACCACATGGCTTCACATACTGAATGTTTAGCCCTTTGTCTTGCACACAAAGCATTATGAAATAGCTTGGTGCATCACCACAGGAGACGCTCATCTCTTTCCTCTTAGTCTTTCTCCTCGCCATGGGTGATAACGTAACAGAGGTTCTTATAGTCAAGATTACCGGAGACATCTGGAGGGAAAGCGGCAAACATCTGGTTGATCTACCAAGCAAAGAGGACATAAGTATTACAAACATAGGACTGTGGGACAGCAACATGTACTGCTTTTGATTTTCAACCCAGTTCAGCTCCCTTCTGCCTTGATCTGTTAACCACTGTGGAAAATTTTTCCTTAGCTTCAGTAAAATTGAAATAGGAATGAGGACACAACTAGTCAATAC
>NW_008824352.1:3748830-3761278 GCF_000699105.1 Pygoscelis adeliae
AAAGAGCTCTCCCTGAAATCCAGGTAAGCCCTGGCCAAATAATGTACTACAATCTGCACCCCAGTCTGTTCTTGCCACAAACCAATTCCACTCAATCTCTTCTTCTGAAAATAAAGTCCCTCTAAATTCCTCCCAGCCAGCAGAATCTGTGTTCAGTCTCGCACAAACCACAAAGTCAGTACCTCATTTCAGAACTCATTTCAGATTTCAAACAAAATAACTCTCACAGGAATGGAAACCAGGTCACAGTCCCCACCCAAACCCACTTGAACTCTAGTAAATTCATTGCCGAGCTCAACATAGGAAACAAGAAACAAATTCATTGCTGAGCTCGTCATAGGAACAGCAAGAGATAGGCCACGCTTACACTTGGATGGAAGTCCAAAGAATCTGTTTGACTTTGATTTAGCCATGGAGCTATTCAGAAGAGATGCTTTGAATTGTTCCTAATTGCTAGAACTGGCATCAACCTTCTCTCAATCTGGATTTGAGCTGAATTCATGCATTTAAAGAGGGACAAATACTTATTGCTGGATAGTAGCTGGAGATAGATTCCTATTTTGAATAAAGCAGAAGGTCCTTACCTCTTCTTGACTGAACCGGTCTGCCTGTGTCATAAGCATTTCTTTGATGCTGTTCAAATAAAACGAAATAACCTGATTAAAGGGTGATAATGGCACATGACAATTCAGATGGCAAGATCCCTCCTGAAGTCGCATGAAAGAAAATCTGTGTGACCGCATAAATTAGAGCTGTTAATCCTTACATGATATTGTAAGGGATTTTCTGTGGGCACCCATCAGTGTCAATGCCTCGCTCTGCCAACTTATTTTGCTTTTGTGACATTTTATAGAGGTTTAAAATTGTTTAAGGTTATTACTCTAATTGAAATACAGCAATTTTGTATGCTTATCTTAACCTAAAATGGTAGGTTTTCTCACTTGCTGTTTAAAGTTTGGATCACTTAACAAAACCAAAAGAGAGAATATTTTCTGTAAAATCTGGGGATGAAAGGAACAGAGCATGAAACGAGAAAGAGGACTTAAAAGAGAACTCCAACAGCTATTCCAAATCATCATCTGAGAATCCCTTTATTTGCATGCAGTCATTCCCGGAGGAGACTGTGAAACTGCATGAGACCTGTTGTATTTCACGGTACAATGTCTTGATCTGGAGTTACAGCACTGTAACAAGGAGCTTATCCCACACACAATCTGCATCCTATGCAATTACATCAAAGAGAGTATTTTTGGGACAGACCCTCAGCTGATTTACCCTCTGTTTTCAAACCCATTGTGGGAAGTCAGTCGAGCATGTAATTTTTTACCTAAGTTTATAGGTGAACAGAAAAGCCAGGAAGAATAATTACTCTTTCTAGCCTAACCCCTTTAGATAAAATGTCTATATTTCACCCACTTACTCGCGTGTTGAGGGCAGTACATGCACGATGTGCTAGAACATCCACCAGTATGAACTCAGTTATATCACATAAACATCCCTTTCACTTGCACTAATAATTTCCCCTTCCTGTAGAAGAATTCCTATATTAATCTCAAAGAGTTTGCATTTGCACTGAAGAGGCAGAGTTGTCTCCTTTTGTTACTACCAAAGGTATTTATACATTATCAGGATTTTTTCTAGATCAGTAAAGCAGAGTATAAACCTGTGATAACAGATGAGCAGTCTGTTGTACAAAAAAAAAAAAGCTGAAACAAGTATAGATATCTGTTTTAGTTTGTAGATTTGAAAAAAGGCTGCTTTTTTGAAGAATTTGTTGTGAGGGAGTGAGAGCAATAGTTTTCTGGAAACAGCCCTTTCTGCTTTTTAAAGTGAATATTTGAAACTAACTATTTATAATAGAAATCATGCCTGCACAGGAACACTTCCATATGAGCAAAATTCACCTACTGTGGATGCAGATGTTCAGGCAAAATAGTAAAGCTTCCCTTTCTGCTCCCATACACCATGCATCTCGAGTGAAAAATGTCACACAGATAAAAGTGTAGTTTTGATGGCAAAGCTACAACTGTACTTCCTCATATCTCTGGCACACATTATTTTTTTCCAGTAAAAGGCTACACAAAGACATATCCCCATTTGCATAAGTGGCATATACAGTTCTGAATCTCTTTCTAGTTGATGTGAAGTGCTCATTTGGAAGGACAGAAGGGGAAAACTGAAAAAAGAAGTTTCTGGGTAATGAATAAGGGTCTTACCCACAAGGACAAGAGTGAAAATATCCATCTAAGTTTTGGGAAATACTCCGAAGTCACAGACAGAGCTTAAGCTGTTGTATATATTTTTCCTGCCTTACTTTACCATTCTCTTTACCTAGCAAAGTCTTTCTTCATCTCTTTCTCTCATATTGCTGTTTCTCTTTTGTTATCCTGGCCATTTGTTATGTGACTGCACTTTTTGGAGTGGAATTCTCAAATGATCAGTGGGTGCAAGGTAGAGAGATCATTCGCATCAGAATAAATTGATTATTGGATATATGTGCACTGGGGCAAACGGCATTAGCAAATGTAAATAGGAAGTGTGATACAGGAAGGAACTTGGTGAACAGAAGGAAGCACTTACAGCAATTTTGTCAGAAGTCACAACTAAACTTCATCACAAACAGGACTGAATTAAAAAGAGGTCTGGGCACTGTGTGTCTTCTATTCACATTATTTAGGGGAAAAGAAAAGATCAGATATCTAATTATAATCTTCTGATGCACAGCCCAGTAGGCTCTGGCACACTCATAAGGAAGAAGGACTGAGTTAAGGATCTATGCACATTTTCCATTATTTATTTTATAGGGAACTGAACACTCACAATTTCCAAAACTACACATTATTCACTTTTTTCTTTGTGTATCTTGTTTTCTTTTTTAAAGACTATTTGCTTCTCAAAAAAAAAAAAAAAGTTTTCTGGGCAAAAAAGAATATCCATTTGCCTTGACGTAGGAGTCTAAATGTTACCTTCTGTCCTAGCTGACATCAGTTCGTTCTACAGTTACAAATACTTTGTTGCATTCTTATATTTTCAAAACCTTTTTTTAAATTAGCTGTGAAATCTCTGGGACATTTTGGTTTTCCACTGGGTTTGCCCTTTCTACAGTGCTCTCTTGGAGAAAATCAGGTGAGTTGAAAGGAGCAGTGCTCTACAACTATGATGAGAAACATCCCTAGCTCAGCCAAACTAACCTCCAAAGGTCCAGAACACATGTAAACTCCCTGGGTCCATTTTCATCTGGTACAAATCTGAAAAGTTTTGTTGGCATCAACATTAGACACAGTTGATGTTGGCCTGACTCACTTTGTCCAATGAATGGCGTTTAGGGCTGAATCATCTAACCTTTCCAAAAGCTATGCCAGTTTACACCAGCTGAGAATCTGACCTAAAGCATTTTCTCTTTTTGACATCATGCTATAGGAAGGATTTTATGTGTGGTATAAAGATGCAGACAAACAAAGTCTGTCATTGAATTTGGAAGTAAGTTATAAACTCCTGGAGCTTCTGGAAAGGTTAGAAGACTCCATCCCAGCTAGCATCAGATGGACTAAGTGAGTCATTTCCAGACTAGAGGTGAAAACACACAGAGGGAAGAGACATAAAAATCCCCAGAAGGATGTTAACTCCATGAACATAAAAAGAAGTTCTGATTAAAAGGTCAACATGGCTGGTTTTGGAGAGAAACATTCCAGGATTTTTTAATATGGAGAAATATTATTTATTAACATTAAGTGTCATATTGAAATGACTGTATGAGCCAACATAAAAATTATTTCAAAACCTTCAAATGTCTAAATTTTGGAAGCATATGAATAGAAGTTAAACCTCAAAGACATTCACGGAATTGATTTAATGGTTTGTTCTGTAATGATCAACATTACCCTCGGGTCTAATAAGTAAACGTTACGCTCTGTTGTGGTGATGAACTAAAACAATTGTCTAATGTTAGTAGTGCAGTGGGGGTGGGGACAAGGTTGACTTTTTCCATCAAGGAAAAATAAAAGTATTTCTCTCGCATCTTAATTTTGGAGTGTGATACTGCATTCCTAATTTGCCCGAAACTCCAACTGGCTTCCAGCATCCAAGGAATGTAGAACTGGACACAGGGTGGCAAGCTGCAGATTTTGTATGCAGTATATTGTTACAGATAGTGGTGGGAAATATAACGTTTCATGGGTTTTGTATTATCAGAAGGTTGTATTTCATGGTTGTGATTTCACTACCGTGTGATCTGGCCTATTTGGCAACAGGCTACATTTTATTCTGACTGTTTGAGTCACTTCTGATGTATTTGTCTTACTGTTCTTCCCAAGCTGTTTGGATAATGTTAACCCCAAAACAATCAGGATGACTGTTAACCCTCCGTTCCTTCTGATTGTTTGCTACATCCACTTGTGTTTTAATTAATTTGGAAGTTCTTTAGTGAAAAGACTGTCTCTTTGCTTTTATTTTGCATATTGCTTACCATAATTGGACTCTGATACCCACTGGGAATTAAGTGCCACTGTCATAGAAAAGCATATTGGTAACAGAAGGAAATATTGTACGTGAATTTTGTATTTTCAACTAACTTTCATGAGACATCAATAATTGCAGATAATGTCATGGAAAACTTCACCTCAGAGGTTCTGGTAACAGGTTTAGTTTTCAGTTACCATATCACAAGATTAGCAGAATTCCTTGATGCAAATACCATTTTGTAACTCATGGTTCCCTAATAAACTTCCTATACATATTATGCTTTATAAAATCTACCTGAAATGGCTGCTGCAGTAAAAGTATAGACCCCAAATTCACCAAGGAATTTAATCATATGCATAAATCTAGGCACATAAAGCATTTCACCGGAGCCATAGGTCAGACCTCCTCATCCACTGCCCCGATTTGATATCATTTGTCTCATTTACCTGAAGGCCTGCTTACACAGTTCTGGCAGTGCAGTAAGGATTTACATTTGTGCAATTAGCACTGAAAGTCCTTTTACCCTGCTTTGTTGGTGTAACAGGTTATGAATACAAATGAGGTCCTGCCTTCTTATTTAAAAATGGCCATATTGACAATAATTGCCTTATTATTAATAGTATTATTTGGTTTGACTACCACCATATCTAGTAGAAATTTACAGCAAATTATTGTCTAGAAGCAGAAGGCTCAAACAGTAAACACATAACAAGGAAAATGTCCTCACTAAACCATGTCCCAGAGTTAATTAAATTGATCACTTTTTTTAAAAGGGGACTAGCTTTCCCATTTTAGTCAAGCACTCTGAGAGTTAGGCACCAGACATTCATTTTAATTTTACATATGGAGTTAATCTGTAAAGAGTCATGTGTTGATTTATATCCAGACCTTCAAAAAAGGCTATCTAATGGCCTACATGTGATTATATTTCCATTGCCTCTTGCAATGTCTGAAGACAATAACATCTCTTTTTGGTATACAAATACATTCATAAAGTAGTCCAGTCTTTTAACTCTGGCTTACAAAGCTAATTGTTTCTCTGCCTGAACAGTTCCTCTGTCTCTTAAAATACTGTGAAAAATATAGCTTTTAAGGAGTTCTTTAAACTGTACAATTATTATTATTATTATTATTATTTTAAAAGGATTTGAAATAAACTTACTAGTCTGCCTTTATGTGGCCTTTTCCTTCTGGGTCGAAAATCTTAAAAGCATTCAGAATGGTTTCTTCTGGGTCCGTGCCTAAAATTAATGAAATATAATTTAGAAGCCTGGATGTATTTCTATAGCTGCTGAACACTTGCTAAGTAATTGCATTCACTTGAAAACAGTGCAAAGGATTTCAAATAAACTTACTAGTCTGCCTTTATGTGGCCTTTTCCTTCTGGGTCGAAAATCTTAAAAGCATTCAGAATGGTTTCTTCTGGGTCCGTGCCTAAAATTAATGAAATATAATTTAGAAGCCTGGATGTATTTCTATAGCTGCTGAACACTTGCTAAGTAATTGCATTCACTTGAAAACAGTGCAAAATGGAGAATTCTGCAGTTGTAGGTTTGAAGACAAAGGTTCCTTAAGTCGGCAGCATTTGTCATGTCAGATAAACAATAGAGGCAAATAGTTCAATGCTCAGAAGCTTAAAAATAATACCTCATATCTATTCTATGTCTGCAGGAGAGAAAACTTCCAGGAACTGGTCTCCAATATCAGTACCCAGAGGATTAGTGGCTTTCAGAAATGAAAATATAACAAACTGTTTCCATCACTGGCTTCCTTTAATCTTGTATTGTACGTTCCTTGTAAAAACACTTTTTGATGTTACTTGTTCTTTGCTATATAGAGAAGAGGTTATTTCCCTCACGAAAGGAAATGGAACTCATCACAAAATCAGAATGTCAGTGGAATGCAATGGAAACAGAATGATCAATGTAAAATGGTGATTTGCACTTACATTCTGTTCTTGCACTTACGTTGTGTCTTTATGCACTTCCACTTAAGTATCTCTTCATTAAGTGTTACTTATCGAAACAGGACGGTTTAAAGCACTAGACTATGGCTCCAAGATTTTGCTTCTGCTCTTAGCTGGGCCACAGACTTTTGGTATGACTTTAATTTCCCTTCTCCTCTGTTCCCAGCAGTAAAATGATAGTAATAGTCTTCCTTTTCTTCCATCCTTTATCTGTCCCATCTATTTAGACTGGAAAAAAATTGGGGCAGGGACTAGCTTTCACGGTGCCTTAAACTTGGCTGGGGTTTCTGACTATTCTGTAATACTGTAGATTCTGAGTATACTCACTTACAGTCAGTTTCAACCCACACCAAAGGATACACTATATACTCTGTTTCTGACCATTCCCCAGTATTTCAAAATATTACGGTAGTATATATAACACAAATCATTATTTATAACTGTAGGAAACCAAATTTACAAGCAGGAAGACTGACCCATGAACAAATGAAGCCATTTGGGATGCTGAAATGTTAAAAGCGTGATTAAAAAAAGGTAATAACATGAAGAATTGCAGTTTCAAAGTTTGTTTCAAAGCCTGGCAGAGAGAGAACCAGAATAGAACCCAGTCAAGGTTCCCTGCTCTAATGACTACATACACTCTTGGTGCCTTCTTAGTTTTCTTTGTCTAAAAGGTTTCACAAGGATTAGTAGTAGTATCTTAGTGGATATAATAGTGAATAAACCTAAGGCTGTATGGCCTCCTTCTTGTCACACACTGGCCATGGATATTTTTTTGCCAAGCTGTAGGCAATGTATTCAAACTGCAATGAATATATGATCAATACAAAGAGTATTGGTATTTAATGAGTGTTTTGATTGCCCCATGAAAAGAAACATCTTCCAGCTCCAAGGAAAGGTCTGCATTTTAAGCAGTCACCACTGTGTGGGGGATTTTTTTTTCCTTACTGTGTTTTACATTTTCTACTCAGTCATATCCTTGGACTTTGGCTTTGAAGAGAAGCAATGCAGCAGGCATTCTTTATTGATTAGCTGGTAAATAAAGTGGTTTCTTTGATGTGCGGCATCTCTGTTTTCTGTACAAATTGTATTATTCTGACTCCCTGTAGAAACAGCTCCATGTGGTTGGCATTAACATAAACCGAGTTTTGTTAGCTGTTCATCTGGCATCATAATCTCCATATACAAAGCTAAAGCTCGTCCCGAAAATCCCAGCTTCCCCTTTATGACAGAAATCAATTATAGCACAACAAATTTTACTTAGAAAGCACCTTTCACCAAATTCTCTGAGTGGTACTTAGCTAATAAAGAGTGTTGCAAAATTGCCATATCCACTTCCTCTAGCCCTTTCTCCCTTTCTAATTGCACTACAAAGGCTCTTCATCCCAATTAGTTTTGATTGGGAATGTGCAGTCTTTTGGCTCTGTTTCCTTTGCATGACAAACCCAACCAGAAGGGCATGACAAGCACAGCTGTGATTTTCCCTTCACCAAATGGAAATTAAAAAAACCCTCCTCCTCTGCTAGTAGCCAACAGGAAACCTGCAGACAAGAGGGGTACACTTTACCATTCACCTTCCTGTGCTGGCTCTGGTTTTAAGCCACACAATTGGCAGGGCCAGACTCTTTGCCAGCTTCAGCAATCATAAAAGACAAGAGGGAAGAGGGGAAAGGAAGAAGAGCTCGTTTCCATGCTCTGTGTGATCATAAGCACCACAAATAGACAGGAATGGGTAGCAGGGCACCCCACAAGAAATAGTCACATATCCCAGAAGGAAGATTATGGAGAAGGGCACTACCTACTCTGCAAGATGACATCTAGAATGTAAAGGTGGAGGTGCCACTGTGATCAAGACAGGTTGATGTCTGGGTAATAAAATCCCCACCTCAGTGTTACTCTACAGCCTTCTCCATCACCTGTTATGCTTCCCAGACATGCTGTGTTCCTTAGCAATAGTGTATTTCTTTGAGGACTAGCTACATTAATTCTTTCTTTCAGACCTCTCTATTTTCTACTCCTTGCTTGCTTGCAAGCATAGCAAGCCCTTCACGGAAAGTGTGCTCAGCAATATAAAGCCAGAGTCCAGCAGCAATACAATAAATGTTTTTAAGAAGATGCAATCCGATTTTTCCTTTTTTCTGTTCGTTAGTTATTTTAACAAACTTCTGGAGTGTGTTTGGCTAAGGCCAACTTTGCTTTGAAGGTCAGGGCTTTCACCTATCTCTAATGCATATAGGAAGATGACTAGAGGTTTCTCTTGGCCTCACACTCCCTCTCTTGCAGTTTCTAACCATTAACAGTATAAGAGATATGACTAAATTACTAGCTCCTACAACTAATTTAGTACCCACATTTTCTGAACTCCCTACAGTGATCCCTATATATTATGTGCAAATGGGCAAAATTCCTCTCCCTTATTACTGTAAATCCACTGAGATTAAATTATTTCAATTTATCCACTCCAGTAAGAGTTATTCAGTGAAATCTTCATCCAGTGGCAAAATCGCTATTGACCTCAAGTGAAACCAGGGCTGGGCCACTGGGTTACAACTAACACAGAAAATGAGGGAGGGCCATGTTGCTCCTTCATGCCCTATAACTGCAAGGATGATGCAGAGGTCATGTCTGCATAATGAGCCAAAGGAGTGCAGAAAGTTTTTTTGTAGAAGTACTGAAAATACTTTTAAACCAGCTAACACTGGGAGTGATACCACTATAGCATGAGCAACAGGAACCTACTGACGGTGAATGACTCATCTACACTGTGCTCCAGGCTGCCATGATTTCATTACTTTCTGGACCTCAATTTACCACTTTCATGTTAGCTTATGTAAGCTGAAATCACACCTTTGAATTGTCCTCTGGACCGTCCCTTAGCCTTTTCATACTTCATCTCTGTCTGCAAAAATGGAGGTCACTCCTTGCCTTTAAGCATTGTTCTGTGGATACATTATTATAATTTGCAAGGTGCTGAGATATTTCAGTGCTGAGGATCTTTGACAGATACCTCTCCAACCCCCCAAAGGTATGTACCTTTCAGCTTTTCCCCAAACATAGTAAGGAAGACAGTGAAGTTAATAGGACCTGGCGCCTCCTTCACCATGTCTTCAAGCTCTTCATTCTTGACATTCAGACGACCTGCAGCAGAGATCATTTTTCATAATAAATCACAAATTGTGTTTCAAAAAATGATTCCCATTCATCTCCTCCCACTGGGGAGCTCAGGGCTCTGTGCAACTTTGCTAATAACATGGTAGAACACAACTCTGGAATACCCTGGTGTAAAACAAATTGGCAGAGCTGGCGCTAAGATCAAAGGGTGACTGAAGGAGTAAGAAGGATAAATAATAGGGATGTGGCCAGCAGTGGACGGAAGAAGGGGCACTTCCAAATAAATTGTTTTTCTTCTTTGTTTTTTTACCCCAGGTGAAATACGGGCCCCTCTGATATTAATATAGTAGAGTTCGAAGTGACTGAAGTGAATCCAAGGTCTCAGTCTTTGCCCTCCTGTATATTGAGATGCCTTTCTGAGTAGAGGGCAGATGGATGAGTTGAGTAGTTGCATCCCTTCCCCATCCTTGTACAGTCCTACTGATGAGAATTTAGACCCTGGCAACTCTACTCAAATTGAGTGGTGATTTGCTGTGACTGTACTTTATAGGCATTGAAGGGCTTCACTGAATGGGAAAGATACCAGAACTTGGCCTTAAGAAATAAATATTTCAGGGTAACAGTAGCTACAGGCCAAAGTTTGCAAACCTCATTGTCGCAATAAAGAGTTCAGGAGCTTCTGCTCTTTGCACTGACTCTGCTGGCATCTGATTCCACCCCAGGGAGCACTAAAGATTCTTATCAAACTCTTTTTAATAAGATCCAGATGGCAAAAAGCCCAAATTCCTACATCACTGTTCAAGCCTCAAATGTTGCAACAAGGATACAACTCCAGGTTTGGGATCAAGAACATTTTGATTTTTCCTTTCTTTGGGAAGTTTTTCTTTAATCTGCTTGATATTATTAGGATTGTGATGCACGTGGAATGGACAATACCTAATCTCATGACATGCACATTCCACCCCGCATAAACGCGCAACAGCACAGAACCTCACATGAAGTCTTCCTACTTTTGTGTGGGCAGAGGGGCAGCTAGGCCATGACAACAACGTTAATTGGTAGATATTGCATGGCTCCTAGATGAAAAAGGTGCAGCCTGTGAAGCCTGGATTCAGAGGCACATCAGAAAGGCATGGACCCCTGCTTGGGTGGGCTTTTTATGAAAGATTTGCAGGGGAGGGATCAGTGCCTTTGGAGAGTTGCCAGCTGCACAGCTCTGTTGCACCCGCCAGTGAGTCCCAGAGAGACCTTAATTTCATTTCTGAAAGAGGCTGCTCAGGAGACTTTCCAGCTGGAGTTATGTAGTAAGATAGCAACTACCATAAAGGCAGAAGATCAAACTGAACAGGTTTCCTTTTGCCTCCTGTGTATCTCATTACTTCTCCCGCCATAATTCTAATACAAACTTTTCTTATGTGCTTGAAATTTAAACTGCATTTCTTTTAGGTATTTGATTATTACTACCAGTTTACCTAGTGCAGCAAATGTGTCTCTCAAGTCTGCTTTGTCAATAAAGCCGTCCCTGTTCTGATCCATGATGGTAAAAGCCTGTTGGAAGAAAAAGGAAAATTTATTGCCATTGCCATGTTGCACTGGACAGTGCTACAATCACACATACCGGTCCAGGGGGGTATTATATTCATGCTGTGAAGAAGAATATTTAACTTCCTTTGACTCATCCACATCATGCCACATCATTGCACTTTCCTCACTTTCAACACATTACTGTATCTTGGCAAGGGGCTTAATTAAACCCACCCAAACTTCTTCTTACTAAATTAATGCTCAATGCAGCGTGTAGCTGGGCTGAAGCCAATGCTGGCAGCTCCAGCCATTCAGGCCTTAACCCATAAAAGTTTGAATTAGGGAGGCTTTAGTTAGGGAGGATTTAGTCAGTGGTTACTGCGTGTGTTTTGTACCTTTCCCATACCTCATTCCTTTCTGCAGCTATCATATACTGTAAAACATTTAATTACTGTAGATCAAGATAAAGTCAATTTCTTCTGGACCTCAAAATGATCCTTCATACAGAGATAGCTGAATTTTCAAAAGTACAGAGAAATGTAGCTTTCATAGTATTATTTATTCAAAGTTTGTTTCCCTTTCCAATAAATTGTATCCTTCAGACTGTACTCTGTGCTCTGACTGACCTTGATGTGTTGACCTTAAATAGTTCTTGTCAGGCAAAATTTAACTTTTGATAGAAAAAAAACAGTTTTTTTTTCTATTTTCAGCCAACACAAAATTTATATACTCTAACCATTTTTTACCAAGCCAGCTAACTGACTATCTATTTATTTACCTGTTTGCATGTCTGTCTATTTGCTGCCATCACACTTTTAATGTTTCATTGATTTTGAAAGATTTTAATGACCTGAAATTCCCCTTATCATACTATGGGGAATATTAGTAGAACCAGGCATGTCTCTGAAGCTGGTTATCTGTCTGACATGCACATCAATATGAGAGTGTATCTTTACAGTGACCAGGAATTATTCTTACTTCAGTGTTATTATGAAAGACAATGTTCTCCTGAGAATACAGCTAGTCCATTGCAGCTACAGTAACTTGCGGAGTTTTACAGTAACTTGCAGAGTTTTAAAGTCTACTGTTCTACAGGCTGCACTTCTTTGCATGATCGTATTATATCAACATATTTTCATGTAGTTTTACCTCCACTTTCTTACGAAGCCCCACTGCTCACATTCCAGTTTGCCCATGTGATTATTTGCAGTGTGCATGTTCATAACCCTTCATTTACCTGCCAAACCATCACCTAATAAAAAATTAAGCCCAACTCTTTAGAGTTGCTTTCCCTCCTTTTTGGGGGGGCTTGCTTTAAATGGCGATCCCCACAATTTGGAAGCAAACCAGAAGAAAATATGAAGAGCAAAGCAGAGCCCAGCAAGC
>NW_008824352.1:3761337-3762516 GCF_000699105.1 Pygoscelis adeliae
TAACGGGTGAACTTAAAATAATGTACTAACAGAAATGCTGAAACATTTTCTGGTGAGCTGGTTGAAATCTCTAGATAAAAATATTCTGATCAAAAACAGCTTTTCAGAAATACTTGTCCCATGTATGCAGTTTTTAGACACAACATGGTCTTGGTTTTCACTGGACCACTCCACTGCCTCATGCTTTTGCCGTTATTCTGCCACCATCCACCCAGAAATGCTCCTAGTATTATCTAATTTAGAGTAGATCAAATATAGCATTCTGATCAGTTCTTCTTTTTGTCGGCACATCTTCAAACAGTACTCCTTGGAGAAAATAAAACTGCAGGTTCATAGAATATGGAGAAGAGGTGGGGGAAGAGTGTTAAACATGTTCCCATTAACTGTGGGGAAAAGGTTAGTGGTTTCAATTCATTTACCTGGGCCATATTCACAATCCTTTGCGTGGGTTTTTAGTCTCATTCACCACTGAACTTTACTGGTGGGAATCCTGATGAAAAGTAAAGTTGAAAGCCACATGCACAAAATGAAACAGTAGCTATTTATCACATTGGAAATTGCTTTGGAGATGTGAGTTAGCAAAAAATGGGGAAAAAATGAATAATTTAAAATGACAAACCAGTGCAAAATGTGATGGCCTCACAGACATTCTAGAATGTCCACTCGGAAAAAGAGCATAAACTCATCAAACAAATTATCTGTCTTTAATATGCTTCAGCTTTTATGCCAGCCCATTAGATTTACCTTCTCACAGGTAACTGGTCAAAGAATCTACAATGCATGGTAATACCAAATTCTTTGGGAGCTAAAAGATGCTTACTTAGTTCATCTCAACATGTTGTTTTGTATTATTGGGATTTATGGAGAAAGTTTGCTGAGGTCTTCTTGGTATTTTTGTTTCTAGTTTGTGGGCAGTATTAGAAGGGCACAGAAGAACATTTTCTATTGCTATTGTGGAACAGTCCATTAATTAAAGCCCTGGCTCAATAAGGCATCTCTATTCAGGATAATACTTGAGCACGTAAGACTATTCTTATTTAAAATACCACTTAAACCTAACTTTAAACATGTGCTCAAGTGTTTTCCTGAATCAGGGCTAAAGTGGATGAGATGATAATTTTCCTTTATTTGGGGGGGGGGGGGGGGGGGGGGCGGCTGGGGCTTGAAAAGATTCGTGGC
>NW_008824352.1:3762787-3768825 GCF_000699105.1 Pygoscelis adeliae
CATGAAAACAAATTCCATCTTTAACAGAAGGCAAAATATATACAGTCAAGTAATACAAGAGGATTGTGTTTTGTTATGACAAGGTTTTTAACTCAATCCTATATATATATATATATATTTAAAAAAAGGGATAAAAAATGCTGCTTTAGTAAGAGACGAATCTCTCACTGAGGGTTTTTGCCATTCCCTTGCTCTGACCTGGAACCTGACAGCTCAGATAAACAAGGACAGCTTGTTACTGTGCTGCCTTAAAAAAGGTGAGGGACTCAAAGTGTGACTCTCAATATCACAGCTGGTCCACTGCTTCCTTCCCCAAGGAACTGCCTGTTCCTTGGGTATAGTCACCTATGCCAGACCATTTGACGCAGGAGACTACTCCCCCTTCTGCACTGGCTTTTCAGAGCTCTGTACTACAGGAGGAGTGATGTAAGCTTATAGCCTCACTTGGAGGTGTAAGCTAAAATTCCCAACCTGCTGTTCTCAAGAAATACAAGCAATTCAGGTAAGTGGCTACAGGTACTCCTTCTTCCCAGTTCCCATACAGGGACAGGCAGCCAGACTCAAAATGAGGCCCTGCATGAAGACTCAGTTCAGGAACTTGTCGTGGTTTAACCTCAGCCAGCAACTGAGCACCATCCAGCCTCTCGCTCACTCTTCCCCTCCAGTGGGATGGGGGAGAGAATCAGAAGAGTAAAAGTGAGAAAACTCATGGGTTGAGACAAGAACAGTTTAATAATTGAAATAAAATAAAATAATAATAACAACAACAATAATAATAAAAGAATATACAAAGCAAGTGGTGCATGATGCAATTGCTCACCACCCGCTGACCGATGCCCAGCCAGTCCCTGAGCAGCAGCCCCCCCGGCCAGCTCTCCCCCGGTTTCTATACTAGGCATGACGTCCCATGGTACGGAATGTCCCTCTGGCCGGTTTGGGTCAGCTGTCCTGGCCGTGCCCCCTCCCAGCTTCTTGTGCACCTCCAGCCTGCTCAGTCGGCAGAGCATGGGAAGCTGAAAAGTCCTTGATTAGTGTAAGCACTACTTAGCAACAACTAAAACATTGGTGTGTTATCAACATTATTCTCATGCTAAATCCAAAACACAGCACTGTACCAGCTACTAGGAAGGAAACTAACTCTATCCCAGCCGAAACCAGGACAGAACTATAAAGGGAAATTATATCATTTCCTACTCACATAGAAATATTTAGAAGTCTGCTCTGTCTGGACCGACACTGACTGAACAGATTCTTCCTATGTAGGAACACCTTCTACACTTGGAGGACAGTCTATATTCTTGCACCAACCTATGACACTACACTATATTGCCATACTAGCCCATATAATTTTAATATTCAAGATAGTAATCTTAAATAAAAGGGCGGGCCTGCTTTTATCACTATTCTGTAGTCTGAAGACTGAGATAGAGAAAGATTGGGGAAAGAGCTACAATGATATCTAAGAATCTAATGCTCATGAAAAATCAGTCAGAACTAGACTTCCTTATATGTCTTTGAATAAGGGACCAACCAGCTTGCCTAAGACAATACAGTTCCTGTTCTGCAGTAAAGAATCAGATCTGTGATTCCTATGGATTACAGAAATGTTTTAACCACAGCATTATCCTTATTTGGGGCAGGATAATGAGCTACATTGCCTTTTGAGTTCCCTTCCAGACAGATTATTTTTTTCTTTATCATTTTTACTTTTAAACTTCATCATCATAGTCCCACCTGGTTCTCATGTCATGGAAAATTAGTCTTACTTAGTTTGGGCTATTCTGCATGAAACAGAAGGCAACTTCTACTGTCTTCTTTCATCAAAATAAAAAAGACTGTGAAAGTTCAAATTCAATACTGATTTCAAATATCCTGAGGAGCAGAGCAGCTCAAGGAAATATTCCCACTTGACTCTGTTTGAAGTATACATTGTCTGATCAATTTAATTTGCCAGGCAGATTTCTGCACTCAGACACCCTGTTTTAGATCCCAGGTTGAAAATTAGGGCTATGGTAGACACTCACCCACATCCCCACACTCCAGACCTGTCAAGCTCCAATCAGCTAATGCAAAGCACTAAAATCTGGAAATAGGAGTGGAAATTAAAAGAAAAATGTATTTGTGGTGAGGATAAAAATAAAGATAGAATGCCACGACAGGCATGGAAAAAAAAGTGAATAAGTGGAGTGTTTAATGAATGTAGAAATATTGATTTTGGAATAAACAGATTCCCTCCTCCTCCTACACATGAAATAAGTGTTATTTTGAGCAGTAATAGGCAATCTTCCATGTAACGTGACATGCCTGGTGGAGGTTTTCAACACTTCCAGATAGAATGGAAATATTAAGAACAATCCTACGTATTTACATGTATTTGTTCCCCGAGGAGGTAAAAAGAAAGCAGATGTTACCCAGCGGAATGTATTGCAAGCTGTCTGGGGGAACTGATCACAGGGCACAAGGCTGGCCTCAACGTTTTCGGATGGGGTAGTAGAACTGGTTCTCCTGTGTTTGTGTAGCTGGTCTTTATGAAGACAAAACATGTTTTACCATTCTCATGCTCTGCTCTGCTGTGACAGCATCCATATTCAGCATGACAAATATTCCCCATGCTAGCAAACAGTCTGCATCTTTTCAAGCTAGCACCACAATGAAGGACAGTGGGCTCCAGCTCCAGGTTTTATTAACTTTAAATGTCAAACACTGGCAATACCTCCATTATTCCTCAATTTAATGGGTTCTCTGTACTGTAAGGCTTTAAGCAAGGATCATAGCTATAAGAAAGGATCAGATAAACACAAAAGCTGTGGCTCAGTATCTATTAGAAACAGACCAGCAACACAAAAAACAGTCAAAAAGTTTCTTTACATTAGTGAAGTCCTATTCAAGGAAAAAAAGATTGAAGACTAGTTATCCGGAGAACAATCACCGTACTAGGAGAAATTCATCTCAGCATGATATTTGTTCAATGTTACTCTCTGGTTAGTCATCTCCAGGGATGATAAGGGAGATCAGAGCCCATGTGGCTCAATCTATCTTTAATTTTTCTGCTGAAGGTCTGGGTGTGAATCCTATTTATGATCTGCTCACTTGTGGAATGGGGCTGAGACCACCAATACATTTCACAGGGGCCAATGAACAGCTGTTGGATGGGAATGGCACCAGTTTCAAGCTAAGTCTTTTAGCATCAAATGTATAGAGTATCTTGGATTATCAGTCCCTTGTTTTTTGCATACACAGTATTGGGACCGTAATTTATCTGCTCTGAAAGTCTAGGAAATTCATAATCACAGGAAGAAACTGCACCTTGATTTTGCATGACTGGTGGATAGGCAGGCACTATGAAGAGGAAGGCTGAGAGATAAGTAGGTGAAGTAGGAACAGAATACAGTACATCATTGTCACTGTCTTTCTGGTGGGTAAGTCAAATTAAAAGGCAGCTCTAGGAGAATAGAAACAGGTCTGTGCTGCTGTCTGACAACTCCAAACACTCCAGGTTTTTTTAATTAATAGAATCAGGATTCTGACTCTGGAGCATCTCTCTGAAAGAATGGCATGGTAAAAAGAGCAACACAGAACAGAGCAAACATACGGTTTCTAAACTGTCAAGGATTTAGTAGGTGACCTACAGTGGAGCAAGTGGGTGACTGACAGATCACTTCTGCCTGCCTTGATTTCCCCATTTGTAAAACGCAAAGTGTGCCGAGCTGCACTTTGCAAAGATAGCTGCTCTATCTTTGCAACATGTGCTTTGAGACCGACATACAAAACGTGCCAGATGAGAAACTGAAGAGCTGAGGGTCCCCTGGGCTCGGATTTCAAGGCCTCAATAGCACAGCAGTGGGAAGAATGTTGCAACAACTGAACAAGCCTATTAATATTCCTGCCTGAGTGTATTAATCATGCCATTGTGAAGAAAACAACACTTCACTTTAGAAGAGAAGCCACAGGCTTGTCGCATATCACTCATTTGTCTTACTAGTGTTAGCACTCTCTCAATTAGCCTGGATTTTAAAGGGTCTTTTTTTTTTCTTAGTTAGGTTTTGGTTTGGTTTAGAAACTTTAAATGAAAAAATGGAGCCATACCAAAATCTGGTCCCAAGAAAACACTGTTGAACCAGGCATTTGCTTTGAGCTGAGTTTCCCTCACTGAGGTTCTTTATATTTCTCCTGTCTGGCAGTGTCAGGGAGCCAGAGAGAACAAGGACAGTGAAGTGACACGGGCAGACAGAAACAATGAGTGTGCGCTGCCTTTGCGTCTCTGGATATGAGAATAGGGATTCATTTTTTATATGTTGCAGAGCGGGGTGTATGTTCAAGTGAATCAGAGTGAAGAAATCTCTGATTTCAGGGTGACATAAAAGAAAAGGGGACAGGGAATCAGTTTATATCATTACATGCAAAGGAGGAAGGAGCTGAAAATACTTGGTTCTTACATCAGGACGTGAGGTGTTGTTTACCCTGATAAACTCATAAAAGGCTGTTGCTAGAGCAGGTTCATGACACCAGAGATACAAAGGAAGTGACGCTGGATTATTGCAGAACTTCATCATCTCAGCCCCTCAATGAGTTTTGCAGACAAGCCAGAAAAGTATGATAGAACAGACAAGTTGCTGCAAGGCAAACAAAGGTACAGCTCCGTAAGTGGCGCTACTCTGCACTGACTGCTCAGGTGCACACTTCTACCCTTCAGTAAGTATGAGGTAACCGACCTCTACTTAGCATTTTCTGCAGAGCAAGGGTGTTTCCACAGGCAGTCAGGCAAAGTGGGCAGCACTGCCAGAAGCCACATTTTCAGTTTGATTTGGGGTTCCCTGTTTGGTCCACCATCCCTTAAATCACTCAGAAAATACTCTAAATAACTAAAGATGACACAGTTTGATATTCCTGACAGCCAAAGTTAAAATACAAGCAAAAAAACTTCCCCACTCAGCAACTTACTGTGTCTTCTTTTAATTTTTTTACCGAAGAAGACACGAGTGGATAAGCAGGACTCCTAGGAAGGAGTCCTTCAGAGAAAAACAGCAGCATACACTATTAAAAGCCTGATTCTGTTGTCTTGTACCCTTATATGTTCATTCAGCCCAGGGCAAACTAGACATAAGATACTACCAGCTTTAAATTGCACTGTTTCACATTTTGTACTTCCTTCCTCTGCAACTACGTCTGTGACTACAGAAAAGACAGAATCATCCATCATCTTGCTCAGATTCTGTCCCCAACTGTGATCCACAGTATGATGTTAACTCTGAGTTACTATTACTTTTTCATCCATCACACTCTCTCCTTGTTTTTCATCCACCCTGGGATCTCAGTGCTGACATTTCCTGTCTTTGAATTTTCATTATCATTGAATCCAGCTTCTGAATCAAAAGTTTCATCTCAGGCCCATCTAAGGGATTTTTGCAGCACTGGACAGGATTTTTGTTGATTATTGTCTCACAAGTTTGCTCTGCTGAGATAATTTATACTGCATCTGCACCAAAGATCCCAGCTATGGACAAGCCACCCTTTTTTAGCATGGTTTAGGTCCTTTTCATGGCAGGTGAGCAGTGTAAGGCCAACCCAAGTGCATGCTGTTGGGGGAACAGTCTAGAGGAGTAAGCAACATAAACTGCTCTAAGGGCACAATTTGCATTTCAAACAGGCAACAGCTTCAGATCATTCAAATAAAACCCACGTTATCAGAACTGAGAAGCAGAAGATCTTTTTATTACCTACTCTGCACTCACAAACAGATCCCTCCCTTCTCATCCTCACTCCATTTTATATGTAGTCCCAGCCTCCCACACACCCACACAGACACACACCCCTTTGATCCCTGCTAGATACAAAAATCTGTTGAACTGCATCCTCCTTGCTTCACACTCCCGTACACTAAAGCAGTCTCCTTTGCCCCACATAAAATCCCTTCCCAATCACAGCCTCCTTTTTTCTCTTGCACAGATATACAGAGAGAATGTATTATCTCTCAGAACTTATCTTGGAACAGCAGACGATAACCTCTCCAACCGCAGACTGCTCAACCTCTGTGAACC
>NW_008824352.1:3768968-3782059 GCF_000699105.1 Pygoscelis adeliae
GCATACGCGTGTCCTTCTCCTCCATGTAAACAGATGAACAGTCCCTCTCTACCTACACAGTCCTCTGCTCACAGACACACACATATGTACACACACATGCATGTGCAGATGCATACACAAACACTTCAACAGTTAAACAACTGGCCACATTTTCAGCTAGTGAAGTCAGCATTGCTCCACTGAGGTCAATACTTGTTTCAGTACAGGTGGTACATTCCAGACAGTTAAGCAGGCTGCAAAACACATTTGATCAGAATGCAATCTATTTTTGGGTACGCAGTTCCCTTCAGCATACAGGATTTGCTACAAGGTGTCACTCGAACTGAATAAACACAGGAATCTTTTGGGAATATGAAAAAGGCTTCCCTCTCCTTTCTTCCGCCTCTCTTCTTCCCTTCCTCCTCTCCATCAGCACAGAGCATGCGGGGAGACATCACAGACCCAACTTCACTGAAATTCCCTGGAATTAACGGAGAGCCGTAGACAGTTCTCAGAACTCCATTCCACAGCACTTGTGTGGTCTGCTCTTGTTAGAAAAATTATCTCCCTGAACCCTGCCTCTCTCACTCTCATCAGCCCTGTATGTCAGAGCCTAGTAGCACTGGCTGACTTGTAATTATTTTTTACTATGCTGCTTTGTCTGCACTAATCCTTTGAAAGTAGCTTTACTGCACATCTGAAATATTATGATGCTATAAAACCTCTGTAATATTTATAAATCCCTTAAGACATCATAAAGAGAGGAAAAAACCTCCCCACAGAGTTCATCTAGCATAATTACATATACATTTCCCTCTGATTAATAAAAAATGATCACTTCCTTATGTAAAGATATTCTTCAGCTTTCTTTCATTAAGGCTATTTTTTTCTTTCCATTTTAAATCTGTTTCATGTGTCCCTGTATAGTAAGGTATCTCAGAAGATATTTTCCCAAAACAAAAGGCACAATGAAAAGAACCACCACAGAGAATCATCAGTTGAACTGGGAGTGAGGAGACAGAATAGTCTCTCACTATATTTTCACATCTCCTAACTTAAGCAATTTTACCACAGAATGTCCTGAAATATCTTCAAACATCAAGCAGTGTGGTGTGTCATTGAACTAAATAGGAGGGAAGAAAACTGGTAAACAAAATTTAAAAAAAGAGGGGAAAAAGAAAACCTAAGACCCAGCACTTGCCCCCCACCCCACAAAAGGGCTGGCTTAGACTTTAGTGAAGCTGATTAAAGGGAAACCTGTAAATCCGCAACTGAAGAGGCATAATCAGCACAAGGCACTGCTCACTTCTAAAACACTGGTGAAGAACATGATTAGTGGCTTGTGTGCTCAGTGTGAAACCACTGACACTGGGTTTGCACTGACTGAAACTGGAACCTAGGTTTGTGCATGGATTTTAGAAATTACTTTGAATGTGGTTTTATCCCGCTCAGAACAGCACTTGGATCACATTCATCACCTGCTTAAATGGGATCACGTTTGAACTAAGCTTTGAGACGGCTTTTTATATACAATTCCCCCTCCAGTGTTCTCCAGAATCAAATATTCCGTAGCCCCAGGGAGCCGCTGGGCAACATTACTTTAAGACACCTGAAAAGGACCTGCAAAAAGGAGAAAAATAAGGAAAGAGAAAATCACCAGCTTTTTTTTTTTAATATTGTTGTAGTCATTCCTCTGAATTTGCAGAAAACAAAGAGAGAGCCCAATCTGCCCACTGCTCTTTAGGCAGGAGTTCTTTGCTCCTTGGAATCACATCAAGTGCACCTTTGGTGCAGAGGTGGCTATTGGAGTCCCAGAGCTAAAAGGCAACAATGAGCAAGGCAAAGACAAGACACAGAAATCTCTGCAGTACTTCCTATTTGCCCCTGCAGTCTCAAGAGCGACACAGTTACAATTACAGAGATATCCCTTTCCCTCACTCCCCATCACACCATAGCAGACCTTAGCACTAATTAACACCAGCCGTGCCAGCAATTGCTGCCCTAGTGTACTAGTCTTGGAAAGAGATGCACGAACTCTTCCCTTCAGCAAGTGCATCTATGTTCCCTACCATACTCATTTGTTAAACACATGCAGAAAATCCCTTGGAAGTTCACAGCTCACTCTATGGGATATATCTTCATTCTGGATGCGATACTAAGTATGAGATTTCATGGGGTCCAGTGTGATCATCACTGCTCTGTTTGAATTGTTAGGGTTAGAAAGAAATACAGAGAGAGAAACAGACAGACATGGGAAAGAATAAAACCTACCATACTGCTGCTGCTCCTTCCACCCCTTCTCTGCCAACCAGTCAGCCAGCAAACACAATGCCAATTGTCTCTTTATATAGTGTCACCAAGGAATAAAAATATGCCTGCTCCAAGTTTAGACAATAGATGTAAGGTTGGAAAAGTGCAGTAATTGGATCCCAATACCATTCCAAGCATCTGTTCCATGCACAGCTTTTGCTTTCACAGAAATAATGCAGTAGATAAGTAGAGTAGGCAGTTGGGATACAATTGTACAGCACTCACAATAAGCTAGAGCTGAAGGGACTTTCCCATGTACTTCTAAATAAAGAACACAGAGCACGCACTAAAAAGATTTTAAGTGGACATGGCATCCTGAAAAAGCAGAAAGACAAACACGGTCCTTGAGAAAATGCAGAGGAAACCAGCAATAAATCCGGGCCACTGCGATGTCTGGTAGGTCCAGAGCCTGGTGCATGCCTTCAAAGCTCCAGAAAAATGACTGAGGTTCTGAATAGGTACATCTATAACTGGGAGGTATGCTGGCAAAGCACTGCTCTGCAGATGGCAATAAATGACTCAGATCAGGTCTGTTTTCCCTGAATCTATCACACATGCCTGAAGTCCAGGGGCCAGATCTCAAGCTACTGCAAACTAATGGAGAGTCATGGACTTCAAAGCATGAAAAAAGAGATGTTAGTAATGAATATGGTGTTGAGAGCACAAGAAAACAGAAGGCACCATAGGAACCACAAGGTCTGTGTCTCCTGGGGAATGCTCATGGACATTAATGCATGCACATTCAATTTGATTCATAAAACATGTTTGGCATTATCACAATGGGCCAAAACATTAACCGGTACAAAATGGCGTAATTCCACGGACATGAAATCGTATTTCCTAAAGGTCTAATCTGTGTCTGTGAGAGTATCTATACAGGACAACCGGTGCATTAAAAACAGCAGCAACAATAGGTTTTTCAGGAACATACACTAGCATCTGAAATACTTGTCTGCATCAGTCATACTAACCTTGAGTCACGAAAGTGCTTAACCAATCAACTGAACTTTGAGACAGACATACGTGTAAGTATCTAGTTGAACAAGGACCTTGTTCTTTCTCCAGGTCCAGCCCCTTGCAGTGCTGTCATCTCTAATCTTAGATTTGACCGCATGCTCTTCAGGGCAAGGACTGTTTTAGCTGTTGTGAAGTACCTTGAACACCTACAGGGATAATTAAGTAATAAATAAGCATAATACAATTCATCTGGCTTTAGCGAAATTGTCATGGATACAAGGTGGACGTTAGCCTAGTGTTCATTGTTCTGACTTCAGTGACATTGTACTAATACCTAGTGTAACACTGCATAAAAATAAATCCCTCAGTCCATTCGCCTGCAACCGCCTGCTGGATAGCAGACCCAGGTTTGTATACTAGACTGAGTTTGGTAATCTGAAAAAATCAAATAATTTCAAAGGTTCATAGTGATAAAGACAGGATGTTCACTGGGTTAGGTCCTGATTCAGCAAAGCTGTTAAGCTTCTGCTTAACTTTAAGAAAGGAATAGTCCCACTGAAATCAAAGTAATAGCTCACATACTTACATTTAAGAATATGGCTACTTGTTTTTCAGGATCAGTGCTCTAATCCTAACAAGACAGCCAAATGAGCAGCAGGTTTGCCATTGAGTTCACTGGGCCCAGGAGTCCATCCTGAGAATTTTGTGTCCTTTTGTGGAAGAACACTTATCTTTTCATCCAGCCATTTCATGAGTTTGTCCTAACAGCTCTGTTAACAGATGCTTTGTAGTGTTTCTTTGGGAGTTTTGTTTTCTCTTATCGAGTACATCATCAATCATCATTATTATCATCAATTTGCTCCTTAGTTTTCTAGCTTGATCTGCAGGCATTTTCCACTAGTCTATGTATTTTCCACATTGATCTTTGTCTTTTCACAGAATTTCTATATTAAATGAATTCTTCCAAGCTGTTTTTAAATGACATGACATGTTAGGATAAAACCCACACAATACTGTGTGTTTGTAATGCACATGTCCTGAGAGACCAGAACCCTCTCTTCTTAGTCTATAAAACAAATCCACAGAGGAATTAAGGGAGACATACATCTTGGCTTTAAAGGTCTGCTTGCTTCTGCAACTGCCTCCAAATTATAGAAAGGCTCCAGACTGGAGAGGGGAGGGAGAGAAGTGGGGAATAACATAAGGACTGAAAAAGAAAGGCTTGAATTTAATTGCCCTAAAAATTTCAATCATTCAATCTGGTAATTAGAGAGCTGGCTGATTCAGAAGGCAATTTCATTTGGAAAAAAAAAAAAAGAACCCAACAAGATAATTGATGCTAAGTGAATATTTTTACCTGAAATATTAAATACCAAACTTAAGTCTGCCTCCAGGGCCCTTTCTGCTACCCCTTTTTGATCTGTCTTTCTGCTTCTTTGTATTTTCCTCTCACATGACTCAACAGAACAGGACACTCCTTCAGAGAATCAGATTGTAACAGGGACAGGTTTATTTGAACTCTCTGTGCTGTGAAGGAAACAACATAATGATTTATTAGTAAAGAAAATAATAATAGGAAGTCTCCTGAGATCCAGCCTGGCTGCAAATCTCAGTGAGATTTTCCAGTGTTGAGCCTCTGTGTCTCTCTGGCCATAAGCAAAATTTGATGTCCTACCAAGGGTAACAGCTTTCTTTATGAGCTTATCAAGTATAGGGTAACAGCTTTCTTTATGAACTTAACAATACCTACCAGAATGTTTCATGTTTAATTCTGGACTCTCTGATGCTGCAAAATGATACTTAAAGGTAGATCTCTGCACTCATGCAGAGCACTGTGGATGTCAGTGTCACAGGGGTCCGATTGCACAGATCTCTTTGCAGGATGGCGAGCAGAGCTGGTTTATTGCACACTGTTCAGAAGAAGTAACTGCTAAGTCTCTAATATTTAATAGCCTAATGAACAAGGAGAGCATCTCACACACGTCTTAAAGGAATGTTGCGTGCCTGGAAATTAAGTAGATATTAATTTATACTACATTTATAGATGGAGAAATGATAAAGAAAATGCATGTGACACATTGGATTCTGGTACCGTGCTGTTTTAACTGCTCATCTGGGCACCTTTTTCATACAACATGCTACACTCTATTCCTGCTAACAATATTACATTTTAATCTTAAAACACCTTCTTAACTGAGATTCCACATCCATTACTACTCAGGAAGACCACATCAAATGTATTCAGGTGCCTTTGTAACTTCCATCTTTGAGACCGATCATGAAAATGTTTCTGATCCATACAACATTCACTATCTAAAAAGATGCAGATGACAGGACTCAGTCACAATTCTTGTAGTGAGATGGGATGCCAAATGGAATGTGGCCTCTTCTAGTTCAGTGGGGGACAGAAAAAAGCCACTAATGCTGAATATGTTACATAGGAAATGTATAATAAATGCCTTTGTAAGTATTCTGGCTATTGCAGACTGAGCTTTGAGACCAACTTCGTACCACAACGTTACACTTCTTCTGCACACAGATAGTTTTCCTTCATGTGTTTGAGTAGCATGCCTTCAAAAGAAGACATGTGACAGTTAATCGTATTTGGGAACTGAAACCTTCCATATACTGCCAATAGGTCAGGACAATCCCCAAACCTTTAGAAGAGGTGTATCCCAGCCTTCATACTAAAGGACTCCACTTTCTATGCACTGACCAGGCTTGATCTCTCGGTCTGATATCCAGTTTGGTGCTGAGGGTAAAGACAAGGCCAGTCCTTATCTAAAAATAGGACTCAGTGAGCCCCATCCTGGCGCTCTGCACTCTGGCAAAATGTACCTTGTGGAACTGCCAACTACTACTGTTCTCTGGTCATGTCATCTGTTTTTCTCATTGCTATGTGCTCCTAACATCCTCTAAGTCACAGATGTTCATTTATTCTAAAGGTGAGGAACAGATATACTCAATGATTTATCCAAATGTAAATAGGACTTAAAAGCAAAGCAGCAAACTAAAACATCATCTTGCAAGTCCTGGCAGGTGTGCCAAGCGTGGATCAGGAGTATAGACCAAGCTCCTCTCAAGTAGGCACTAAAGTGAGAACACCAGCTTATTCCAGCAAAGCCACCAGCAAGAACTACCAAGCTGAGATCTATTTGAAGCCCTCCAGAGAAAATTAGCAACTTCCCTTGAACCATGAACTTTTCCTTAATCACCTTAAATTAATGAGGAGCTCCCTTTCTTTTCAGAGCCATGATGATTCCCTTTTCCTTTCTCCCTACAGTAGTTTTCTTAGCAGCTGATTAAATTCTTGATACAGAGGACAGGTTACACAGTGCTGCTCAGAAAGCCCATCGGCTAAGGTTGGTCTGACTACTGTATTTTGGAGCCTGGCAACAAGGCGAGTCTCAGGAAAGTTAGTCTTATGTTCACTGTATATGGAGCTCCTACAGTTCAGGTACAGAAAAGAAAGAGCTATTACAGATACCTCTGCAGAATTTTAAATAAATTAAACAGTGCAAATCCTACTGAGAATCTTCTCTCTCTGTTGAGCAGAGACACATACACCTATTTGGAAACAGCCAGGGCTGCCGTAACTGTTAATTAAGTTCTGTGCATTTGTTGTTCAGGACACTGAATCCAAACCTCCTTCTCTCCTTCTCTGACTTACCCCTCCCTCTCTGAGAATTCATAGCCACTATCTAATCTGACAAAAACTGTCTTCTCTTTTATACTTGGAGGTCACTTTATGTTACTTACAGTGTGTTGCATTATGTCAAAAGGCATAACACAACATAATGAAAAGCAGACTAATATAACTCAACCTGACGTCAATGACATAATATGATGTGGCTACTGAAAAATGCACTGTTGTCATTTGTTTTGTGTTTTCATCTGATACTTATTTGCTATTCCAGCATGGGGCATTTGTTGCCGAATTTGGAGAAGGTGGTTATAGACTGAGCCTCATTCTGCTGTGACTCCCATCATTTTTGCACTGAGACCACTTATGTGGCCTTGCCGGGGTTCCTCTTGATTTACTCTAGCAAGAATCAGGCTCTAAAAAATCATCACATAAAATGCAATTACATTAGGAAAGCCATCAAGTTGGAAAATGCAGCTCCTGGGAGTAAGGAAATGACAACACTGTTAAAGTCCCTGTAACCTTAGCTCTGCCCTCTTGGGTAGTAAATGAGCCTGTACTATTTTTCCTGCAGGATGTCATTTCATTTTGTAGAAGTGTGTAGCAAAGCAGCTGTTCAATATTTCTCTTAACTTCATCACGTAGTCTGTGGTCCCATATCTCATTTGCTGCACATCAACCAAATCCTTTTGTGGGTTAGGTACTTTTCTTCTTCCTGTTTTTATTTGCTTTTGTATTGTTCTAATTACCGCAGTATATGTGTATTTTAAAACCAAGGCTGAATCTGTCTTCCCAACACACCCGCAAGGTTGAAACACACAGTTACTCCTTCCTTGTTCCATAGACAGAGAGCAGAACCACAAAACTGTATCTTACTATAGGCCCAATAGGAAGTCCATCATAGGCAAGGCTAGAATGCAAGGCAGCAGAATCCCAGCCTTTTGCATTAATTCTTTATTTTTCATTCCCTGGCTACTTTATACTGCCCAGTTCCCCAGCGGAAAAAGCAGATATGAGTCTTATTTGTGAAAACCTCAAACAATAACAATAAATGAAGTTGGAATGTTCTGGTGATGTTATGAATCCCTATGCAACAGCTCTACCTTGTTCTCCATCCAACAGAACCAAAACAGAAGACCCAACAGTAACAAAAATAATAGAGCTGATGGATTATAATGAAAGCTACTGTAATTTCTGCTAGAGTTTTACAGATGAAACAATCAAAAAAACATCTCTAGCCACTTCTCCTGTCTAACACAGGCCACAACATTTTACATATCAGTTGCTGTATCAAGCCTGTGTCTTCTGGTTGAGCTTGAGCATATATTTAAACGTTGTTGTTATTATTATTACTGTTATTATTATTATCTTATGCTCATAGTAGTTGGCCAAGCCAACTCAAGCCATGGCATCCTCAGTGACAGAATTCAGCCCCCATTGACTTTTAGCCAGTCTAGTTAGTGGACTTGTCCTCACTGTTCCACACCTTGTCACATCTGCAGTTTAGCATATCCTCCACACCCACCTTAGACTGCTGGCCACACAAGAGGTGTCATCTGTACATGAATGATTTGGGAGGCACTGGAAGCAGTGGGACAGATCACAACTTTTTTGCTGCAAGATAGGATTTGATGAGAAAGTAATTAGTTTCTGCTGACAATGTCTGTTCTTTCTGGCAGCAAGACACCCTGCTGAGAAGTTAGGGTTTAACAAAGAAGAAGTCAGGAATTGAGAGAGGCTGGAGAAAAGCTAAAGAGCTCTGGGAAAGCAGGTGAGGTTTAGACATCTGCTAATATTTTGGCCAAGTATCTTCATGGAAAAACAGGCTATATTCACTTAAAACTTTCAAAGAATGAAGGAACCAGCCCACCACTTGACAAATGGTTCTCCCTGTCAGAAATTTTACCTGAATATTTCTGTCTTTTATTTAGCTTTTGATGGGGTCTACTATGCCTTTTTCTCTTAGGCTAAAATCTACTTTTCTAAAGTAATCTGATGCATTTGTAATTTGTTTGTACACACACACATGCATAATTTCTGAAAATGTTTGGAATATGTATGGCATGGATCTTCCTAAAATTTCAGGATAAACAATTGGAACTCTTCACCTAAAATCTAACTGTATCAGGATGTTCTAAAATGTAAGATTCTACCTCCTCTGTCAAAAATCCAGCATAGCAAAAGCCAATTTTGTTTACAGAAAATAATATCTGAATATTGACCCAGTGGCTAAATTAATGCCAGGTGTTTGTGGTATAATTGCAGATGAATCCCAGAGTATGTTGGATCACATCACACTGAGGTTTGGAGCCACTTATGTTCCATTGCAGGTTACAACACACACACAAGAGAATAGAAGATAGGCAGCAATACTACCTCAGAGTACAGCACAGATTTTAAGCTATACCATCCATAAAAGCACTAGAAAAAAGGCTTCCAAATGAGGGACAATTAAAGAATTTAAGTGCAGTGAAAAACGCAGGCTGAAACAGTCACTCTGGAAATTTTGAGTATAGTAGCTTGGCTACATTGCTTTGCAGATGTTGAATGTAGGACATGGTAGTAGGGCCATATTCCACCAGCACAGTAGCTGTAAAAGCTAGGAACCACAAAGGCATTTAACAACTCTTTGTAAATGTCACAAGTTCCTGATTCAATCCTTTGGCACTTTTCTAAGAAATCATTATGGGAGAATCATCACATGGCATAGTAACGCACTCTCCTGTTTGTACTACAGAAACAACCCACACGCATCAACTTGGCTTAAAATTATGAAAAGAAGCACAGCACATAAGAAAGGTGCTGTATTCTGACCTCACAAACAAGAGCATAAATCCATTGTCACCTCTTAGAATGAGTGGGATTATCTTGGATTGACCATCATGTGGCTGAGCACAGAATCTGGACCAATATAGTTTTTCTTTGTAGCATTCATAGAATCATAGAGTGGTTTGGGTTGGAAGGGAACTTTGAAGATCATCTAGTCCATAATGCTGGAAATTGTGGTTCCACTGCAGTCCAGGAGCTGTACGTGAACTGTGCGGGAGCGTGGACTGTACTGACAGTGAAGGCTCAGTTTCATAGTGGATGACAGCGCATCCCGCCAGCATAGGAAGTCAGGGTGGGACCCAGTCTGGCCAGACAGTGAACACCTGTGAGACAAGCTGAGCACCTCGTGTACCAATCTTCTGAAAATAAGCAGACACATTCACAATGATGGTTAAGCAACTCAGACTGACTCACTTGGTACTTAGTTCCTAAATATTTTGGTGATTGTGGATAGAACCTCACAACACTGGGACCCTAAGCCATGTCTGAATGTCTTTGCTCCTGTCTTTGCCAGTCTGTGGTAATCTTTACTCTGAGCTGAGACTAATCAAATTCTTTTAACTTAGGACCCCCCAAGCTATCCTGATTCTGTTGGGTGAATTATACTGTTGTGACATGACTCGACCTGCTGTTCGACTCAGTTAGCTAGCTAACCCATTTTACATTCCTGGCACTTCAAAACACAGACATTAGTTATGTATGCATGCGAGCCAACCCCAGTGTACTCAGAAATGCAACACAAAATCCCATGGTAGTTTGAAAATACACAGTACAGTCACTCAAATAGGAGGAAATGCAAATGCCACATTCACAGATACTGTCATATTCCAATATACTCCATACAAGTAACCCAAAATCATGAGTCAACACGCCAAAAGTCATGTTTTAGAGCACACAAAGTTTGAAAAATAATAATAAATTGTAAGAATTGCATCTCAGGTGGGCTGAATCACTCCTTGAGGTACTAGTCTTCCTCCCTTGTCTGTGAAAGAAATATCTTTAACTTGAGCTTTTTGGTTTAAAAATGTATGAAAGAAGTCTGGGCCATGAACCCAACATCTCGACCATATACAGAGACTCCTTAAAGCACAAAGTCAGATATCAAACCATAAGAACAGACAAAACTAAAATGCTCTGGATGTAGAGTTGAACTTGTGTAAGAAACAAACTGGACCCACATTGTACCTTTCAGTAGAAGTCAAGACAAAGGCTTCTAGAAGCCAAAATCTCTCCTGAAAGGAAGAACAGCAAACTGCTTGTGTTAGTTGCTAGTTGTAGGTCAGAGTATGCATGTGGTGATACTGCTCTACAGGCTGTCTGTTGTACCCTCTGCAGGCATGAAAGCTGCTCCCTGCTGAAGAAAACGAATGCAGGAGAGAACTGCTGCTGGCTCATCTCTTCCACTGAAACTCAGGCAGCTGGAATGTCAGCTCAAGCCAGGTTCCTACAAAGGGGTGAAACTAAGTATACAATCTATCCTCAAAATGAACTTGGGTCAGGCACTTCTGTGATACTGCTCAGCATAATCATGGGTGGACATCATGCACCACCTCATTGAAAAAATACAGAGCAATGTCGTGAGGAAAAAGTCCATTGGGAAGGGAAAAACTTTGGGAATCTAAACTGGAAGACGCTTATCGTTAGTAACTGTGGCTCCCCGTCAACCCTCAGCCTAACTTCCACGAACAAATGGTGTATAGGTAATAGTAATGACTGCAGAGGTAGGGCTACCATGACCTTCTACAGCAAGCCAAAAGCTTAACAAGATCCTCAGAAGATGGAATTAAGGAATAGCCACTTTCTTCTATTTTTAATTTTCTTATGGGGAGCGAGTAATGCTCCCTCACCAATGACAGACATTGAACTCATGCTGTATTAGAAGGAAAAATGCGTAATAACCCAGGAAGTTCTCAGTGTTCATTTTCAGACATAAGGATGCCATTCAGAACTCATAGATCACATGTATGTATCAGTCACAGACAGCACAGAAGAAAACAAAGTCCCTCAGGAAAGATTCTGCTGTGAAGTCCTAGCTAAGGTTTTTCTCAAATATGCCAGGCAGAAGGAAATCCAATCTTCATTAACCTCATTAAGCCAGACACTCTTTTGCCTACTGAGTGCATACTTCAGTCAGGCAGGTGAACGTACAGTCTGTTTAGACCCTATTTTCATCTATTTCATCATTTAGCCATTGTAGTTGTGCACTGTGCAGAAACTCATGTAGATAAATGTGCGTTAGTGAAGAGAGGTCATTTGCATTTTGGTATTTGTCAGTGTGACATGAAAAAAGTTAACGTGCAAGGAGGCATCAGCTGCATGTCATTCTGTATTTCGCTTTTAGCATTTATGATTTTTTGTATAAGGAAACACACAAATATTCAAGGCTAATAAAGGTGCAGAGAGAAGTAACTTTAGCAAATCCAGTCATCCTTCCACACTTGCAGTTTAGTCCTGGACAGTTTGCCTGCTTCTTACCCATAAGCTGACAGACCTTGGAAGATAAGGACTCCCTGAAGACAAACTATGGGTAGATTTCTCCTATGTTACCCTACTCCAGCCTTTAGGTCAAGGAACGTGTTATGCATCCTGAGATTTCAGTAGGAGTTCTTGGATATCCAGGGTTTTTTAATCAACTCAATTATCTACTTGACAGAATGTACAATTTAAGTTTCTCATGTATAAGATAGGATGTCTAGGTGTCCTGCAATGTTAAGAGCCTAAAAAAAAACCCACCCCAGAGCTCTTCAAGTAGCTCTTTCTCATTGTAAACCATGCTTGACTTCCTGATTTGTTTGAGGAAAAAGCCACTGAGTATGCAGACGTCTTTTATCCCTCTTAGCCACTATTCCTTTGAGACATCCAACAGCGAAGGTGGATACAATTATTGTAAATAATGTTGGATAGAACCCAGAGCAGATGAAGGTAGGAGGATACAGCTCAACAAGAACAGAAGTGGTTTCTAATGAGAGAGGGAATATTTCACTCTCAGCATGGCTATTATTATGTCCTACACATTAATTCAGCCGAGAAGTCTTGAAGTAGCAGAATGAGTTTCTATTCACTGAAGTGGCAGGCACTGGCGTGGTTGCCTTCGTTTCAAATCTTACAGCTAATATGTTCCTGATTCCTCAGTGAAGAAGTATATGATGAGTTAAATCCTGTGAGGCACTGGGAACCTAAGAAAGTCTCAAAACTTGCACTGAAGGCAAATACTCCAGTCTAGTCCATTCAAAGCAGTACTTATTTCATTTTCGGTTCTATTTTGATTATTTTCTCTATTTTTACTAGAATTGACAGGATTTATCTTCTTGAAAAATAAGCTCTAATAATTCTAGCAGAAGTGTGAACTCTTCAGCCCAGGGAGACCCACTGT
>NW_008824352.1:3782079-3787504 GCF_000699105.1 Pygoscelis adeliae
TGTTGTAGAGTTTCTTAATCCGTTCCCTACAGTTCTCCTGGAATTGTCCACTTTGCCCTGAACTGCCCATTTCGCTAGAGTCAAATACAGCCTGAGTATTTGGCTCCCTAAAGGATCTAACTATAAATCGTATATCCTTGTGACATCTCCCATATCACAGAAGAAGCAAAAATGTCCCACACTCCTTTTTCTGTATATTTTTCTTGTCACTTGTCTTACACATACATTTGCAGCTCACTGTGGCAGAAACTGTTATTTGTTCTTTGGTTGTACAGCACCTAATACAATGGAATCTGAGCCCACGACCGCACTTTCTAGGAGCTATTGCAAGGCTGATAAATAAATAACTGCAATCAGCAGTACAAGCTGCTTTTAGGCAGCATACTACTGAAAATGAGAGCAAAATGTAGGGAAGGGCTGAATGCCTGCAGTTCTCATTGACTTCAGCCAAGGCTGTGGTAGCTCAGCAGCTCTCAGCATCTCTGAGGATTTATTCTGCAGCATGTTTGCTTTTGCCTCCAGTGTGCAATGTGAGGAAGCCAGTAGTGTGACTGAAAACCACAGCTCCCAGCCACTTCTCCCCTCAGTGTTGAGTGAGAGAGTGAAAGCTTGCAGACTAGCCGTTACCTTTCTCATGCGGGTGTCGCAGCGGGAATAAAAACAAAACATGGAGCTGAATTTATTTCTAGCCAACGGAAATTTCATATTGAGGGTTACAGGCGTCCTGTGCCTCTTAAAAGCAAGTAATAAAATGCTGCTCTCAATTACAAATTGTATTTACATTTTAAACCCCCATATGGTTTGGTGAGGTAGAGGGAGGTTTCAAATGCATTAGCAGCAACACTGTGCCGTGATTAGTTTTCGCTCTTTGTAATGAACAATTAATGCCTCCACCTTTTTTTTTTTCTCTGTCTTGCAAACTAACCCTGTGGCTATGCCAGGTCAATAGTCAGTAGACAAGACACAACTCCTGCCTAATGCTATGAAGCAAAACAAGCAAATGCATTGAAATACCATCTCTAAAAAGCCTCCTGTAACAGGATTCACACGTTAAGTATAAATTCAATAACAATTGATTTTTTTATGTAACTTCCTGGGCTAAACTTTTCAAAATGTAGGGACATTTAACAGGGAAATGCAAAAATGCATGCAGATGTGCACAGCTTCATCTTCCTGTGCTACAAAAGTCAAATTCCCTTCTCTCTGTCCTCAAGCAGTGATAAAGGCAAAGCACTCATTGTCTTAAATGATGCACAGGTCTTGTGGCTGGCCCTTGGCTTTTGCAGAGCCCGTGTGCGTGTCACTCAGTGTCAGCTGTTCTGGTGAAAGCATGTCTTCAGGTGCAGTTCTGAACAGAAATGTTCAGCATTGCCTAGAAGGCCTCAAATATTTACACGGATTCTCTACTCAACATTTTAGAAAACCTGCTCCAGATCACTGCTCTGACAACATTTTTCCTCTTTAACCAGGCTAAGCTTGTATAGGAGATCCTCTCTAAAGATCCTGGAGACTACCTACCATTTGATGTCATGAGCTGCCTTCTCAGAAGTCTGTGTTAACAACAATGTCAAAAGGTGTTTTCATATAAGGAGGTGTTTTGTAGAAACAATCAGTAGGTCCTGTTCAGCTTTATTCAAAATCTGACATGGATCTGGTAGAACAACCCTACCCTGAGCTTTGTGGGAGCTCCTGATGTGAATAGGAATGTTTCCTCTCTATGCTCATAAATGTACATCCAACCCCCTGGCCCTGGCCAATAATACTTATTTGCACCTAATGATACCCAAGCAGTGTATGACTATTTCAGAGGGTATAAATGGGAGCAGTGTCTTTATTAGCTATGAAGTCAATCTGCAGTTCTACTGGGAATGGGTAAGGTCCCTGGAGGGAGCAAGGTCTAGAAGCATAACCTGCAAGAAAAAATCAAAAGGGATCGGGAGAAAACTCAGTAACAATGCTGTGACATAGAGAACAGATGGTCATCTCTTATTCCATGGGGATTATTGATGACAGATGAGAAGTGATAGGCTCAAATTGCAGCATGGGAGATTTTAAGTTAGGTGCCAGGAACAATTTCTGTCTGGAAGGATAGACAAGCAGATGAAGATTGTCCAGAGAGGGTGTGGAATTTGGTGGATTTGATAAACATTAGCTAGTGGTTTAGCAGTCTGATTCTGCTTTGGTTGTAATGATGCTCACACCCAGGTATTGCTGTCCGAGCCTGAGACCTCACAGGTAAGAGGATGTTCCAGGCTGAAAGTGAGAGAACCAGTGCAATACTTTACAGGCTTGTCTTTTCCTGAAATTTACCTCCAACGCAGTAGTGACAGCCATACTGGAAAAGGCTGGGCCAGATCCACTGTTAGTGTAAATCACGTTTACAATCAGTAGAGCTGTGTCAGTTTACCATGACTAACCTGCTTTGCTTTTATTTATAAATAATACATTTATGACACAATGGCTATAAATAGTATTTCATTAATTTTATTGCTTATTTAGCTATTTCCCTACGGGACTAATACAGAATTACTGTTGTGTTACTATTTCAGCTTCTGTTTTTCCAAAAGTTTAGTTTGCAGCTAAACCATGCAGTCTACTTGGAGCTGAGGCTAAGCTCAGCAGCTCAGCTTTGGATGAAGAGCACATTTGGTGTAATTAGATTTGTGGGTTTGGGTGTTTGGGGTTTATTTTTTTAGTGTATAACAGTGTAATAAAAAGAAATGGCTGTAATTTATAGCCCAGCATTTGGCAAGTGACTTGTCTGGTCTAGGAATTTTTTTTTTGATGGCAGAAATTTTAAATTTAGGTTAGAATTTCAAAGAAGCTTAGTACCCACAACTAAGGCAGATGTTCAGTGCTGCCAAGTTTAGGCATTCAAAAATCATGAATCAGGCATGAAAATACCAATATTAACTTAAAATAAGAAGACGTAGACACAAACTCACACCCATATACCCACAAGGATATACAGGTACCTCTGAATAAGGCTAATGTTTAATTTTGTATCAAATTCACTCTTGATGTAAATTTACTCTATTATGTTTTCATATAGAATGTGATATTTGTGACATCGAAATGAATCATAAACAAAAAGATTTTGATGTTCGATTAAGTATCCTTAAGGCAATAAAATTAAAAATATTTTTATTTTGCTTAATAAGCAGCAATTTTCAGTGAGAACCTGGGATTAAATTGTTCTCTATGCCACAATATTGCACCAATTTAGCTTATGGCTTTGGGTTCCTTTTTTTAGCATTCTGGTATTTGCTTTCCATGTGCATTTATTTCCAAGCTTTTCTCTACAATATTGAAAGCTCAAAAATTCCTATTTTGAGTTTCACACAAACTAAAATTCTCTAATCATCTAGCTTTGGGGACTCTAGACTTAGGAAGAACACTAAGCATGATAAGAATCACAAAAATATCAGGAAAACTATGAATAAGGTGTGTTGGTTTTCTTTATCAAGAAAGCTCAAACTTTCCTTTCTTTGCAAGAGTTCAATCCTCAGCATAAGAAATGCCTACTCATAAAGACAACTTCTAAGAGAAGAGCTTTCTGAAAAATATAATTGCACTTTTAGGTGCTGAGTGCCTTTGTAGAGCAAATACTCATTAGATGGTACAGACAAATGTCAGCATAACAAATAGAAAACTTTAGCCAAAACATATTACATGAGTTACCATGTACACTGTATTCTGGTACTGTAAATGCTGACGTTTAGACATTGTGAAAGAGGGGCCCCTTTGAAATGGAGTACTGACCCAGCTTGATCCAAAGCTATCCAGAAGCAATGAAACTGTGCCACCGACTTCCACTGAACCTTGGATCAAGTCCATGGAGTGTAAAGGTAAGCATATGAAAAAGGCTTTGCAGGACTCAGATGCCTTTTGAAAGCATATCTTCCATTCAGGCACAATGTGAAAAGTGCTGATTGTATCCCACTGTCCCACTGTACAATACTACTGCATAGACTGGCTTACTCTGTTTTCTTAAAGCAGAAGTCCACTTGCCTGTGTTATTGTAATCCAAAGAAGTGATGCCTTGGTGCTGAAATACAGAGAAGCAATGGCACATTAACACCATGTTACTGGAATACATCAGAGCAATTGTGCTCTAGTGCTGTATTACTTACCACAGGGCATCTCAGTAACAACACTCACAGTAATGCTGAGTACTCCTGCTGAGGTGAAAGAAACATCTTAATGGGAGACCCTGACATTTCTGCAGACCCATCTACATTCCTTCAAATCAACACAGTGATTGCCCTAGCATGAGGTCACAAAAAGCCGTGTAAAAACATTCAATCACAAAAAAGCCCAAACCCCATGTCAAAACATAACTCACAGGAGTATGTGAAATCATACTGGGCTTTGAGCTAACTGCATTAACCTTGGAAACAATCAGGGGTAGTGAAAGAAGGGCATTTCAGAGCTCTTCAAGAAAAGTCTTAACAGTATTCCACTATCATGATTCAAAAACTCAAAAGTCTACAGTGATCACAGAGCAGTTCATTTGGAAGAATTCATGCAAAATGTCATTTGTTCTGGCTACTGGATCTGAAGCTACCAAGGCGTATAACTGTTTATTCAGGTTTTAAAGCAACACTGATCCTCTAGTCAGGCCTGGGAAAATTTCAGCAGACCCTCCAACAGAAAGAATTACCTATACAAAAGAACTGCACAAGATAAACTGAAATACTAAAAAAATGCATAAGCCTGTCATAGAGATTCTCTTTTCAGTTCCAGTGACAACCTGCTGTTCATATTGATTTTGTATAAGTATAGTGTCAACTAGAGATTAAACCTTGCACCACCATAGCTCTAACACTACAAGTCTTTCTTTTGTCTCAGTCAAAGCTCAGTCAGTGTAAGGGGTCTACAGTGGAAAGTTTGTGCAAAGTAAACCAGAGTGTAAATACACAGTGGTCATCATGTAAAAACTCAACATGAGAACTAAACATTCAATAGGCTAGTCCACTTCTAAAGCTTGCACTTTGGGAAACAATGCATGCTAGCCAGTTCAGTTCAAATTCATATTCAAATGGCCTCTGCGCTGAAAGCACCAGAGAAGATTTTCAGTGACCTGGTGCAAAAGCATTTACATGGGCAAGGTCTGTCTTTCATCTGCAACAGAAGAAAATACAGATTTTATGCGTAACTTCACATGGAGAGTTTGGATTCATTTCGCTTTTAAATTCATTTCAACCTAAAACCTTTGGGCTTGATTCTTACAGCTTGTGAAGTCATTTATGTCTGTGCAGAATGGAAGTAAGAAGCTTCCTACTGAGAGTGGTAGGTAATCCGCATTCACCTTTACATGTGCACAATGATTCTACAGGGTGTATATCCCAGTGCCTGCATGTTACTGCCCAGTGTCTCAGTGTAAATCCACCTTCACCAGTAATGCAGGCTAATATGCCATACT
>NW_008824352.1:3787540-3821868 GCF_000699105.1 Pygoscelis adeliae
CCTGTTCTGCCATCCCTGCCGCAAGGCATATAACCTCTTGCAGACAGGTAGGACAGACAACACAGAATGGTAATGTCTCAAACCACTTCAGTTAGAGCAATCAGAGTTCATCTGTAGAAGCAACATGACCTGCCCAAGGTCTCAGCAAGCCAAGTGACAAACACTGACAGTGGAATCTCTGTCTTCTAAGTCCCAGAGACTAAGCTCTTGCTGCTTGTTAATATTTTATGTTACTTTTATTCATTAGTATTTTTGCTTAAGTGTGCTGCTAGGCCACTAGTTAGACATCTACCTCTAGCAAACTCGAGGCAATCTCTTTCAAGTAAACCTATGATGTTCACAACAATCTTTTTGTATTTAACTGGGATTTCATGGAAAAGTTGTGATTTCATGAAAATACTGCAGAATATTTACAATGCTTGTTGTGGATTTGGTTTGCTGATGGTGTCTTGGTAAAAAAAATTGAGTGAAATCTGATTAATCAAAACAATCCTGTTTCTGAAGGAAGACTTTGGATGTTTTTGGATTTCCAGACTAATTCAGAAAGAGATCAAATTTTGTGTCAAAACATGTAAAAATACGACTGTTCATATTTAAACGTCAAAAATAAATATTGTGTCAGTTTGTGAAGAACTGAGCACAAAGTAAGCAGTAGCAAAATGTGAAAATCTTATCATGAAACATACATATATTACTTTTTACCCAGCTACACAGTTCAGTCATCAGATGCTACAACACAGCAACAGATTCAATGAATGTGGATGGGAGAATCCTATCAGCAAGATGCTTAATCTTTAAATATTAGAAATACTTAAAATGCCAGAGTGAAAGCATAAAGGGCAAACAGATTTAGCAAATCATGCTGATTCCAGTTCTTCCTGAAAAGGTTGTAACATCATCTGCAAAGTATCCAAAAGAGTAGTTATTTCTTTTTTTAAGTGAATGCACAAAACTTTGAATGGTATGTTGCTGGTTTTTTTTTTCTGTTGGAAACTGTTTTGTCCTGTGTCTAAAGGGCGATTCCCATCCAGTGCCCAACACACAGCAATGAGGTTAAATTGGTTTGGATGATATCAGCTATATGTAATTAAACCAGCAGCCCATGTCCGATCTTTTCTGTGACCATGTTAGGTGTTAAATTAAGGTCTGATTAAGAGTGTGCTGCTGCAGCTAAGGTCAAGGACTAAAGATCACAAGCTTTGTTTCATCTAATAACAATAAAGGCTGTCTGGCTGCCAAATACCGCAACAGCCCTTGTTCTCCTATCAGACTGCTGTCCAGCTAGAGGGATCTGATTTCACTGGTATCCCTTTTTAAACCCTACTTCTAAGAGGATCTGTAGCTATTTCATCTGTATTAAGCAGCACTGTGTTACCCGAGGCTATATGGTATGTTCTATATGATCAAAGCAGAAATGCAGCAGCTTCTGACGAAGAGTTATCATGGCTGAGGGGAAAAAAATACCAAGGAAGGAAAAAAAAGATACAGCGCTACAAAATACCAGGTCATGCCACCAAAGTAAACACCCACAGGTACGTTCATAACATGAGACCACACAATGGTGGAAACTGTGCACATGTGTTTGCTTGGAACACATCACAGGCTTGCCCCACCAGCAGTCAGCAGGAGAGATGTGTCAAATAGGATAGATGAGAGATAAAAGCAGAGTGGTGAAGAGAAAGACCAGCAACTTATTTGTAGGATGAAGACAAGAATCGGTGCACAACAGCTTCTCCCTGCATAAGTGTTTTCCACAAAGGCAGGTGAGGAGACATTACCAGAGCAGTTGTCTGTTATGAGAGAACAAAATTCCTAATAGCCCCACAAAGTATTCTCACAAAACATGCCCATATTAATCTCAGATGAATACAGGGTTCTGGGACATGTGTGCTTCCTGAAAAGGAGGGTGGGGCAGAGTAAGAAACCATATGGCCCCAAAATAATCTCTTACAGCCACATCTTACTTTATGTTTCCATACTTGGGGTCCAATTTCAAAGTAGATACTGATTCATTTTTCAAGAGTCGTCTGAAGTGTCTTTCATTCACTCCTAGTACTTAATAGACTATTAATAGAGCATTGTTCATACCTGGAAGGACATTTTTGCTATTCTGTGAGGCTGCACACAGAAAACTTATCATAGGGACACACTAAACACACTAAAACCACTACATATTTAGACAGTTCTTTGTGAATTGCATTGTACATGTGATCAAAAAATTTCCTTGACGTGTCTTGATGCTTTGCATTTCAGGATTTGAGATATAACCTCTCTGTTTCCTAACAAGCTCTGAGTGAATCCCAAAAGATTCAATGATACAGTTCAACATGGATTAGCTTCCAACTCCTTACTGTTGCCACTGAGCTAAAGACCTCTGCAGAGTAGGCTTTGCTGTTGGAGTTCCCAGACTTCCTGGAATCTGAGTCACATCAGAAATACAGTGAACACCGCAAAATAGTCAGGTGTGAAAAATGACTTCTCCATGACAACAGAAATATGTTCACCATTGGGAGTCAGTGCCTGAACTCAAAAGCAGCCTTTTACTGAATTAAGAAATTCCTGTACACCTTATTTCCCACCTATCTGTGAAAACACTATGACGTTGCCAGTAGAATTGTGTGCTAGTCATGGTAGAGTCTATCTTTCTAATGATAATGAGAAACTTTTTCTGTCACCACTTAAATTCAGAACACCAAACTTAAAAAAAATCCAGTCAAAGTAAAAGGGCAGGTTTGGTTTGATTTCATTCATCTCCTGATCATTCTTCTTGCTAGATTTTACAAGCAAATATTGTACACAGAGAACCACAGTTCTCAGTGTTAGGGACTGTAGTCAAAGCATTTAAACTCAATGGTTTAAGACTGAACATATATATCCATATTATCTACATGACAGCACTGAGCAGTCCTGATTAACTGCTGCTAGTCAAAGGAACTTGCTTTTGAAAATGATCATTAGTTTTGAAAATCAAGCCACTGTTGATAAGGTACTTCGCTACCATTTTAGATACCTAAATTTAGGCACTTCAGTCTGGATCCAAATAAAATCAAAGCCAAAGTTCAGTATAGGTGGCAGGTCAGAACAGTGCAGCTCAGCCACTTGCTTTAGTACGGGAGCAACGTGATAGCATCGTGTCCTGATATCTTTGACTTCCCAGGCTGAATGACCAGGGACCTAGTCACAAGCAAGTGGCCTGACAATGGCTCTTACCATAAATCTGGAGTGAACTCAGGCTCCTGATTTTGACTCTGAAGCTGTTGATAGAAGGATTGCTTTTGAAAACTTTCTAGCCCTGTCTCGGATAGCTGCATTACGTTATCTCAGTATCTGCACTATTCCCTAAACTACACTTAATTAGTATAAGAGGGATTGCTGTACATATTATGGTAATGTCATTTATTTATTTTACGCAACTGGAAAATTTAAGGGCAACAACTTCGCTTCTGTGCTGTGTAGATTAGAGTGTTCACAGTAACAACTGCTTACTGGACAGACAGAAAAAAAGCCCTTATATTCCTTCTTTATTGCAATTTATTATTGTAGCTTGAATGGTTCCTAGTGACTTCCTAAGATTAATGTTAATATTCTGATCGGAGTCTTCCCTCTGGGGTTTTATTATGGGTATTGAACATTCATTTCATTTAACATACACATGGGAGCAAGTCTGGTGGTTCCAAAAATATTTGTAGTTGGAAATCACAGTGATTTTTTGTTAGGCTCAGTGCCAAAGAAATCACAAATCAGAAGTCTGTTATAGAGTAGTTCCAATTTCTTGGCATCAAAATTTCTCTTTATGTATATGCATAGTGTGATGTTTTCCGTAGCTGTATGGCACTGAAGATTTACTGACAAATGCATTGCTTATCTGTTTTTCAAGGTTTCTGATGGAACTAGAGAGCTTGTCTAACCAGCTGGGGATTCACAGAGATTTTATGGACTTCCTGTGTGAGCCAGAGACTGCCCATTGGGTATGCATCTTTCTCTATCACAGCTGGTATTTTTGAACCAAAGTGTGGACTAGAAATTTCATCCCTGATTTTTTTTGGCTGGATTGATTGTTTAGTCTAGGAACTCTCAAGTAGACTTTCTAGGTGCTGGAATTCCTCTTTTTCTTCAGTCAGCAGCTGATGTTGTATGGTGTACATCAGAGCCTAGATTCACATCTTAGTGAGCAAAGATTTATGTTCGTCCTAACACTCCTTGACATTAATGAGTATTACAGACATGTATCCCCATGGATTAAGTTGAGAACATACCCCAGAGTGTGTAAGGAGTCTGTCATTAGGGCATCACACTATTAAAACCAACAGAGAAATTCCAAGAGTAAGAAAGCAATTGGATCTCTTCCCTTGTCTCTGCTGGAGCACGTGTAAGAGAGACACTTTAAAACTTCTCATATTTCCAGCCCTCTCACACCAATTCCTGCATCCATTTTTGGTTGATAATGACTTCAAAGAAGAATTGATCGCCACTTTTAAGACATTTCCCATAACAACATTATGGGAAATATTTTGCTGGCAGAGAATGTTTCTGTAGCTCTATAGTGCTCTCTAATTAAGGAACTTCTATATAGCTGGGGCAGAGAGGTTTTTTTTTTTCTCAACTAGCTGTTTCAGGGACTGGATCAATACAATTGGATGACCCTGTACACTCCATTATCTAGGGATTGTGAGTCCTCAATGAAACTTTATGGATCCTATGGGATGTACCAGAGACTATGGCACAGACACACCAGAGAGCAGTGCATCAGCTACCAAAAGAATATGCTAATTCTGGCTGCATCAGATCAGGCTGGTTTCTGCAGATCTGTGTGGAGGTGTTTGCTCTCCACTGTCCATTGCTCCAGGTTTTGGGTACATTTCAAGTGCAGGGCTGCATGCACACATAGTCAGCTATATTATCTGTACATCTTGGGGACAATTCAACTGCAAGCCAGATAAACCATACACAAAAAATAGAATCCAGGATGTAATTTCAGTCTCCCTTAAAGCCCCATGTAAAACTGACCTGTGGGAGGGACTCAGTGCAGAATTTCCACACCCCCATGATCTACGGTCTACAACAAACAACTCTGGAGTCAGGATTCTTGGATCTTCTTCACAATATCCTAGCCGTAGAGTGGAGATAATTACTGTGTGTCTGGTTGATAGGAGTTTTCTAGGCTGACTGTCGTCACACATGAGGGTTATTAGCCTTGTGTAATCTTGCCTATATCAGCTAACTGCAACATGGAAATAAAAACTTCATGTTTTCCCTCAGAGCCACTTGAGATCTTTTGGATAAAATTTTCATAGAAGAATTCTGATTTATCTAATTTGAAAGCAATGGTTCCTGGATCAGTCACTTGCCTTGAAACACACCCATTTCTCCCTCAATAAAAGAGGGATAACAATACTAACAGATTTCTAAAATACTTTGAGATCTGTGAATATAAAGGGCTGTCTGTAAAGTGTTTAGAAAACTTCAAAAAAAGGTGCTACATAAATGCATATTTATTGCAGTGCTGACATTCTTGTGGCAGCTCTGAATGCAGAATCAAAAGCAGAGGGGGCAGAATATAAGTCAGAATAAGGAACTGTCAGGCTTTAGCCTGTATCTTAAACTGCTTTGAAATGTTGCAGACATTCAGAGAATCTAGTTTGCCAATATTGTATGTGCTACAGTAATTACACCAATCTGGAATATAAATTTTCCTCCCCCCTTCTGAGAGAAGGCAAAGCTCTTAGGGATATACACAAATGGAGCCTTAATCCTACAAACTTTAATGCATGTACCTAATGTTAGGCAGCATAGTTGTCCCACTGATTTTAATAGCTCTACTCAGATGCATGTGTGGAAGTGTTTGCATGATTAGAAGTTAATAGTAATAAATGCACAGTTCATACAAGATCCCTGTGTAAACAATCTATTTCTGCATGCAAGTGATGATTTTATTGCTTTTCTGTAATTCTGTGTAGTGGCTTTGTGAAGAAGTCTTATATTTTCTAAAGCAGTAAAATGTTTCTGATAGTGTTTTTCATTGCTAGCTCTTTGGGGGCTAATTAAAAGAAATATCTGTTAAATTTATTCATTGCTTGGTTCCTTGATAGCAAGAGGCACCTGGTGTAAACATTAAAAAGAAAAGCAGGCAGCAGCCAGACCTCGTCAAATATTAGATGCATTAGGACATTTTATTTATAAACATGAAATTGGTTTTAATGACTTCAAAAGGAGGAAATGCCAGGAAGAGCATAACATAAGCAAGCTCAGTAAAGCTGTCATGAAGATGCCTAAACCCACAAAAATCTAGAAATTGTACTTGCTCCCCCTTCTCCTCTCAAATAGTAAGTGGCAATTCCAGCTGCGATTGGCAAAAATGTACATAAAGAAGTCCAGGACTAACAAAAAAAGCAGCAGATGAGATGGAGCATCCAAGAGGAGCATGTCTGCATAGAAAGTACTATCAGTGGCTGATCAGAAAATAGCTCATTTATACTGAGTTGACTGATTCAATGAAACAAATCCTGAATTTCGACCCCTATGATTTAATGCAAAATGCTTAAGGATGAGAAATCCATCCTTCTTTTGGGACAACATTTAAGCAGGCACTTAACGTTAAGCATATGCTTTACATTCACTTGACTTTACTTTCAAAAATGCTTAGCACTGTTTCACTCTGTTCCCACTACAGACTTCAACAAATCAGTAATGAATAGTGACTCAATACTTTAAAACTAAGCTTGCATTCAGCATTGTCCCGAATAAAGATGCAATAAATTCATGATCAGTAGACTAACGATACAAGTGAGGAATAACAATAATTGTCCTGAAAAAGTTCTCTCTTCATGAGGCAAAAATCTATCCTAAAGGTAGATTTCACCTTAAGGCATTTTATTGTAACAAGGCATAGTCATTCACACTAATTTGAGAAAGGTATTTCACATGAGTAAATTTGATGTCAGTAAGATCATTGTCCAGTTTTAGTGAGATGGACCACCACACCATTTCTCATTCAGAGAGCTGAAGTTTTGAGCCAGGTGTAATATACATGACTGGGTCCAAAGAGGTAGAAAGATTTATGTTACAAGAAGAACTCTCATTCACTGCTACTCAGAAACTTAAGAAAAATGCTAAGCAAAAAAGAAGTTTGACCCAAAATGATTAAAGTACAAACTGATCTTAATAAAACAAGAATAAAAACTTCATTCTAAGCTAACCTACTATGTGAAAGGCTGAGACAAACCACAGACTGTTTCAAGTCTACAAAGGACTTTCCTACTTAATTTGACCTCTTCTAAGAGACACTTGGACACAGTTATCCACACACATGGAGTAATTACTTTAATCCTGGTTGGGATGAAAAATCTTTCAGTAGTTGTTCTCTTCCTTGCATGCAGCAGAGAACAGTATCTAGGTAAGCAGAGTGAGGAAGGTAGGTAGAAGTTGTCCCACCCATTTTGAAGCCTCTTGCATTTTCCCAGTTTTAGCACTGTACGGACTGATCATGTGGGCAGGGGTGCAACTACATGGCCATAGTAGAAGAGAGAAATTAGGAGACCTGATGCAAGTTTTCTCCAGAGGAACAACATTTCCTGGCTCTGCCCTGAAGAGGCTTTCACACTGTGCCAACAGAAACCACAGGCCCATCAGTCTTGATGACCTGTGACCCATAATATTATAAGGACTGTTTTAGCTCATGCTGTTGTTATTGAAGGAGGAAGGAGCACAAATGGAGGTGCTGGCAGTAGCTAGCATAACACAGCCATTTCGGATGTGTTTCACCTGTAAACCTACTCTGTGCATAACCTATACTGACCCATCGTGGTAATCAAGCTGGTATCTTTGCCATGTGAAGGAGGAACGTTCTTCACATAGACAGCAGGGCTGACTCTCCACTAGCAGCAAGGCTATAAAAGAATTGGGCTTCTGTAGACTAAGGAATGGTGGTTTGTGGCCTCCTAGAATACCATAGGTGTGATCTTTTCAAAGGGTCATTTCCCAGTTTTAAAGAAGCAGAGTTTTGCTGACTTCTTCTTTGATCACATCAGAGGTGCCTCATTTCTAGGACAGGAACTCTTCTTCATGCCCTTGCAAACAAAATAAACAGACATCAGTTTTCCATCCTGCCCTGACCTTTGGAAGATGTCATCTCTGCCAGTACTGCACTCTCTGGCCCTGGAAAGTCTTACCAGTTCAATCCTGACTCTAAGGGAACTGAGCCACCTACTGAATCACCATCACACTTCCTGCAGGCTAACACCTGTGTTTTCCTTGGAGGTCAACCCATCCAAGAACTAACCAGGTCTGACCCTGTTTAACTTAGGAGATCCAAGCAGCAGAATTGTCCAGACCTCCAAAATTAAATATGAAACATACCACAAAGTCTCAGAGGAGTCTGAGAATAAGGAACTGCAGCCAGGGAACACAGTCCCAACTCAGAACTGCTGCTTGCAGGATACAAGCGCAGTATGCTGCAGCATGAATTCTCCATTCCAGGTTTTAAGTGACTTGAGTGACAGGACCTTGCTAGGTTTAGGATGAAAACAGGTCCAGACGAGGGGGAGCAGCAGAGACTGTAACTTGTAAAATTACTCATTCCTACCAGCCTTATATGTGAGCCTTCTGCTTTCACCAAGCTAGGTGACATTTAACCACGAAAATATTTAACCTGCATTTTACAAGGATGTACATCATTGACCATGATAAAATACAGGGATGTGGGAGAGTCAGGATGCAGCTTTTTCAGTGGAACTCCGTATAAAGAAAAAAAAGGCAATAAAAAGGAGGTCTTGACATAAGGAAAACATCCCAATGAAATCCTGCATTTTAATCTCAGCCACGATCTCTCTTCTCATCATCTTCCCTGGTTTTTAATCCTCTGCTGCACTTAAGTTTTTTTATACTCATTCACTTTATCAACTTCACATGTCTCAAAAGTCAATGAAAGCGGAGGCCACAGTTTTAAAACACAGGTAAATGAACTGAGGCGCCAAACTTCTCAACTTCTCCAGCGGTGCTCACTACTCACAACTGTCAGTAACCTCAAAGCAACCTATGGGTGATCAGTGCCTTTAAAAATCACTTAACTGCTTGAAGAGGAACATAACTCAAAAACACAGATGATAATACTTTCAAAAGCAAAAAAATCAAGCGTCTTCTGAAATGCATAATTATTTTTGTGAATAGTATACAGATACCTTTTCTGACAACATACTTATCCGGAAGCTTTAGGCCCGCTTCAGAGAGGGAGGCAACATTGTAAATTCAATGTACCTAAATGCTAGTCCAAGATTGGTCACACACATAGCTACACAAGCTCCGCCAACACTCTGGTGGAAAGGGAACTTCCCACGTTAGGGAAGTTGCCTTAGGAAAACTCCGTTCAAGAATGACCTAAACCAATTGCCATTGAATAACCTGAAGAAAGTCTCTCTGGCATTTTACTAATGCCTCTGCTAGGTGGAAGGCCCTCATGGAAGAATACTTTTTTCAGACTTTCTCCTGTTACCATTTATTTCCTGACATCTGTTCATCACTAAGACAGCAATAGATTCAGTGTCCCACCATGATGTATGTGCGCTTCCAAAATGCTTTGAGAAGAAGGAAGAGATTGCTAAGAGTACAGAGAGATGGGCAAAGCCAGTCATGTCATAGCTTAAGTCAACTTGTTGATAGAGGAGGTTTACAGCTGTCCTGTTTAGCTGAACAGGAGGGCCACTAGCGTAAACTCACACCAGTGACAGCTATAGATCAGGAAAAAAACATCTCAACACATGGCAGCATTTTACTGCTGAATTGTTGGCCTGAAATTCTGTTAATATTTATGTGATGTGCTGATCTTTAACATTTGGACTGCTGCTGGTAGCAAATAGTCAAACCAGCCTAAGGCCTTCACAAGTGTGTTGACTGGCTGGAGTCAGACTAAAGCTTAGCAAGTCCTCCTAGCAATAGTCCAAAGGCATCTGGAGTTAAAGGGGTCAATCAACTTACACCTTGGTTTGAGCTATCTGGATTCTTTAGCACCTACTAAAGGCAGTGGGGAGGCCGGGATGCTATAGATGTGGTCTGCATATATTCTATATATACATTATAAATTTGGTCAGTGTCTTTGACAGACAGAACAACTTGATCTTGCCTCGGGAATAGAGGCTTCTACGTCACTGCTTTTCAAGTTCCCAGGAAGTACTCTGCCACCACCATTGCTACCCATCACTGCACACTGTGCTGAAACAGTTAACTATGAGCACAGTGGGGCTAGTATCTTTGAAACATACTGGTTTCAAGCCTTGCTCCTCCTTGGCAAGACACATTTTTAATAGAAAGGTACACACTATTTTCTCTTTCAGTATCTCTAAAGAGGAGGAAGGTTCTCTTCTCTCTTGAGACAGTTTCACAACAGCCTAGCTCCTGTAACCCTAATGAAGCTATCCTCATACTGTGTCTAGAAGGAAAGAAGATTCAGAGCCACTAGGAACTTAGGAAAGACTGCTGTGTATTAGATCTGCAGCACTAGTCTGCTGCGTGGTAGTCAGAAAACTGACCTCTTTTGAGCTGGTTTTTTTCATGAGTCTCTGAGAAGACTGAACCTGGAAATGGTGACAGCAGGCAGTGCTGGCACACCGGACAGCACCTAGCATACCAGACTATAATACTGGTTGGAATCTTAGATACTATGATATACCTAGAGAGAAACTATTCCAGCAATTGCAATTGATTTTTCAAGGTAAACTTCTCATTGCTGTTCCCATGTTAAGTTACAGATTATTTTTTTAGAATCTCTTTTCTTTGATTGAGTTCAAGCTCTTTCTTTGGAATAGCACTTTAGTTTTCCTTCCTTAATTTAGATAAGGTTTGAATCACGTATCTGACTGCATTCATTTTTCTTTGGTTTTCTTTTGCATGCAGAACCTGTTTGCTTTCTGTTTTATAATAACATACACCACTTCTAATACGACCCTAGCACCTACTTGGTTACATTCAGAAAAGTTTTTTCTCAGTTTGCCTCCTGGCCTGATGGGCTGCTTAGATGTCTCTCACTGCAAGAAGTCTTCCCCTCTTCTGCTATTCATCATAGCAATTTCACATGCTCTCTTCAGCTGTTCTCTCCATGGGCTGGTGAAGCTGGTACGGTTATTATCCTCTTTATCCTGTACAAAGTAAAAAAAATAACAAACCACATTATTTATGGATAACACTGGAGACCACCCATATAGCAAGAAAAAATTGAGAAAAACCAGTTGTTTTCATGCTCAGGGCAGTTATAAGCATACATAGCTTGGATTAGACAGTTCTTCCCATTTGACTTCTGTTCCTCAGTAAATATTTGTAACTTTGCTGATAAAGCAATGCTGGATTTCTCAGCTGGGTTTCCATGTGGACAATAAGCTGTGGGACTGGAGTATGGGATCTCATTCTATAATGAGGTTTCTTGAATAGTCAGTTGTTCCATTCTCTATCTTGGTCATGAAAAATCTGCTCAGGAATCAAATCGCAGAACAAAGTCTTTAAATACAGCTGCTTTGGCTGTATTATTGATTGCCTGTGAGGCCCATGGCAATAGGTGGTAAGGGCTCAAAGGCATTAAAACATTTTTTTATTGTGACCTAAATGCAGGCAATTCATGTGTAGAAAATGGCAACATTGCAATGGTTTTTTTAAAATATTATATGATTTCTATTTCATGCACATTATCTTTGCTTCAGTCTTGTTTTACTCATGAGCAAAACACATTACTTGTTTGTGCCTGCCCTGTCTATGTGTACTAGAAGCTTCTGAGGACAGTAACTGCATACTGGGATAGGTAAGTGTTATGACCATGTAAACAAGCACAAGCAATAATAACCTGAAGGAGGGAGTAGTGAAAGTACATGCCCATGGTTGGCCAGCCTGGGGTTTGAAGTACATGGAGTTGAGACGTAGCTCAAGACAGCCCTCATGCCAGGATAAATTGTGTGACCAGCAATAGGACAATTCTGGTGCAGGGCTGCTGACTGATCTGAATTCCAGTTGGGTAAAGATGCTTACTCTGAGGTCAGCATCACTGGCTTGCCTCTAACCCAGCTTTCCATTCAGCTCAACACATTTTGCAATGGCACACCCAGAGAATTGTCACCATCTGTCACCTGTAAATTACTTTCTAAATACCTGCATACACCAGTGTGCATAATCTGCATCCTACAACTAAGCTACAGGAAGGTTTGATTCTTTGCTCAGAGGTCAAGACTGTTGGCCACTTCTAAGTTCATTAGTTTGCAATCACTAGTTTCTTCCTAACAGAAAAAAAATTCCCTAAGAAGAAAGAGACATAGGAAGATAAGGACGACTTCCCTTTCCGAACTAAGAACAACCCTAACACATCCCTTTTGCCCATAGATCTCAAAGTGCTTTACAAAGGCAACAGATGTCATTGACACCACTTTACAGCTAGGGAAGCAGGAGCACAAAGGGGAAAGTCAGTTGTCTGAGAACCCTTCAATAGACCAACAGCAGAGGTAGGAGTACAAACAGTAATCTGTTGACTAGGAAAGCTGCCCCACGTACATGCTGCCTATAGTTGTCACATCTCTAATGCCAATAAAATCTTTGTTTAGCATTCTTTGTCTTTCTGCTAGGGACAAACTCATGCAAGAATTGTTAGACCTCTCTAACCCCCTTATCTCTTCTTCCCCTCCCTTCTCAACATACACATTCCCAGTTAGTCTTCATCTGACAGTGAAAATCCCTTTGTGATGGACTTATGGGTTACATTACTAAAGTTTCTTTTTCCAGGCCTCTTTCTTATGGTATTGGCTCTGGTATTTAAGAGATAAATTTTATGTTTTGTGCAAAGCAGGAAGATTAGGCACGTGGGAGGTTCAATGTGTTCAATAGGTAGTTGAGACAATATCTTCTATATAAAGATTATTCCAATTGCACTCAGTGAAAGTTACAGTTGAATGCACTATTTAAATGCAGCCTTGGCTTTTTTGCAATTTCCTGCCCAGAAGGGCAGCTCTCTAACTGTTTTGAAATAAAAAGACATAAACGTTGGAAGGATGCAAGCGGCCAATTGACCTCATCAGTGCTCAGCGCTGGTGCTAGTCAGGAATTTTCCAACGAGACTTTTTTTTTTTCCTTTTTTTTTTTTTTCCTTTTTGGGACAGAAAATGCTGATCTCTCAGAACTGAAACTTTTTGTGGGAAACACATCAGTTTCAACAAAATGCTTGCTGGGAAGAATCTTCCAGCCCAACTTGAGACTGATGGACAAAACCTGATTGGAAAAGGATCCCAGCATAGCCAGCAGCCCAGTGGTTAGCACGTTCCCCGGTGATGTGGATTTATACCATGTGATAGAGGAAAGATGGAGTTGGCTCCAAATAAAGCAGAGCAAGGATTTGACATAGTCTTCCCACAGTCATTGCAAATACCCCAACCTCTGGGTCATCGTCTCTCCTCTGCCCCAAGGAATGTGATTGTTATGAAGTCAGAACCAATCCAACAGGAGCAATTGTGCTTAACAGATTGATCGTAACCAAGGAGGTGTTGCAGACCATAAACATGAACCCTGGTCTCCTACATCTTACAGGAATACCCTCAGAACCAGGCTTTGGCAAACTGAGCTGAACCTCTATTCTGCTCACTTGCTCTCTCTTTAACAAGAGGTGTTATTTTTATTTTGATGGGACAAAGATTCCATCATTTTTGTGATGATCCACACAACATCCAATGTGGATGAAACATCCACATTTTTCCTCAAACAGATGTTTTGCTTTCTAGCCAGCTTTACTCAGCATTTTGTAGAAAGGAGCCCTTGGTCTGATACCAGACATTGAACATCTGCCCAACTTAAGGTTTTCCATTGCAACCATTTCTAAAAAAATGACCAATACATGCACAACGAGAAGCATTTTCTATTACCTCAATAGGCTGTGAATCAGACCCCAAATTCTTTGACAGTTCCCCAAAGTGTGTTGTTGGGATAGTTTGTTTGTTTAATAGAAAATAAAAGATGCATCCTTTACAATAAAACATCATTTAGAGAAACATGGCAGGAGACCACCTTGGAAAGGTCAGTGGTCTGCTGTTTTGCCCGTTTCTGTACATTGCTGTTTCTTAACGTGTTATTTTTCTGTTCCTAGTCTCAGAGAGAAACTGGCAGGAATTGTGCAAGATCCTTGCATAGCTAGAATCAGATGATCTCTTTGCTACAGCTCTGTTGCTACAGCTCTGGAGAACTGGAGAACTGGTTTCCACTCCCTTCAGCTACCGACTGTTCCTCACTATGGCCTTATTTCACTATTGTGAAATAATGTGGGATGTATCAGGTGAGTGAAAATAAGGGACCTGTCATCAATGTATTTACCTTTTCTATTTAGAATAGAATAGAATGTTTCAGTTGGAAGGGACCTTCAATGATCATCTAGTCCAACTGCCTGACCAGTTCAGGGCTGACCAAAAGTTAAAGCATGTTGTTAAGGGCAGTGTCCAAATGCCTCTTAAACACTGACAGGGGCATCGACCACCTCTCTAGGAAGCCTGTTCCAGTGTTTGACCACCTCTTGATAAAGAAATGTTTCCTAATGTCCAGTCTAAACCTCCCCTGGTGCAGCTTTGAACCATTCCCACGAGTCCTATCACTGGCTACCAGGGAGAAAGGTTTCAAATCACCAACACCCCATTTTTGATAGTGTCAGATTTTCTCCAACACAGATAGTAAATAAACCCAGAAAGAAGTGAAAGAAGGGAGAAAAAGGAGGAAGGCATAATCTGCGAATGTGCTAAGGAATACTGTGACCTCCTAGTATTGAGGGAGGCAGTGACAGGTTTTCTCAGAGGGCCAGAGAGGTACCTATGATGTAGAGGAGGATTGTGAAATACACACTTTTATATCCTTCTCTTTGGCTAAGGCCAATAATTAGAACCCTCTTTCTGAAACCGCTCAGGCACATGGGAGGAATGATACTGACAATTGTTGCTTTAACCTGTCCAACAGTTTCCATTTGGAAAGAAGCTCTTTTCTAACACTGTCAGTATAAACTAATGCTTTACTCAAAGCTAATTCTTTTTCTAAATTAGGATCTGCATTTACAAATAAGTAACTGGTAGCTGGATGACAGTCTAAAGGAACATTAGCTGAAAGGTGCTGAAGAATAATAATAATATTCTATCATTACTGCAAGAAGAAAAGGAAACTGTACATCACATGAAAGGCTGACCAGCTGCTAGTATTACATAATTGATGGGTACATTGCTGATTCAATAAATGCTAAGAATACAGAAATTTATCTACAAAGTCAGATACTCTTGTGTCCACATTAAGAATTTACTAAAATGTATGGCACAAATATACCACATATTTCTTGGTTATTTCTCTTTGCATGCTGGCTTATTTCATATCTTTTTTTCCCCCAATAATATTTTTTAAAGACACTGAAGAGGCGGGAGCGGGGGGGAAGTGTTCTAGCAAGCAAGCACCTCATCTTACCAACCTAACTGGGGAAAAAAAATCATTTCCAGACTTGACAAGAGCTAAGCTATGCACAGCACCTACTGAATCTGAGTAAGATTTAAAACTTGAATACAGAGAGCAGGCACATCACAGCCTACCTTCAGAAATAGAATGGCTGCAGCTGAAGGGGAAACTTGAGCACTAATGATCAGTTAAATACTCGATTGCTTCTGTCTGTTAGTTTACAACATACCACAGGGAAGACGCACAAAAAAATCCTTAGACAAATTCTGAGTACCTTGACAAAGGAAGAAAACAGATCTTATAAAAAAAGTCAACATTTGTTAAGTAAAACAAAACATGGTGCTGAGACTACAGCTCGATTCAAAGTGAAGCTCAGCAGTTTTACAGGTAACTGAAAGAAGTATTGGGAGAGAAAACTCATGCTTCAGACAGAGATCTGGTGATTACAAATTAGAACTGGATAGTTACTGAGATAAGATTAACTAACCCTGGACTATGTTTAATTTCTTGCCTCTTTCTTTGCAGAATTTAGTTCTGGCTGCTGGGGATATAAAATACTGAACTATTGCATCTTCATTTGGAAAACAGAGACATGAGGAAAAAAACAATCACATCTGTTAGTGCAGGTGGGCACGTACCTATATCTGTACATGGATATGAATGCGTATTTGGCAAATACTGAATGTAGATGGAAGCTTTGGGTTGCCAAGGATGGAAGCAGGGGCCTGATAGCTCTTTAACAAGTAAAGCCACTATACAACAGATATACTCGAGATGTAAATGAAAATAAGATATATAGTAATCTACCTGTGCTCTCTAAACTCTGTTCCTAGTTCCTCTGCATGAGAAGCACAATTTCCAAGAGTTCAGCTCACATTTAAATAGCAAAATAGATGTCCTGGTTTTCCAGAGATTATGAAAAATCCTATCACTGCTCTATATCCTGGAGTCTATCAGCATAGCTGACTGTATTTCATTTGGAGCAGCAGAGCTACATCAATTTGCACTAGGCAGGGAGCTTCTGTTTCCAAACAGACCATGAGGAGAGTTATGACCTGCAAATCAGGCCAGAATATCCTTGGCTCTGTTTCAGGATGCAAATACTGCTTTTTCTCTTAGAAATATTAAAATTGAATGATCTAGTGAGGAGGCCTTTTCTACCTACTTTGGTTATGGGTCTTTTGAGAGATTGTTTTGACTATCAAGTAGCTTTTAGTGGTTATCAGTGACCACAAGATCAATTTACACTCTTAGAAAATAAATAAAATTCTTGCTTACAATAAAAAGCAAATGTGAAAGTAGAGAGGAAAAGAGAGAACAGGATTAATAAATTACAATTGTTAGCAAGCACTAACATGTATCAAAACCGGCAAATTCTCTGGAGTGTAGCTGAGCTTCTTTTATTCAGGTCAATGACTCCTTTTGTGATTCCCTTCTCTAAAAAAGAGCATTTTTCAATGATTTATGGATAATAATCTCCACATCAGCATATCTTATTTTTCACTATTTGTTTGTTAAACATGCAGCAAGAATCTCACACTGAAGCCCTTAGCCTTGAAAATACAACTGGGACAAAGGCATAAAAATATACATATAAAATAGAAATATTTATTACTAAAGCTGATGCTTATGATTTGACATGTAGGTAAGGGAAAAAAATACACCATTTCAGATTGCTGAGTTAAGGCTTTAACGGTGTGAGTTTCAGACAGACACATGAGGGCTGTTTATTAAGCAAAAAAAAGAAAATCATCCATTCACAGGCCACCAGAGCAGGAAACTGCAGTAAGCATTACAAAGGCAGCTTTTCACTGGTCTGTGCAAATGCTGTCTCTTTGCAGCCTGTAGGAGTCAGAACTGGACCGAAAAAAAAATAAATATTTAAATGGTTAAGATTACTTGAGTCAGTTCAAACAGATTTGCAAATTCTTGAATTCAGGGTGAGTTTTTCAGGACTGAACTTCATCATGGAAGATTTTCAGCCATCTCTGCTCCTGTCTCGTTGCCTATATAAAACCTTGATACTTCAAAGTACTCGCCCACCTCTGCGCCCCAAGTGCCTGTTACAAGTTCAGGAGCTGGCATGCTGATTTCTTGAAAAAAAAAATTCAGGTGTCCGCTTCTTTGAAGTCTCATTCATTACAAAGACTTGTCATCCAGTCAAATAGCAGGACAGAGCCCTGTGACAAAAAGGATGTGATTTCCAACAGTGAATCTGAAGACTGAAATATTTATCTATCTGAGGTAAAGACTGAGCATATCGTTTCTTTGTCTTAAATCACAGCAGACCATACATAGGAACACCTCTTACCAGGCTAGAAAAGTCAAAGGAGGTCTCAGATAACCCCCAGTATGCATGTCACATTGGATTATCCTACCAGTAAACCCGTATCTGGATTAATTCTCATTTCCACCCTGAAGACGTGAGAAATGCAGAAACCACATATGGGGAGTCTACACTGGGCAAAATTGCACCGCATATGGATAGTGACAGCATTTTGAAGGTTATAATTTGTTATAGAAAATATTCAGATAATTTTGATAATTTGATTGACAAGTGAAAATCCCAACAGATTTCAATTGCAGTATGAATTATCTTTTTTACCAGTTCATACTGTACCTGCCCCCTAGGGATGTACAGGATTTAATTGTCTTTGCTGTCAGTACAGAAACTTTCACCAACATAAAATACATTTTCAAAATCCTCGGGAGGCAGACGGACCACACACACAAGCGGAAGGGGTGGGGGGAAAATCAATAGATAAAATGGCAGATTTCCAGTATTTTTCAGTTATCAGGTCTGTCCCACCCTGCCAATCTCTGGCCAAGACTTTAAAGGCAACCAAGCCTTCTTACTAGAGCTGTATTCTCAAAATTGACTGGGTACTTAGTAGGCACTGACGTCCATAAATATTTCACAAGGAAAAGAATGCATTTCCCAGGCATTGACTAACTACATATATTATTTATATGAAACCATAACTTAAGTTGAAAAACAATAAATGCTTCAACAACAGACCTATTCACAACCTACTCCATTACTAAGTAAAATGGGCTCTGGCTATTCCTCAAGATCCCATAACTCTGCAGAAATTCAATGAGATCTGCATAGAAACATGACCTACAAAGGTGGAATATGTGATTGTAGTCACTTCACCAATAATAGTTAACTTGAAATTATGTGGACAAGGGATTATAAGACACTGAAATTCATTTACATTTTATATTTGTATTATACTTTACACTCCTGTTTGAGATCAGGTCTCCTACTCTAAATAATGGGCAGAAAATGCACAACAAGGAAGTAGCGTTATCTCCCGTTTCATACACAAAGGGATAGAGCTCAGGGAGATAAAGGACTACATTTTCTACTGCCATGCCCCCAGCATAGCTCACCAGTGGCCTTTTCCAGAGGAAAAAGTTGGTTCAAAAAAGATGAAGGTCAGGAAAACCAGAGATTGCACATTCCAGGTTCACATCAACAGACTCCTTAAGAGCTGGGAGCTGAATTGAGACTTTCCACTTCCCAAACAACTTAGCTACAAAACTCCCCTTTCTTGGTAAATGATCTTCAAACAGGTTTTTAAATGACTGCTTTGTCATTCAACCCATTCAACACCGTAGAGAAGGCATCTCAGAGGAGGTGTAACAGACTAATGCTCTTTTGCCTGAAGCACTCATAACATTAATGGAAGTTAATTCTGCTGGTGGAAAAGGGTTAAGTGAGTTTTTCTAGCTCATAACCACAGCTAGGGAGAAGGGAAAAGCTTTTGGAGGGGAGAAAGTGGATCTGAGATGTAGGCAGTACCACCACCATTTATGTGTTTACCACTCAGCTGGCAGCTAATGGCCCATGTATAAACTCAGGATGAAAGTGAGTAAAATAAATTGCATTCTTTAAAAGAACCATCTCTTCTTTCAGTGGCACAGAAAAACCATCCAAAATGCACCCCAGAAAGCTATTTTGAGTTTGTTTTTTTGGCAAGACACAGAAAGTGCCAAGATAAAGTCAGTCAATTCAGTATTGTGAAGGGGGAAAAAAAGCAAAAAAAACAGTGGAAGCTCTGGAGACAAGACTCACCTCAGTGCAGACAGCAAGAAGGATATTTATGCACTATTTATACGACTCCACGTGCAAATTTTGCCTTGCATCGATTATAATGCACGTTTCAAAGATCCTTCTGCAGCTCTGGCATAATACTAATAACGTAGCAACAATGAGAGGCTGAGGAAGCAGGGCTACTAGCAGCCACTTTGGACAAGATCAAATGGCACATTCCTCTCCCTTGACACTCTGAGACATCACACACATCCTGACAAGGAAACACCCAGAGCGGGCTGAAAGTTGCAACAACAGAAGCTGTGTTAGCAAGGGAGCATTTCCCAAGTGCCTCCTCGTTGCTTCCTAGCTCTTCCTCCATTCCCTTCACTGCATTGAGTTGAAGTGAGAGGGTTTGGGTGCTACTTGGTTTTACAGTGATGTGATGTGTGGCCAGGCCATCAGTCACTGTTAGAGGAAGGAGATGCATTAGTGGGATGTTATGAGGCAAACCTGACTGCTGTTCTGCCTCCCCTGCCATCGCTGCTCACTTTGTGAAGGAACAAGGAAGAAGGGCGTCTCTGAAGTCACTCTGGAGCTCCCACTGACTCTGCAAAGCATGGCAGGAGGGAGGCCTGACCCAGCCCTGCTACCCTGCTTTCTCCTTCACTGACAGAGAAAAGCACAGATTCGCATCCCACCTGAAACACACAGCTCTCGGCAGTGAAGCCCACTCACTTATTACAGTATTACTGGTTTATATGGCAGGTGTGAACTAATTCAGTTCATTTGGATCCAAGATCTCTCAGCAACAGACAGGAAGATAAATAACCTTGGAAAAGGGGGTGTTGACAAGCAGGGACTTGTGGAAACTGACTGGAAGGATCAGGAACCTGCATGCTCAGCTCCCCCCACTCCCTCAGCAGCCACAAAGCATCCCCACCATCAGAGCCTTCAATGCTCTCTGCGTTTCATTTTCCATCAAAAAGGCATTTCAGGGAAGTTCTGCTTCGGCTGAAATAGGCAACTAGCCCTCCATACCTGGTCCTTTGAAGGCTTCTGCCAAAGAGGATTTCTGGTAGCACCTATCATGAAGATATGCCCAGCCCTGTGTTTCCATCTCCTCACTAAAGCCAGACTCCACAGACTCCATTACAGTTGTTTCTTTGCCCCAGTACCACTTCGCCACAGCAAACTGATCCCACCAGTTGAAGATGCAACTGATCAGCAGGAGGCAGTGAGCAACCTAATTCCTTCAAAGGATTATTCAGCCATGTGATCCCAGGCAGTACCTTCAAAGATCAGAATATATCCCCAGTTTGGCTTCATCAAACTCCAGCATCAAACACACCTCCAGGAAGCTATTTTCTCTGATTTCTGCAGCAATAATATTTCAGTGACCATCTTACAGAACCGAGTTAGATCACTGAGAAGTTCACATGAACATCCTATGTGCATGACGTCTGTATCCACTTACAACCACTGGCAGACCACAAGTGATCCAGATGCCTTGTGCTCATCCTCAGCACAGAAAAGCTAGTTTCACACTGAGTGTAAGAGAAGACAGTAGGACTGTGTCCAATCCAACTCCCCTCTACACCAGTCTCAAGCAGATGTGAATTTGTATAGGCTGCTTATGAAGGCCTGGAAAAGGAAACCCTGACACAGCAGTGTGAAATCACACGCAGCTCTGTCACTCTAAGGGCTCACACTATGAAACCTTCATTGCTCCAGTCCGTGAAGCAAAATGACAAATTACTCCAGTCAAAAGCTTACAGTCAGGACCTAAATCTTCCACCGCCCCCTTTCCACATGAATTAATTTTAGGTGTTCTGTGAGATAAATTGAATTTTGCATTCTTCCAACTGCAAAAATAGATTGTTCTAGTTATTAAAATAAATATATAAAGAAAAAAATTGAAAAGATAAAAGAGAAAGGAAATATTAGTGTAGTCAGAAGTCAAAAAGTCATGCCGAAGTATCACAGCGGTACTAAGACACTTGTGCTATATTTTTGCAGGGGCACCAAGGAAGGAAAAAAAAAAAAAGAAAAAGAAAAGGAAAAAACCTCACACCTTTTCAGAGAGAGTCTTTCTGAAGGCAGTTTAAGGTTAAAATAAAAGCAGATGGCACAACTTAACCTGCACTGCACCAGCTGGCTGACTTCAGTGGGAGAAAGAATGGGCCAAAAATGTTTAATCTTCTGGTTATGCCTCCAGCAGATGCAGTGCATTCTCCGATCAGTATGGGGCGTTTATGCCTGAATTACAGATTTTGCCCATCATGGTTATCTTCTTCAAACAGCCTTCCTCTTCTCTCTTCCACTAGGCATCATACATCATTTTTCTCTAACTGACCAAGTTCAGTCCTACGCAGAAGATGCTACAAAATCTTAGTTGTCCAGGAGGCTGTGGTTGGAATTCCCAGAACACAGGCTGCAAGGTCCTCCTGAAAGCTGTCTTGGTTCCTCAGTCACCATTTACCTCCTTTCTTGTTGCATTACTGCATATCTCTTCATAGTGGTTAACATATCTACCTTCTACCAACATTTCAGCGAGGAGAAGAAGTCCTATGCTCCTCAGGCAGTAAAAAGGCAAAAAATACCAGATACCAAAGATTCAGCAATTAAAATTAAAGGGATTGACAGCTACATGTTTGTATATCTGGGCCCCTGAGACTATTAAGCAGCAATTACCACTTAAAAGGATTGAGTCTTCCAATGTCTCAGTCATCCACTAAACTAGGACCTCTCAGGTCAGCCATTGTGACCTTTTTAGTAGAATATTTTATTTTCTGACAATTGCAGATCAAGCTCAACTGGAACTATTTACCAGACTTGGAGAAGAAACACTTATAGAAATGAAGGCATTTTAAAATAAAGCATCTGAATTTTTTTTTTAAGTGAAAAAATTTTGAAAATGAATGTTTCATTTTGGTTCAAATGAAATATTTCATTTTACTTAAAACAAAGGTTTTACTAATCTTTTGATTCAGCCAGCAGACCAAAAATTATTATCAATTATTTCCACAGCGCTTCTTAGATTTGGGCTCTGAATAGATTTCAGTACAGAAGAAAACAATCAAGTGCTGTGTTGCTAACTCTGACCAATTAATTCTTAGTTCTGCAATAGTGGATTTTTTCTTAAAGCCCCAGCTTCTTGAATCATGTGATTATATGAAAATCTCAGCTTGCTTTCCCACAGAAAGTAGAGGTCTGATAATTTGGGTTACAAACAAAAGCTCGCATGGTGGAGCACTAAAGGCTTAAATGCCCCAAACAAGCAAAACATGTATTTTTCCATCTTACCGATTTTAAACTCAATCTCATAATATGGGATGGATATTATTTGTGATTTTTGAACTCTTAGGGTAGAGAATATTGCAAATGACTTTCCAGGATCTATTGAGAAAAAGATGCTCCAGGATACCTCCATCCCTAGGGCTTTTAACCCTTCTCAGTTCTTCGCCCCCTCCCCCATTGGTTTTGGGGAAGGAAACCATCAGCCAGCTAACTCTAAACCCGTACAAACAGTAAGAGTTAATTTGTTGCAATGTATCTGAGTGTAGTAACTGATTACATTTTTCCCCAAAGGAAACTTCAGTTAATTTGGTTAGTGACTCATATGCCAGGCTGCCAATTACAACACAGATGATTACACACATAAATTCATGTCGGAGTGGCTCAACGATCACAGGGAGGGGGAAAAAAAATTAAAAAGAAAAAGAAAAAAAAAGAAGCAGAAAGAAAAAAAGGCTCCTCTTTACCTTCCTGGGATTGGGGGTGAGTAAGCACCCCACCCTGCACGGTGCTGGGTGCCCACCAATGCCATTGGAGACTGAGTCCCAAAACCTGTGAGACTGGGACATGACATCTCTGAAATGGCAGTGTCTTCTAGCTTTCCATTTGGGATTTTCATTGCAGTAATGTGTTGCACACTCTCTAAAAGATTGTTTGCCAATATCATTGGAGGAATCCATATACAAAGAGAGCAGGAAGGAGGTTAAATGAGCAGTGCTTGGCAGTACATCAGTAAATCTTTTAAAGGTAACCTGTGCATACCAATACAAAAAAAAAAAAAATCCAATTAAAGTAACTTATTACGAACCTAGTCCCATTTCTGAAGCGCTTTATATTCCTAAGGAGGAGTGGGAGAGAGGGAGGAAAGAAACAGGACAAGGAGTCAGAGTCTGATACTATAACATGAGGAAAGCCCAAGCTAGGCATTAGGAAAAATTCCTACATGCCTCATCAATTGGCCAATGAAATCAATATCAAGGAGAGTTGGCCAGGCTCCTGAGTACAAATATTCAGAGAAAATTAGACTTTGCACTTAAAAGCGATAGGAAGCTCTGACATTTGGTGGAGAGTGTAGGAGGAAGAAGGTGTTCTTTTATCTTAAATGAAAGATACTTCACTGGCCCAAAATTTATTTCTAACTAGACATTCCTCTAGATAAACAGCTGCATACATTTCCTTCATTTAGGGTGGACAGGCTAGCTATAGTATAATTCATGCAGTTCCTTGCTGGAGAGGTCAAAATCCTTTACAAACAGTAATTAAGCTTCGTGGCACCAGGGTACTATTATACCGGTTTTACAAGGGAATAAATAAAAGGATATAGTGGCTAAGTGATTTGCCCAAGGTCATTAGGCAAGTCAGTGGCAGAATCAAGTATTACACATGGGCGCCTGGTCTCCCATCCTCACCTTTCACCAGTAGGCAACTCCCCTACATTGGCCTTTATTAAATAACCATAACATAATGTATTCATTTTAATTTGGAACCATGAAAAAAAATTCCCAAAAGCAGCAATTGGCTGTTAAATGAATACCAAGTGATTATTACAATCATATTTGCTGAAGGGTGGATCATCAGTGTAATGTGCTGGGTTCAATAAAAAGGTTATTGCCTGTCAAATAAACATGATGAGCAGAGCCTGGACTGATGCGGAACATGTTCAACAGTCACTGACTGTGGTGGGAACTGCAGCTGCTCAGCACCTTTCAGAGTCTGAGTTCAAGTATTTTTTGCAATATGTAGGGAGAAACCTGGCATGCCAAAGCAGAGATAACTCCATTAGCAAGATAACGTGAGATCAGATGCTGGCACCCTAAACTTGATTATAAGGGTAGTTAAGTCCCACTGATTTCTGTAAAAACAACTCAGTGTGAGATGCATTTCTTAACAAGGGTAAAGGTAGTAGAAATCATTCCTATAGCATGAAAGGGTATGATTTTAGTACTAGTGCTAAATTAAGTGCAGATACAGGAAGCTAAGGATCTTGCTCCTGTTTTTATTATAAGTCAGCAGAAGGGGACAGCTGTAAATACAGTTGAATGGTCAGATTATGTCTTTCAGAGAGATGGTCTGAACACAAAGGAAGCTATTTTAAATTGCCGGTTTCTTTTATGTTTTTCCAAAGTGGGAGTTTATAAGAATAGTGTTTGTTCTCTCCCCGACAATCATGGATGCATCAAAAAAATCTTTGTACCCTGCAGAACTGATTGTCATTTGCAGTTACACACTAAGGCAAGCACCCTGCTATAAACTATAGTCATTCATTTTTAGGCTGCTTCACTCTGCCAAAGCAGTGTAAAAGGACATTATTAAAATAAACCCTCCATTCTGATGTAGTTTGTCAGCGTAAGCAGCACGTTTCACTGGAACAACAAATATTGTTCTTTGCAAAAGCTAAGAGCCAAGCAGTCAATGCATGTAGTAATTGCTACTTATGTTAAATAAACAATTTTTTAAAAATCGGCTTTTCCAGCACCAAGTCCGGGCAAAAGAAAGAAAACAGCAGTACCGAATTAAAGCACTAGGTGGCAAGCCTCTAACAAGAAGTAACTTCGGGGAGCAGAGCCTCAACCAAGGCTTTCAGCAATCACCTGACAGAATTTCGCGTTCTGGAAAAATGTTCTTGATTTAAACACCTAATGTTTCCCATTAAGAGCTAATGTCCTCCCTATATGCTGGCATAGAGCAGCGGCTAAAGCAACAGGACAAGTTGTACTGCAGACATTGCTCGGAGAGAACAATTCTTACCATTCTTATCTGCAGACCTTACCAAGATGTTCTTTTCCTGTTAATGTTTCCTTAATATAGTTACTTTTTTTTCTCGCAAAAATACTGGAAAAGGCTGAAGGTTGAGATATGAATTTTAGAAAATACAGGCTCTGCTTGACTCAGAGGGAGCCAGTTTGGGAAGTATGTGATGTGGCTTCTCTACCAACGGTGAGCCAGCCAGCGCAGCCACGCACACACATCTGCACTCACACAGGCCAATTAGAATGTTAATAATAATTAAGTGTCTTACTCCTAAGACGCTCCTACACAGGGGAATGCTAAAGTGCCAGTCAGCTCATTTCATTACATGCAGCCAGACACCTCTCAGACCTCGTATATTTGCTAAGGGAGCGGAGCAGAGTGATTCCAGCTCCAACCAATCTGATTTCAGATGATCTGCTCAACAAACAAATTAGAGCAGCCTACAGAAAGAAATGTGGACCAGAAAAAGTCCAGCTGTGGCAGCTGAGCTGTACCTTTTACCTCAAACTGAGCCACAGCAAATAAATACAGGGTGAAACCTATGAATTTCCAGTTTGCAGGGTTTTGTGGGAGTCTTTATCTAGCTTTGGTTCACACGCTTCAAAGCAGCTCCATTTCAGGTTTGAGATAATCCCCTAATTAAACACAAACCCAGCCTTAAGCTGCATGTCATCTGATTTCTACCAAAAAAATCAGAACTGGACACAGACTAGGCTAGAGTTGTTCAGCTTGTTCAGCGCTGAGATTACATTTAACCGGACAGCAAGGGCTGGCCCAGAGGTCACCTTCCATCTGTTTGAACCACGTGAGTCACCCACCTTCCTCATCTTTCATGAATGCTGTAGTCTGGCTCACAGCTGACCACAATGTGCTGCTTATTCACAAATCAAGCCATTTCAGATGTTAGTTTGCAAACAGCTATGTCCTTTGATGGGCAATAGGACAGAAGGCTAGCAAGAGGGAATGGTGGGTTTGCTGCTGGAAGAGTTCTTGGGTTAAAGGCTTGCCCATCTGGTAACATCCAGGAGGGGACTGGAAAGAAAAGTTTGGATACAATCTCATGAGCAGAACCTCTTGAGTGACTCTGAAAAGCTTTGGAGTTTCATTATCCCTGGCTTAAAAGGAATAAATTTAGTGTGTTTCTGATACCAGAAATGTTATGGCTACTTTTCACCCAAATCTCTACTTTCAGAAAAAGAAAAAAACAAAGTGACGCAAGAAGCAAAACCTACAGGAGTATGAAAACAGAAAACCCTGTTTATTCAGAGCACACTCCAAATAAAGCAGATACAAAATAAATTAAAGCAAGACTGAGTCATCCACATTTCCAATAAATTAAAGGAAAAAACTCCCATCATTTTTCACTCTATTTCACATCAGAGAACAACCACAACAGACTACTCACTTAATGCGATGATGACTTTACCCCTGCCCCCAAGGGGTTTCTCTGCCTCTCTTGCACAGGTCTGAAAATTCTCACATTTGCCCCCATTTTACATCTCTCCCCACAGCCAGTTTGCCCCATTTCAAACTCTTTGGGTTCATACAACTGCCTGCTTGCAGTTTCTTTTTACTATCCTTTGATTTTTACCACCTGCAAGAGAAAAAAAATACACAAAACCATGCATCTGATTAGATGTGCATGACACATAACACTACACCTGAGCATACATCTGAGTTTACCCACATTCAGTTTTCCCAAAAGATCAGAAGTCTGAGCAAAACCAAGCCAGTCCAGCAACCTGAATCCAGTAGACAAAGAACAAATGAGGGTCCCTCTGGGTCCTATTTCCAGCTTCTCCACAGATAACCAGAGGGGATGCTGTTGGGCCAACTCACTGCTGTGGTAGAAGTCTTGCATACCCAACTTCTATTTTAACTTCAGCCCTTGGGAAGTAAAAAGCTAAACGAGGAATCTAAACTGAGGACCCAACCTTATGTTGAGCTAGAGCCCTTTTAAGCCACTATAGGGGCAGAAAGTTTTGTTAAGCCATGTACAGGTACTAGTGACTGTTATTGCAGAAGATCAGTGAAAACAATTGTAGAACTTGGGTTAGAAGGGACCTCGGAGATCCCTAGTTCAAACTCCTGCTCAAAGCAAGGCTAAGTTACAGTGGTACATATAGCACAAGACCTTGAAACAGAAGTGAGCAGATGTGGGGAAGTTTCTAGGTAAAGGTTTTTCCAGAGCTTTTTAGAAATTTTTATCCAAGCTTAGCAGTATATAAACAAAGTTTGGTCTGGAGCAGAGGAGCTGCTCTGTTACTCAATAAAAAGATTTTCTATATTGCATTGCTGGTGTGCTCTGAGCTTCTAAAAGCTATAGAAGGTGGAATCAGGAGTATATGGTGGAAACCAAACAGGAAATTGTTGCATTTGAGTTTAGCACAAAAACCTAATTATAATTTCACAGGAGAACTGAGGGAGAATGGAGTAAACTCCTACACTGAGCTTACTGCTTGGAAATTCTGCCACAGCGAGGCAGAGAACTGAGAACAACCTGGAGACTTAATGTGGGTATTCACTCCCACAGGGATGCTGCTGACTGACTTAACTGGAACTATATTTGAAGCAGACTGTTTTATATCTTCTGCCCACTTTGTACGAGATCAAATTCCATCCACTCACTCATAAACAAGAACTTCTGCTTTCTCAAAAATTTAATAACAGATTTTAAACAGAAAATGGCAACTAAACATGCAAAAATAAGTTTGAATAGCTCTAGATGATTTACACTAGCATTACTCTGCACACACACACTTTCAAACCATGGAAATAATGAAGTGTTCTTGATAGTCATTTTCCTCTCAGCCATACAGTAACGAACAAATCTGTTTTATTGTTATTGCAAGGCATCAGTGAAACTGTGTGAGAATATCTGAAAATGTAAGAAGGATTAAAAAAGTCAAATGGTCTGAGCTTTGTTATTCACATTCAGCTAATAAGACTAATGTTAACTTTTGGAGGGATCACTGTCTATAAATTACAGGAAAATGAGTTGGGCAATTAGCTGGAAGCAAAATAAGCATCCTCATCTTCTGTAAAACACAGCAAATTATTTTATAAATAGGTGTTTGATCAAATAATCATTTGATCTTGAGGGTTGTGTAACCAAAGTTTTCAATCACTTCTCCTTAGCTGCCAAGAGTTTCAGAATTACGGAAGCTATATCATTTTGTCAACCTTCAATGCACGGAAACGTTGAGGCATGTCCCCACAAGATGACTATCTGTCTGACTTGCAGTTGAAAGCTATTAGATGTTACTTTTTACATTAGCTGAGAATTGCCCAGTTGCAGTTTTTAAGTTTGTTAAGGATGACAAAGATGAGCATGACAGACTTGCAGTGATTAAATGCTTCTTGAATTTATTTCACAACGTGCTAAATGTTTCTTATGATACAATCTCAAAATTAGAATGAACTGATCTTGTACCTACTGACGTTTATGACATGATGAATTCTTTAGAGAGTAAATTACAATGAAACATTGATAACAAATTACTTGGTTATAAATGTAGCTCATCCAAAAACACATCATGACAAAAACAATGCATTTTATTCAGTAGTATATGTCTGCTCTCATATCTGATTTCAGCAAATATGACTATTTTCACCTTATACAATCACTTTTACTGAGGGGGGAAAGCAGGCTTTACAGTCATTGTTGAAGAGATAAAATTTTACAAAAAGCTGAATAGAGGTAGTTTGCTGAGAAACACTGTATATATCATACACTAAAAAATTAAGCGCAGTGTGCATGTACTTCACAAATGTTGAATTTGGACATGGTATTATTTCTCTATCTTCAGAGTCCTAGTTCTTTCAATTTCTTATAGTTTGTGGAATTAATTATGTCCATTTCTACCTCAAATGCAGAAGCGGAACAAATAATTTCCTTGGATAAACAGACTTGAACAGATTGCAGAAGACCACAAAATATTGATTATGTTAAGTCTGAACTTCAAATTAAGGCACAAATGAAGGTTAATTTCAGTTATTCATGTAAAGAGTCTTATGAATTGCTTTAAAAATGTATTGAAAAAGTATCAAAACTGGCCATGAGTACTATTTTCAGTAACAAATTGAAGTTTACAGGACTGAATTGTATATTCAAGGGTAGTAGATGTGAACATAAGGAGAAAAAATACAGGATTTGCTAAGGGAAATGACATTTCTTTAAATTGCCCCTTCAAAAAGGGCATTCTTCCCTTAATCATGTAGTTATTTCCAAGACGGGTGATCATTCTGCTTTGGATGCAGAAGAGAGGCAGTGGTCAGACCAGCACTGTATTCTAGCTAATCTTAGCTGCAAAGCCTATTTTGATTATTCTCAGTAATCAGCAGAGAGTGAAAAAGCAGGTACAACTGCCAGGCTAAAACTGGAGACAGGCAAGGACGGTTTAGTTCCACCTCCATAACCACTGCTCTGTCCTGGGCAGATCACAGCTCAGCTGGAAGAGGGACTGTAACCATAAGCTTCCCATAGGCAATTCAGACCGTTCCCACCAGCTGCTGTGTGTTCTCCGCCATAACCAGACCGAATCAGTATGCTTGTTATAGGCAGCTGGAAATGGCCAGTACCAAAGGGTCAAGAGCTCTGCCTTGTGTTCTGGCCTTATCACTGCATTATTTTTTACTTCCATCCAGGTGGTAAGGGCATTGTTGCTGTAATTACTCTTAAATTTGCAGTGTGATTGATCTGGAGTCCTTATATACAGACATCACTTCAGGACGCTGTGCTAGATTCTGAGTTCACAGACCCACAGAAACTGACTTAGTGGTGTTCACACTTCCTCTAGAGATGTGGTATAAATTTAAGCCAGGGAAACTGAGACTGTCTCTGCAGTAAAACGAGAGAATACACCAGTGTGAAGACACTTTGGACAAGCCGGGATCTGGGCCTTAACTGTCTCCTGAAGTTAGAGCCGACAAGATAGACATCACTAAGGGAATTCAGCCATTTAACAGGCTCCAGTACCTTGAAACAGCTCTCCGAGTGGCATTATGTCCCCACAATATCACAAGGGCTCTCCAGCTGTGGCAGTCTCTCATTAAGATGGTGTGACCCATAGGACTTCCCTGCTTACATCTGTGGGCTTGACCACTTTGAAATAAACCCATGAGAAGTTTCTGTCTTTAGCAGCAAGGTGGACCAAGGCTTTTCCACACACCTCTTCAACCCAATGCTTTGGAGTCAAACGCTTCCGGTATTTTAATATAAGGCTTTAGGAAGCTTCATATGGTTATGTTTCCTTTTTAGTATTAGCACATACCCACACCCAGCACTTCGTTTTCTTAAAATACAAATATGTACATGTATAATAAAAACGCTGACAAGTCCTAGTCAGAGTTTAAGAAGTTTTAGACCTGAAAACCTGTGCACCCAAAAAAGGATAAAATGTGCCCCTTGCACTAAGTTCTGATTCTGCAGCCTGCCCATCACCGTGATGATGCAGAACAACACTGCAAAGGGCATGTGCTACGTAATGTCAGCTGGCATCAGCAAAGGTGCTGTGGATACTGCAGAGCTCTACTGTAAGACTGCTGACTGTTTTCATGGCATCACATGAAACACAGAAATAAATAGCTCCTCTTCTATGATCACAGCATGGAAGTTTTGCTTTGCTGTCTATCCCTTCTCATTAAAAGCATAAAACACAACACAAGATAGGGATTAGACACAGAGGCAGGCAAACGAAACAGAGCCACAGGGAAGAGCTCAAGGAGTAAAAGGACTGGCACATGTGCCAATAAAGCCGGTCCTGGTGTCAGCTACGAGTTGCACCCTCAAAAGCCAGAGCTGAATTTCACTCAGAGAACAGAGGAACAATAAGCATAGACGCTGTAGACCACACAGACATGTACACCCATTTCCTTCTCCCAAGCCCCTGTGCAGGTGTTAAGAGAAACCTCTCCCCCAGCAAACTGTCATAAAACTGTTACTTTTTCTTTTCTAAAGTCCTCTTAAAAACAAACAGGCACACACTCTTTTCCTGTGAAGCAATTTTAGGTTTTTTCCTATTTAAATTTCAAGCACATCAGAAATCTTCCTCACCACAGCGCATCCTGTCTTTTCTCTGTCTGACATTTAGAGTACAAACTCTTCAGGGCAGGGTCTGTCTTTATTTTTTATGTCTCATACAGCACCAAGTCATATTCTCAGTGTTAAACAGTGAGTAGAAAAGGCCCATACACATATACAAGGTTATACAATATATGCCTAGCGTATGTATGATATACACATGATATGGTCAGTAAAACAGGCCTGTCCAAGAAACCTCTCTATTTATATACACAACAAAACAGATTCTGACTTGTGTGCCGAGGCATACGCACATGGTACAGTGTATAAAGGAGGCCCTTGTAAATGTACATGCATGCATCTGATTTTTAAGTCTCCAGGATCCCTTCAGACTGGGAGGCACAGGGAGAAGCAGGGAAAAAGAGGACTGGAGAGGGGAGGACATGTTGTCTACAGTTCACCTCTTCATGATGCTCGTTGGTGAGTGGTTCAGGAAGGTGGGAGTGACTCAGCCACACAGACATTGTGCATTGGACTGCACGTCTGAGAAAAGGTTGAGAACCACTGCTCAGTGTGACCCCTTTCCTGGGCAAAAGCAAAGCAAATACATCTCTCTCAGCAGTTCCCAAGTACCAGCTTCAGTCAGGCGCCATGATGACATCAGCCTTGCTTTTGCAATTATTTAACCTCTGTCTTTCAGATCAGCAATGAAACAGCAAGGGTGACTAATACACACATCAGCTCTGGAGAGTTATCAACACACCGAACGGGGTGCCGGCCCTCAGGAATGAACTATTCTTTCATGAGTCTATTAGTTTTGTGTTTGGGGAAAAACTGTATGAAACCAAATGTTATGTGTCCATAAGAAGCTACAGGCAAACCACTGTGCCCCATGGAAATGTCAGTCTTTGTGTCAGAAAGATGCAGCAAGATATAGCAAAGGTATTTGCTTTTTCTCATTTCTGTGTGTTATTTTTTACTACTCCCCTCCAACTCTGGCTCCTGCTCTCACTCTTCCTACAAGCACGGAAAAAGTAGCTTCTCTTAACAGACATCTACAATAAACATGCCGATTCTTGAGATGTAAACTGAGAGGCTGGCATTATAACAGAGCCTCTAAATCAACCTCAGGACCTTGTTAGCATAATTAGTGATAGGACTGGTATCTTACAAGATCCAGGACAGAAAGTGCAAAAATAGTAATAACAATAAAAAAATACAGTTGTATCCCAGCAATTGCTGGGATGATTGCTCATGGTTCAAAAGCAAGTCAGATCTTGCGTGAGACAAATACATTTTATATGATGTTTAATCTCACAGGAATTCTGCCGGAAATACTCAGAAGCTTGTTAGAGGAAAATATGAGAATCTACTCACGTGAGCAATAAAAGATTCTTGTGTGGAAGAGCTACTGTGACTCCCATCCTTGTAATAGGTGCACATCTTGCAATTACAAGTATACTGAAAAATAATGCTATCTTCACTGCTCCTTTCTACTAATCTGAAGCTTCAGAGAAGAAGACAGTACTGGTCTCCCTTCCAATTGAAACTCAGGTAAGATGGAGAAACACAGGGGAGGGGATTTGTTCGAGATCACCTGGAAGTCAGTGGCAGAGCCAGAAATAGTATCTGTCTATAAGGGCCCCGAGAGCACTAATAAATCTTAATGGCCCTAACCAGTCCCACCTGAAGCCTCCATCCTCTGTCCAGGGGCCCAGGAGTTCCACTTAAGCTCAACCCTGGCTCTTCACTCACCATATGAGCAAAGCTGTTAGGAATGCCTGTCTCCAGCTCATGCACAGCTATGCCTGTGCCTGACCATGAACCTTGTTGATCTTGACCCATTGACTGATTTCCTAACTTGACCTCAGACCTACCTCATCACTATGGACCTGCCTGGTGATCACTGGGCTGTGTCTGACCCTGGTTAGCCTTACTAGACCTGATCCTGACCTGTGGATTGACTTCCTGGCTTGAGGTCAGACCTGCCTTGTCACCACAAAATTGTCTGATGATCTGGACTTGGTTGAAGCTGGCTACCACTCGCAGGCCTGCCCTGCTTGCCTCACTTGGGAGCTGTGGGACAGGGCCCCTGGCTGGTGAGGACTCTGACCTGGCAGCCACATTATCCCCTTCAGTTCCCCATCTCTTTGGGAGCAGCTGTGCTTGCTGCACCCTGACTTTATCGTAGCAGACCACCCTGCCTCCCTTACTTGTTTCCATAGCACCAAGGGCAGGAAGAGAAATGTGACATGTATTTTGATACGACCGGGGAAGAGAGGCAGAAAGAAATTAAGGCACAAACTCAAAGTGGGACTCTTCTTTGTTCACTGCATTAAGCATGTCCTTCCTCCTACTTCATATTGGAGATGGCACTATTGCCTGCCCCAATGCAAGGTAGCAGCAAAAGACATTCAAGGGATTATATGAAGAGGTTCATGTTCTGCATCAGTGTCCCTTGAGAATAATAAATCTTGGCTGACCAGAGTAGAAGGAAGGGGAATCAGGCTTTAGCAGGAGGAAGTGATCACAGCAGAGGGCTTGAGACCACAGGAAGGCAGAGACCTGGGAAGGGGAAGCACTGTTAGATTACCAAGTAGGGCAACTGGAGAATGCAGATGCTGCTAGTGGGGAGCAGATTTGTGTTGGGCTATAGCACTAGGGTAGGTCTAGCACTTGGAGCTGAGAAAAGCAAATGGGTTAAGCACCCACTGGATGGAGGATGTGAGACGCAAAGAGCTCACGGCAGAGGGCCAGGTTGTCCTTTGCCTGATGTTAGGTACATTC
>NW_008824352.1:3821905-3823579 GCF_000699105.1 Pygoscelis adeliae
ACTGCAGCTGGGGGCTGGCATCAGATCTTAGCTTTCCTGAGCAGTCTTTGGTTCAGAATGCAGCATTCCAGCAGGGTTTATCTTGCACTGGGAGACCTGGATGTCTGGAGCCCTGGTTCCACATGGGGAGGGCAGAACAGCTCATCCAATAGTTTCATCTCTAACTACAATCTCACTTAAGCTTGTCTTTTCACATGTAACAGGAGAAATTCCACATACAGCTCATGCTGAGGTTATAAGGCAACAATTGTCTAGACCTTCATATACAGGCAATTATTGGACTTTTAATTTGTAAGCTGAAGAGGGTGACTCAACAGAAAAGGATTCAGGCTGAGTCAGCAAGGTCTTTTCCTCGGGAGTTAGATATACAGCAAGAAAGGAAAATAACTTAGAGGGAGGCAGGAAAAACTTTGTGTTGTGGAGGTTCAGGGTATGGAATGCAGCTTTTCCCACAGACAGTTTCTCTGCCTTTCCCTCTTCCATTCCTGAGACATCCATGTGCAGCCTGTGGAGTGACTGTGCAATTAAGAGAGGAAGAAAGAAGTTAACCCTTTGTACCTCCATAGCATCTAATACCTCAGTATCTACAAACCTCCTCTCAATAGTACGGCTCTTTTACTAGAACTGGGCCTTGCTAGAAGTTTATTTTAATTTGGAGATTAGAAATCTCTCTAAGCCCCACAATTCACAGTGTTGAAGTAAAGACCAGGATCCAGGCTTTTAAAGGAATGGATATAGTGAAGGAAAACTGTGGATTACACCTCTCTGGGGTCCTGCAAGTGGCTAATTAGCCCAGAGAAGCACAGAACACTCTTAGTCTCTCCCTGCTGGAGGCAAGCCGTATTCTTACATGAAGTAGTATCTGAAGAAAGATCAAAGGGTAAGACCAAGATTTCATGGCTAGTGAATCAGGCAAGTCTGCCGAGGGTTTCGATACGATCTTTACAATAAAGGGAAAACTTCTCTTCTTAGTGACTTGCCAGTTATGGGACATTCATTTTCTAGATTTTACTAATATGTGTTTTAAATTCCTTGGGTCAGTTGATGGGTCTATAATTTCATACTCTTCACATGGGAAAAAACTGATGAGGATGTTTTCAAATGTGGTGGGGGCTCAGGTGTATTTTTGAAATGTAATGTCTGAGATTCCTTCATTTTCAAAGGCATTTGGGACACTCACTTGGATGCTTTGGATAATGTTACCTTAAGCAACTGTTTCCATAAAGAGTTACCACTGAAGACAGTGAGCAAGCCTCAGTCTCGTAAGTAAATGCTTTTAGGGACCAGCTAGCAGAGATGAATGTGATCTATTACTGTCCCTTTGCCCTTTCACCAGAGCACCTTCAAGCACTCTGTAATCATAAATGTAGGAAGAATTTGCTTCCCTTCTGTCCATCCCCACCCTGCTATGGGAAAGAAAAGTATTATTATGACAATTGGGCAATTGTAAACCAGAGTAATTAAGTGACTTGCCAAAGGCCAGGTAGCCAAACTGGGGAACTGATCCTAAGCATCCCAGTTCCTGCTCCTCCTTTGGAGCCGATACACACAGACCCTGCCACTGAAAGGTCAGAATACTTCTTCCCTGGGGAAGATTTCATTTCCTCCTTTGAACGCTGAGGGAGGGGCCCCTCTAAATCACAGGTTAGGCAGGCACTCAACTGAGTTAACACA
>NW_008824352.1:3823618-3855012 GCF_000699105.1 Pygoscelis adeliae
TTAGATGTTATTACATGTATTGCTGTAGCTCCTAGAGGTCTCTGCCAAGAGCAAGCCCCATTGTGTTGGACACCGTTCACACACAGTATGAGACACTCTACTCCCAAAGAACTTTAATATTCTTTGATATTTCTGGGAAACGTTTCATGAGAGAATTTCAGCATAGAGTACAAGGCCTGTTTCTTCCTTTTAACCTGGATTATACCAGGATAACTCCACTCACTTCAATCCATACCTGTCAGAGATGAGACTCCAGATTCCTTATGTTGCAGTCTCTCTTTTTAAAAACACTGGAGCATGTATAAGAAAGAATCAGGAAATGAGTGGGCAGTTGGCATTAATTTCCTCCATGTCACCATCTTTGGTTGCTGTTGTGGAAATACAGCAAGGCACGGCAACTGCTATTTCAGTGCACAGAGACATCCCTGAGCCCCAGATGGTGACCATATGATCGGTCCCTCTTATGGACCATAGGCATGTTTCTTAGACTTAGTATTTGACTTCTGCATGCAAAGAGTGCTCACCTAAATCTGCCTAACCACCACAGCACCTGGGTGCAACACAGGTCCCTTTAGGAATCCAGTAAAGACCCAGACAGAGGGTAAACAATTTGTGGAAAAAGCACAACCTGACTCAGTTAGAATTTCCTCCATGAATAGCTCCCTATGTCATAACTTAAGGCCTCAATTCATAGGGAAATCTGGGACCCATTTCCTGAGGAATTGCTAGTTATTTACACCGAGAAAGTACTGCATTCTGATTTTGTTTTCTGGACAGTCTGGGGTGGGCTTTACTGCTCACTTGAATAGACTGGATTTATGGTGAGCTGGTAGCAGTAAGATGACAAGAGATCTGTACTTCTAAATGTTACCACTTGTGTCCTTCAGCACCCCATCTCCCCTCCCAGCAGAAGATGTCCAGGTATCAGGAATTGCTCATCAGCTGCTGTAGATGAACATACTCTACCACCTATGCTGACTTTGTCAAAAGCCCCAAAACTACACCTGGCTGGTATAAAAGGGAGCAATTTTCTGTCGTCTCTTTGCTAAGGAGCCCATGAACTCCCAAGGCCAAACATACAGCTCTAGTCATGATCTGGGGAATGTTGGCATTTAGGGGGATAATGGTCCCTATGTGAGAACCATCTATGGGCCAGAGCCCCATACATCCCATAAAGCACACTTCTCTTAGAGCTGCCTTAAGACAAGTGACAATTATCCTTTTTCAGAAGTATCTTACTGTGTCCTTTACTCTGGCAAATAGGACTTGTCTGTGGAGTAAGATATTATAAGAAGAGAGTGAGCCTGGTACAGTCTGACCCTCAAGCAATAGTTACAGTGATCTTCCAAAACCTCCAGAGGTTTTTCAAAGGCCCAGCCTTAGCCACACACTCCTGTGCAAACAAAATTGGATCTAATTCCAACTCCTATGGCCTTTCCTAGAGTTAAACAAAGCCTTGTAGAGCTGAATGATAACAAACCACAAAGGGAGGGAGAAACTACATGAGAAAAAAAAAGCAAAACATCTGTCCCTGACATTTCAAAAATTCTTATTTGCCTAAATCCCCTGATTTCAGCAGAGCTGTATTACTTTATACCAGCTTCAAAGTTAGTCTCTCTTTTTTTTAAACCTTTCTTCTGACAAGCTCTGAAATCAGCAGAGGTGTTCAGGCAGACGTGTGTAGGCTGTCTCAGACAGCAGGGGCTTCAGGCAAGAAGAATTTCAGGCCAACAGTGGCAAGAAAGAGAAAAGGTTGTTGGTGGAGGAACAGAAGATGAAGAGGGAAGCAGTGAGAGGCAATTCTTGTGGTTTGGAAGTTCCTGTGGCTCTATGTACAGTCAGCATTTCTGTCTGCAAACAGAAACATTTCTGTTTGCTTTGCAAGCCAGATTTCTCAACCTTTGGCCTTCTGACCTTCACTGTATCTGGCACTATGATCAGGTGTGAGACTGTAACTCACTGCTCAGAGGGGCAGAGCTTTTTCACTTAGTCCACCAGCCAGACTAGATGGGGCCCACACTGTCCATCACGGAACTTGAAAAGGCTGACTATCTCTGTGAGACAGAATGCAGGGTTAAAGGCTGTGCAAGGAGAAAGCCCCCAAACCACTCTCTTCAGAAGAAGGTTCATCTGGGCTTAATATTGCCATGTTGTCCAATTCCAATAAAGGCAGACTTCAGGCATAAGGAGAATCTAGGCATGAGCTGCACATTGCTTTTGCATGGTGCTAAGAATCAGACAAGGGTTCCACCTGCTTGAAGGTATATAGTTGCTACCTCTCTTGGACTCTGGCAGAAGAAGAGGAAAGCAATGTCTTTGTATTTGACCAGAAAGGTTGTTCAATTTGTCCTTATCAAATAAAAATAAAATAAAATAAGATTTTTTTAAGGCAGTACAGTTTCTTTATACCACATGCCCATGTTTATTGCCATATAAAATTCCCTGTTTGCCTACACCCCACCCAGGCTCTTGTACACACCTGCATAAGTCTATAATTTTATCCCATGAATCATTCTGTACCATCAGATCACACCCAAGTTACCAGAACTGTAAGGAAGTGGCAAGTTCATTATGCTGGTTTTCATCTTTCAATTTTAAAATAAAAGAATTTTTTATTGGCGCCCTGAATCCACAAGTATTTTTTTTTAAATGACAGGCAGAAAGAACATGTAAAATTAATTAATTAAATGCACCCAACAAAAGGGAGTACAAAGGAAGGGAGCGCTAATAAATGATTTTTTAAGGGGCTGTTTGGACCTGTCCTGCAGTGGTTGTATCTACCTCACGGGGTACTGCAAATCTTAAGCATTCAAAATCATGAGTCAGGCTCACCAAAACTCATAAGACTGAGGAAAAATCATAATTTTCATTTCAAATTAAAGTTTTTTGGCTTATTTGCCTCTGGGTTTTGCAACCCTGGGAGAGCATTGAGGCCATGGTTTTAGGCACTTAAGCAGCCTCTGAAGGACTTTTTTCCCAGGGAAGTGGAGATTTTCAGCTAATCACTTGTGTCCAATAGCTAGGTGTTTAAGGAACCTACCAAACAACACAAGAGATTGCAATCCCAAAGGAATCAAAATACTGTGGTGTACAAGAGCAATACTGATTTTGTGATTCAGGCTAGTTTTAGAATGTTGTTAGAAACACAAGATGAAGCATACGTAACAGCATGGAGAAAGATATGCAGGCAAATATTTGCAAGTTGCATTTTTTCACTTTTGTTTACAATGTAGAGGAATATACTTCTATCTTAGCAGACATTTCTCACTTTTAACTTCTTAGAGTTATCTCATGGTTACCAAATATCATTTGAATTGACTGGCTTTGTAGTTCCTAGGGTTAGGCTCAGTGTGCTTCTTGACTTCCAGCCATTTGTTGGCCTCTTCATTGTTACACAACTGTAACATGCAGCAATGACACAAACTTCTTGCCATTCAATTAAAAGTAGCCAAAGAAGAAAATTGGATTACCTCCTGGGCAACTTAAGTTCATGTAATATTGCCTCTGGGTTGTTTCCTAGCCAGGACACTTAATTGCTGAGAAATGTGTTTACAGCTTGGTATGTGCATCTATCCATTTAGGACCAAGATAGGTGTGACAGAATCATAACAGACTAAGATTGGCCAACAGTCTGGAAGAGGCTGCCACCAGCGGGCAACTCTACCACAGTGCAAAGACTAAACATCCATAATAATAGTTGTCTCTGATCCAGCCAGGAAGTAAAAGAAAAAGCAAAGCAGTGGTCAAAGTCTCTTATCTGCTCTGGAAGGGTCAAGCTTTGCAGAGATGATTGGGCACTTTAGATCCGAGATCTATTTTCTTTCATATACATTCATTGGGCTTTATTTCTTGCTAATGGAACAACAAAGAAGAAATGGTCTAAATCTAATCATGCTGCAGTTGACTACGGCTGAAAAAACCCAGCAACATTGAGTATCAGATACCTTACTGATTCTCCCATATACATACTCCCTCTGTTTAATGGCCTCCCTGCTCAGGATACCATTAACAAGTCTGTTTAATTCTTATGTCTACACAGTCACACTGACATTTAATTTTGTTGTCTCCTCACCACTTTCTTTGGCACTATCAATGTGACGTCCGCCACTCCAAGTGTTGCACTTTAACCAGCCTCTCTATGTACTTTCAGATGCTTTGTGATTGTCAGGGAGGCTCAGGGTAGCAGACAAGGTGAATCCTGTAAACATGGCAAGAGGTAAGGCAATACTGAAGGGCACAATAACCACAAAACTAGCTCACAGGGTTCCAGGGATGGAGGTACATGTACTGTTCATTTTCTGTGCTCTTGGATCAGCTGCAATTCCACATGTAAGCTAACTTCTTCAGGCTCAGCTTTAAGACCTGGAAAGTCCCTTAGCACTGAGCATTATTTAACATAGAGTATATGTTTTCTTTATCTTTTATCTATATAGGAAACAAAACAAAAACAAAACAACTAAGACATTTGAACAATGCCTACAGCTCTGACTTAGGCCATGTCTCTGCCCTTGTTTGCACTGATGTAAATCAGAGATCACTGTAAGAGATTTAAAACAGGCCTTTAAATTTCTTATCACATCACTCCTCTGCTCCGCCGGTGATCTGTTCTGTGTGTTTCTAACAACAGTGCCCATGCTTTTGCCAAGCCACGGTTACACATGGAATGCTTTCTCTCTCCAGGTACACACAGTGCCTGTCCCCTCTTTACACTTTCTTATAAAACATGCATCTTTCATCCTGCTCACAAGAAGTACACTACCAATTATACCAATCCCAGGTTTTTTTAACTCATTTCCCCAGCATTTGCTCAGCTGGCTTGCCCATCCCATTTGTTTATGATGAATGTTTTATGACATAAACAATTACATATTCCCAGGTGCATTTAACCAGAAAAGCAGGAACAGAAAGAAGTAACAGACTTGGGACTGCCTGGGCTTGCATGGTGGCAGCAACAAATACGTTTACATGCTTCAAAGGCACTGATATAGCTTCTTCTGCATTTTGGGGGACTCATGATTAGAACTGGCTGGTAATGGGTGATTTTTAATTCTCAGGGAATTTCTTATTTTGATTTGGTTTAGCTTAAGGCCAGCACACCAGCATTTTCACCTGAGAAATTCAAGGCCACGCCTTGCATGGCACAGTTGTGAAATTGGTGTAATTCTACCTGGTAGAGGGCAGTAGTACAGACACATATATGCACACACTCTCGCACACTCACACACACTCTCATACACACACTCACGCTGCATTGCAGTAGGCACCATACATGCCATGCCACAGGAACATGACATGAGAGGCAAGACTTGGTCTGGTTTTCTGACTCTCTGCCTTGACCCCTAACACCCTCAGCACCACCACTGCTACTTCAGCAGCTCAACAGCTTCCTAACTTCTTTAGTATTTGGGGCAGAAATCACTGGATTAAAATCCATGGTTTGAATCATGACATTGATTTTTTCATTTCTTCAGGAAAGTGATTTATTCTGTCCTTAAAATCCCTGTAATTGATGTTGTATTATCTAGCATTGCCAAGTTTTGTCCAGGGCTTGAGAACAAGGGTGAATAAAGACATAGAAAAAGTTTTTCTCTTATGTCTGCAGACTACTCCTACCTCTGAGCTGCCAGGTAATATCATATAAGTCATATTAGCTCTTGTTCCCTTTCTACCCTTGGTTGCCATAATTAGTGAAGAAAAATTGATGTAGCTGATGGTGACACAAGGCTGAATCTGCATCAGTCTGAAAACCAGGCAGCAACAGCACTGAGTAATGTGACAAACTACCCAACCCTACATGCATTGTGCATTGCTCCATAAAATCCAGGCAATGTGGCCTGCATGGTTTTCAGCTTGGATGGTTCAGCAAAGAAGATTTTTGATAAAAAAAGATTAAGAAACAGGGTCTGAAACTCTATATCAAACAGAAATGATCCCCAAAGTACATTAAGATCTGACAGTCTCCATTCAATTAGCTGTCTGTCTGTCACTCTTTCTCTCAGCTGAACACAAACACATTCAAAGTCAATCCAAATCTTTTCGTTTCATCAGCAGGTTTATCCAGTTACCTGCAGGATGCAGAACAAATTTAGGTACCAACTAGTGTAAGTCAGTAATGGGCCCAGCGTTATTCTCCTTCTCTCTACTTACTATGTTTGACAAGCTAATTGTCAAAGGAAAGAGAAACCCTGTCCGAGACACTGTAGCTTTGGGACTCGGGCCTCTTCTTAGACTCACCATTTGTCTGTCCCCTTTTCTAACCACAGTTCAGGGAACTCTCAGTGAAGAGTAAGGCTCTTTCTCCTAGACTCTGAGAGATTTCCTATTAGTCACTAGGATAATTAAAGGTTCCAATTGCATTGCATTAGCACCTTTCATGTCATTAGAGTCCAGCTGCAGTGCAAGAATCACATATTTGCTGAGACTCCTGTGCCAGCCAGCATGCCGGGAGCAGAGTTTTACATTTCATCACTTTGTAAAAGAAATATAATTAAGCAGTGTTCCCTGATCGTATTGCAGGGCAGCTTGCAAGAGGGGCTCTAAGCACCAATCACTGGAATGTCTGGCCATGAGTTGTATTGAAATGGTGCCTTGACAAGGTTTTATGAACATATTGCAATCCATGGCCACCTAAGACTTCTTAATTGTCAGTGTACTGCACACCAAAGCTGCTCAGAACCCCACGGTGGAAATGCCAGTTGCACTTGGGCACTTGCTTCACACAGCACATGGTATCTCCCCTTGACTTATAGCAAAATCTTCACCCTTTATTAGTAGTGCAGGTGTTGTGCCACAGGGTTGCGGAGTTCTGAATTCACCCTGCAAAGGCTACTGGTGCAGAGGTTTAGTTCATTATAACATTGTTAATTGACAGACTTGTGTGCCTGTCTAGTCAATAACAGCCTGCTAAAAATATGCATTAACCAGAGAGAATGAATCAGCTGCTAATAGCAGTCTGCCTGATTGTCAGCTTCTATCTATCTTCAGTATTTGTCGGAACCTTGTCACTATTGTACTCCGGCAGCTCCAAGCCTCTAACATATTTATTCTCCAAACACCCCTCTGGGGCAGGGTGGTTGTTGCTCTCACCAGTTTACAGATGGGAAACTGTGATACTGAGAGGGAGTGATTTGCCCAAGGTCACACAAGAAATCTGTAACAAAACAGGGAATAGTACATCAGCCTAGCAACCCCAGGGGGATTAACCTACCCCCAGCCAGTACATCCTTCTTGTCTCCTTCCTCTTTCAAATCAGCAGAGCTATAGCAATTTATATCGGTAGAAATTCTTTGAGATTCCTTGAGAATGCAGAGGATATTTACGAGTGGATGAAGCATTAACTAAATGCCCCCCTTCCACATTCCCAAAATGCTGACATCCCAAAGCCAAACTTTAAAACATTAAATATGCACACTTCAAAACTTGTTTTAAATCAGTGCCTCCTTTAAACCAAGCTGTATCTCTTCTCTTTGTTTGTGTGCCTTTATTCTGATTGCTAACACCTCTAGCTCCAAGTGGGAGGTCTAGAATGAGCAGCAGTGTTAGAAAGAGAAATGTGAACCTGTGATCTGTCTTTGAGTCTTGGCAAGTACATGAGTCCTTTAGTTCATGTACCAAATACGTTTGCTTGTAATTCAGTAAGCTGACATAGGATCTTAAGGAACATTAACTCACGTGTTACTGTGATGCTGTGATTGATTATAATATTGCTATTATTAATGTTTCTTATGTGCTGTGCAATGAACAAATGTAAGATAGACATGATCATTCATGTGAAGTTTGTCCTCCAAATAACATATGCTAAAGGAGAAAAGATAAAGAAAGAGTAGGGCAGTTGATCTCAAGAACTTAGACATAAGGTAGCTAATAATGGGCTGGAAACTTGCCCGGTTTGCGGAGGCCGTGAATTCAGGCACGGAAGCTGAGCAGTGCCAGTCACACTAGAGGGGAAGGATGGTGTAATCAGGTGAGAGAATCAGTGCCAAATGCACATTACTGCAGCATGGCTCCGTGTGTCTCACTGCACTAGCTAAAAAAAATCAGCCATGCATGTGGAGCCCCTTGAACAGCCCTCTTCTATTGGTTGATGAAGTGGTACTGCAGCTCTATTCCTGAGTTTACAAATGAAACACGGATAAGAATTTTTAGTATATGGCAAGTCTAGAAGTAAGATGGTAAAACCAGCAAGATCTAGTTAAAGAAAAAGCTCTGCTTCATTTTCTTATCTTTCTTATTTTTGCCTCATACACTTTTTCAACAAGGACCACACACATACCGTACTATGTCAGGGGTGCCTCCTATTTCTTCTTGCATGCAGCTTCAAAACCCCAGGTTGTAGCTATTACTGTTTCAGGACCACAATTCTACACGGGGAGGCACTGTCTGGTGCACCATGGTTTCTCTTGGGCTGGGGAGAGACCCAAACCACTAGTTCTTGTTCCTCTGCCTGCCTTTCCTCCCTGTGATTTTTCTTTCTCTCCACAGTTTCAGCAGGGTTGCTTCAGAAGTCAAACCCCCCACTCCACTCTTCTGTGTCTTGCAGGCAGTTGTGGCTTCAGCTGCTGCAGAAGGCGATGACTCTGCAGGTTTCTCCTTCCTGCCCTCGTAGTCTATCAACCTCTCCATCGAGAGGAGACACTCAAGCTGACAGTTGGTGCAGCTGCTGTAGCTACCAGCCAGTCATGGCTACTGGGTGGCACCATTCAGAGGAAAGGAGAAGTACACAGAAAGGCCTGCCCAGCTGTGCAATAGACACAAGCCCTTCCTGGAAACAACGAGGGTTTTCAGTCTTTTGAGAACCCCAAAGGATTTTCCTCCACCTTCCTACAGGTGGAGCGATTGGGCAGACACTTGACTGAACCATCCGCCAGCCCTCCCAGCCCACCAACAGCAGGCTCTCCGTTCAAAAGACTTGTGGACAATTAGGTAAAGCAAACTTCAAAGCTATCTAGCCCACTGACCCAATATGGGAAAACGTAATTAAGGGAGTTAGAGATGGGTATGATGTCAGCTTTTACTGGGACAGACCTTGCTGGAGGTACAAAAAGTTTGAACTGGACTCTTAAAGCTGTAGGTTCATGTCCTACCAAGGAGGAACTGAGATCAGGGCTTCAAGGACAGTGTTATTTGAATATCTGAAATGTCCATTTTCAACTCACTAAGGTCTGGCATTGATAATTTCTAGTTCTCCTAAGAGGCTAAAATATCAAAGGATATCAATGAATGGTCTTTGTGAAATGAATTAATGTCATCACAGGGAGGATTCCCCAGACAGCTGACACTCACTGAGTGAGCTACATGAGTGACTTCACCTATTTGCACCTCTGTGTCAGCATCTGCAAAATGGATACAACAGCTAGGTCTGGGAATGACACAAGTATGTGCCTATACTTGAAACCAAAGGGTGATATTAAAAAGAAAGGTGCCTAGGAAATTGCAGACAGCACTGTAATGGTAAACACCGAAGTGAGTAAATTCACTCTATAAGAAGCTGGTAAACTCTCTCCCAGATGAGAACTGGGTTAACTTCATTTATCTGCTTTCCCTCTTGTCTGTCCTCCTGGCAATATTAATTATTAAGGAGGTGTAAGTCAATTCAGAAGTAAAAACCCTAACAATCCAGAACAGTCCCATTAATTAACACCCTGAACTTCCTTTGCACTATGCAAGTACATGGTTACTGCCAGATACAAAGCTACTAAAGCCAGGGAAAGTCTCCAAAATGTCAGCTACTCAAATGCTCACAGATATTAATGAATTCACAACTTTTCAGTGAGATGGGTCAGTATTGTTAACCCCATTTTACAAATGAGGATATTGAGGAAGAGAGAGGGGAAGTGACTCACAGAAAAACACCCTGTATTAGAGGCAGGAATAGGACTCAGATCTCATGACTCCCATTCCTGAGTCTTAATCACTATTAGATCGAAGCTGTATAGCTTCGCATTTTCTGAGGGCTGGAAGAGAAGAGAGGAGAAACAAGAAGTGGGAAGGGCGCGGAGCTTCTTTGAGTCAAAACTAAATGCAAGTTTCCTGGAATGGAGCCACCACTAATTTCAATAAATTTACTTAGATCTTGAGCTTTGGGATGGCATGAGCAGCTGTGAGTCATCTTGGCCAGTCAAAGGAATAATTAATTGTTGTGGGCAAATCTCAAAAGGTTTAGGGGGTCAGGTAAGGTAAGCAGCTAAGCTTATCCTTGACTGCTCTTTTCTGCTGTGCAAACTATGCTGGAGACACTCACTAGAACACTTACCCCATGGTTTTCCTTATGCCAGATCTGTCCATCTGTTGCACACACTTTCTGCCTCATCTTCTATTTGATTATAAACTATTCAGTGCTGGGATTGTCTCTATTTTAGTGTTTTTTACAGCACCTGCCATTGCACAGCTCTGATCCATACAGATAAAGCAGTACCAGAGGTACAACCGTTGCCCAAATAGTAATAGGAGGCTGAACAGTGGCTCCTGAGATTTTTTGTGCTTCCTGATTATAGCAGGAGTGGTTTCCTTGTGGTGCTCTGATAGTTTTACTCCCAGCACAGCTCACAACCAGGAAGTACAAGAATGCAGAGCAATGATAGCCAGAATTTGCAGAACAGCTCAGCATGCACGGTCAGAAGCAGATTTGCAAAAGAGCTCAGTTCCCATTTAGGCACCAGAATCAGTATCTGGATTTTCAGAAGTGCCAAGCTGGCGGGCTACAGAACTCTTTAGAAAATCCAGCCCTCATGGCAGTTTCTGAGTATTTGAGGATCTGGCTCAGCTTTTCAGTCTGAAAGGGAACCAGAGCTATGTGAAAAATGTCACCCTGACTTGGTGTTGGGTATTCTTATTTTTTCAGAATTTCTAGCCCCTCTTAGGTACTGTAAGATGAGCCATGCAAAAAAGTGTTGTGTTCTCCATCAGTTCTTGATTCCAAACAAAAACGCAAAGCTCAGAGTAAAAAGATGTGTTTTTTTCCTATTCTCCTGCCCTGAAAACTCAGCTTCTCTCCAGCTCCATTCCTTAGCCAGTGCCTGAGATTGGTGGTTGCCCTTCAGTTCTCTAAGGATCATAGCCAGGCAAAAGGAAATCTCATGGAAAAGGGAGCGCTAGCTGTATATGTTCCTTCCCAGTGTCCCTAATCCATAACTCATTTTCGAGTGATGGAGGCAAGCAGTATCCTATGTGATGGATTGTCACTCAGGGCCACTGCTCCAGATTACACTTTGAATGGGACAGCACAGGTAGCTGTAACTGGGTTGCTGACAACCTGCTCCAGCTCCATGCCTTCCGACACTGCTTCACCTCACAGTAGAGCACTGAGGAACATCTGGCTGTGAGGGCTGACTAGGGGGACCTCCTATCTCATGCCAAAACCCATCAAGGCTCTTTGAAAGTATGACAGGCTGTCAGCAACTGCTCTAGGTTTGTTGGCATGTTTGCAGGGCACAACTCTTGGCATTCAATTATGAGCTGATACCTAACAGTACAATCTCCTCTGAGCTGGGCTGGCACTACAGGGCTAAAGGGGAAGGGGATGGAGGAGAAGGAAGAGGAGAACTCCACATTGGTCTCTGAAAACAGGGAGAACAACCCAGCTGGAGGAGGTGTCCCTCACAGCTGGATGAGAATTCACTACTGAAAATGATTTGTGCCTCCAAAATTACAGAATCCTTGAAATTCAAGAAACATATTGGCTTGTTATACTCAGAAAGAGTCCTGACCAGTCCTGGCCAAGTTTATGGATAGCCTGCCCAATAGGGTACTATGGAGCACAGGTTTCTGGGACGTACTGTCTGGGGACAGCCTCTCCACATCAGACTGGTCAGGGAGCTATGAAGCTGGCAATATCAGCTCTAGTGGGAATGTTCCCATTGCAGATTTGGCCCAGCAAGCGACCTCCTGCTTTTGTGTGTTCTTTGCTTCCCATCTGGACCTCATCGCATGGCTGCTCCTTTTCTGTTCCAGTGCAAAGTCAAACAGTTATGCCAAGCAATTGGTGGTTTTAAATGAGTTTGATTTTTTCACTGGAGTAGAGTAGAGGCACTCCACAGCTCGCATTGTGCTCAGTCGGGAGGTGACAACTAACATACTTGTGGAGGCCCTGAGAACCTCACTGAGAGCCGATAGGCATGCAGGAATTTAAAAGCCCTGAAGCCATGTCTGAACCAGGAACTTCAGAGCACAGACTTTCAGGTTCAGTTTCATTTTGAAATGTCTGTAATGAAACATTTTGATATTTAAAAATTATTATAATTTACTTTCCCTTCCATGGGAAATTTCAAATATGTCACTTCTTTGCACTGAAATAGAACTCTTCATCCCCTGCACAAATTTTCCAGGAATTTCCCAAATTTCCAAATTCTAGGATTACCCGTAAAACAGACATGCTGACTTTCAAACCTCTCTAGTGCCATTACTTCACAGTCTTTTTTCCAATTATGATTACATTTTAAAGAAAGAGTTTATAATCCCTTGCCAAAAAAAATGAGCTTCTTTTAGGTTCCAAGTCTGGAGAAAGGTTCCCTTTTGTTCCTACTACAGAGATATGTTGCCTGGTGCTGACTGGGAGCAGAGACACTCCTGCATTCCCAGCCCTGACACTAACTGCCCCTGTGGCCCCAGGCTAATCGCTTAAATGCTCTGGCTCGGTCTCCCCATTGGTGAAACAGAGATAATGATACTTACCATCTTCTTCACAGGGGTGTTGCAGAGAAATAATTAGTTTGTGTCTGTAAAGCACTTTGAAGATAAAAAGCACAATACAATTGATAATAATTAATGCTATGCAGACTGGTTCTCCCCTCCCTAAAAACTTATTGGTGCAGAAAGGTAAGGAAAGCCCTGAACTGAACTAAGTGTCTCTCCTGGTAAAGCCCCCGTTTCAGCAAAAGTGTATCTAAGCCAAAACCATAAGCCAGCCACCCCAAAATTTTGTAAGCGTCAAATCTGGTTTAGTGACCCTAGTCCTAACTTGCCAAAGTTAGATGTATCACTGCTTGGAAAAGAGATTTGTTTTTCACTGTCTCTTTTTCTCTAGTCCCTCTCAGTTTTTAATAGCATTTTGTGCCTTCAAAAGCTTCCATCAGTCCCTGATACCTCTGCCTTTCCTGGCATGGGGCAGCAGCTTATTATACACTAGTTTGTTACAGCCTTCGCTTCAAAGATCTACAGTTCAAAGGGTCCTAGAAGTGTTGAACAGGTCAGCACTTTAATGCTGATCTACACATCTTTAGAGGGCAGTAACATATCCACAGTTTTGTTCCTGGGGGAAACAGAGAATAACTGGTTTGTAGAGTTCCCTTTGGCCTTAAAGCTGGCCACAGAATTGGATGCTCCTGGTGGCAAAGATCAAGCGTCACGGAACCCTGTAGTGGATGAGCATGTAGGGCTGTGATGTAGTGAATGAGTGAAAATGTGTCTTTATGAGTCACTGACTTGTTCTTCATGGGAGCTGCAGAGGGACAGAGGAAGGAAAAGGAAATAGTGGAGTAAACGAGAAAAAAGTATCAGAAAGGATAAATTAATCTAAGCTAGTTCTTTCCATGCACTTACTTTTTAAGACAAGTGATAAAGGGATGGCACACCTGAAGATTATCAAAACCAGATCAGAGAAAATATTACCCCAAATATACCTCCAGCACAACCTGAACCAGATCTTCTTCTCAGATGGGGGAGGTAGGGGAGGAGAAGGAACAAAAACACATAGATATGGAATATTGGCTAAAATGTTTTTCATTTGCACATAGACTTGAACTTCCTGTACAGAGGGTCAAAGTTTTCTGCACAAGGCCCTTCTTGCTTCATTTATGGCCCAAGAGGAAGCAAGAAAAAGCAGAAATCATCCTGTTCCGCTGAGATCCTAAAGACCGTTTTCCAAACAGACGGTTTGAAGAAGTAGCATTTGAGTCACTGGACATATCTTTAGGCTGAATCCAAATATTGAAACTAAGTGCCAAATCTTCCTTTCCGCTACTAGCCAAAGTGGAAGAAGCCATTTTTGCACTGGGTATATTCATTGCCTTTTAAATTGATCTGAAACAGATATGGTATCAAGCCCTGGAAGAGCTTTGCTCTTACCAGCTTTATATACACATATATATACACACTGGTTTTAGCCAAATGCAACATGCATGAAGGCAGAATTTGCCCTACAGTATCTAGTTGGGAGATTAATATTAGCAGATTGCTTTGAGTAACAGAACCAGAGATGTTAAAAAAAAAAACCCAAAACAAAAGGGGGTCTGCGAGGATGTTACCTTGGGAAGAGCTGTGTGCTACAGCACATGAATTTAATGCATGACTGAAATATATCACAAACCAGCCGTATCAGAAGACTGCAGCATCTCCTGGGTACGATTTATTGCAAAGCATCATTTAACTACAGATGCCTACATACTGTAGATATCTAGACTGTAGACATCTCTAGACAATTACAGAAAGACTATTTTGATGGCTTAAGTAGTATCTGGGTCTTGCAGTAGAGAGGGCTGAATTTCCCACCAAGGGAATTATTCAAGTGATAGAGTAAAAGAAGTTTGGGCTCTAAGAGAACAGGCTCCATCCCAGCTGCTCAACATCAGCTCGGTTGTCAGAAAATCCAGTCCATAATTAGGACACCACTCATTTCTTTTTTCTCTTGTTTCATCTCCTTGTTTCTGGTCCCTGGGGGAAGGGTGTTTTCATTCACTGCAGAGCTGGTACAGCAAGAGCCTAAACACCATCCTATAGAGAGTACCTGGTAGTCTCTCAGTCTGCAAAGGTGAGCGCTTACATTTCTGAAAGGCTTTTTTTGCCATTGCCCATCCAGATCCATGTCCATGACAACAGATCTGAAATTCTGTTTGCACAGCCATAGAGACTACTGCAAAAACCTATGTTTTTGTGAGAATATAGGGCGATTGAAAGCATATGAAGTGCACAGGTGCCTACTGTGAACAGAGATTTCATTTGGGAAGGAGGGGATGCTGTATTTGACCTAAACTATGGAAGTATAGTTCTTCCAAGTCTCAGGTGAAACTGTAAAGCTGCCCTGTCTATAAAAGCTTGTCCTTCTGCTGAGTCTGCCGTAGGCTCAGCCATCCTTGCACCTTCAGAAAAATACTCAGAAATATGTTTCCCTGCTTCTTTTTCCAGGGCCTGGGTGGCATGATCTCTTAATGCATCTGCCTGTTTACGTTAGCAAAATGGAAAGCAGCTTTGTTTATGGAAAAGATCTATTTTTGTTTTACTTTTTTTCTCTCAACTAAACTGTCTTTTATCCAGGATCGTGTTTTGCTTTGGGAAAAGAAATGTGCTGCAATTCTTAGCCCTAGCTTGAAAGTCAGGTCAAGAGGAAAGGGGGAAATCCTGATCATATTATTTAATTTTGTAGGATTACACTGCAGCCTGGAAATCTAAAAAAGCGGAAGAGTTAATATCCCCCTCTTCTCTGTGACATCTTGCTCTGTGTCCTTGTGCAATGACATTTGCTATTCTCCTACATATATTTAGACGAGCCAGATCAGAAACAAAATCAGTATATCCATCTTACGGGCAGGGGGACAGTGTGTGGCATCCAGGGGAGAAAGAAATTTCAAAAGTCATCATGCTCCCCTGAGGATAAATCATGTCATTGTGTGTTTTTCAACTTCTTCAGACTTTGATCTTGTAAGAGATCAAACAGGGTCAGGACATGGGTGGTAGATTTTGAATGAAAACCCAGGCAGGGCATTGTGATGTGGAGATGATGTAGTGAGGTGTGGAGCACAGCATGCAATGTTCTCCCTCTGCAGATATCATGGAGCATCTGAAAAGTATATAAGTATATGTATACTGCTTTATCACCGAAAGGTGAAGGGTCCTGCTGTTGACTTGGAAGTCAAACTAAGGTCTGGCCAGTCCTCGTCATGAAAGACTGCTGGACAGTTTTTGGCAAAAGCTGATACTTAAAACTTGGGTTCTAATTTTAGCTGTAGTGCTGACTCACAATATGGATTTTGTCAATTCTCCGCATCCTCCTCAAAGAGATGGAGATCATACTTTCCTGTTTTGCAGAACTGTACTGACCTCTTTGAATGTGTGGTATAGGGTTGTAGGTTGTATAAATTACAGCCATCACTTTATGACATTTAACAATTCATGGTGAAAACCATATATAGCCATATAATATATCCTTAAAGCTCTGTGACATAGGGAATGTATCATCCCTATTTCAATTATGAAGATATAAATATGTGTGTGTTATGGAAAACAGTGGTAGCATTGTCTACTATGAAGGTTGGCAGACTTTTCACAGTGATATATTTGTATACATGTGTGTGAGTTTGTATAATGTACATATACATAACTGCATTAACAAACACTGTGTTAATGCAATATTATTTTGATTCCAAAGCAAAGTGCTCAAAAATGAAGGAAATTACAGACTTTAGGTGGGCCATGCAACTTCAGTTCAGCCCCACTGTGCATATGGCTTTATGACACAGTCATTTAGCATATAATCACACACAGTTTTCATTCCACATTTTTCCTCTTTCCATTTTCAAAGCCTTGGGCAAATCACAGTACTGGTTGCGCCCTTCAGACTAATAGCCATAGGAATTTTTAAATACAAACTGTTTAAGTGACCTAAATGTAAGAGTCTGCTACTACTATCCAGTAATAACATGATATGATAGCCAGGGTATGCACTATTAAGAAGGATAACGAACAATGATAATAATCCTTAATAAGTCATAAGAAATAATAAAGTAGGTAATGAGGTGCCAGTTTTCACAGTTAGCTGTGAAATATTTCTCATGTTGACTTGAGAAAAACCATATAAGGGGATGAAAATGACCATTTCTGTTGATTTACTCTCACTTTTGATGTTTCTTCCTAACATTAAATTTGTGAACTGGAACAACGGAGCTTAACCATGTTCTGATACATGTTTGGTGCAAAGAAATATTTTGAAAAATGCAGAATTGATTGAAGAACAAGGAACAATAAGATATCAGCTAGTTTCTGGATGATTTCCCATCTGACATTGTAAAAGCATCCAAGATTATTTGTTTAATTGAAATAGAATAGTGAACCATGCCATTCTGGAACCCCTCCTAGCACATATGCACATACACAGACCCCAGCAACAAGCTCCCTACCCACAGCCATCTGTCATGTGTGCCAATTGGAGCAAACCACTAACATTAGTCAACAAGGAGCTCATTATAGTTTCCTCTTCATCTGCTGGGCTTTTGTAAAACATCACAGTCTTTGGGAACGTGCAGCAGGGAGGACAGGCATTCTGGACTGGGGTACAGTCTTTTCCTTTGCTACATGTCCACATCAAAGTCTATGCATTTCAGTAACAACTATTATCGTTGCACTCAGGATAATATCCCTTATTCCTAGAACATAGGCCAGCTGTGGGATCAACCTAAAAATGACTGGTAGTCAGTCCATGCTGACCTTTTCCGGACTGTTTCAAGAGTTTATTTCATTTTCTCTATCTGTAATTGTTTTGAATCATCCATTTAATTTAAATTTTTCCCAGTTTCCCATCACCACAAGGGAAGTACTCACTGGAGCAGATTTTCAAGAGATACCACAGCTCGACTCCACCATCACACACTTCATTCCCTGTGATTTCACTGCTGGTCAGCCCATATTTAATATTTCGGTGGAGTTTCCTGCCTTTGTGTGCTGGTTTCGGCAGGGATAGAGTTAATTTCCTTCCTAGTAGCTGGTACAGTGCTGTGTTTTGGATTTAGGATGGGAACAAAATTGATAAGGCACCGATGTTTTAGTTGTTGCTAGGTAATGCTTACACTAGCCAAGGACTTCCTAGTTTTCCATGCTCTACCGACTGAGAAGGCTGGAGGTGCACAAGAAGCTGGGAGGGGGCACAACCAAACTGGCCAAAGGGACATTCCATACCATGGGACATCATGCTTAGTACATAAACTGGGGAAAGCTGGCCGGGGGGGACCGCTGCTCGGGGCCTGGCTGGGCATCGGTCGGCGGGTGGTGAGCAATTGTACTGTGCATCACTTGCGTTGTGTATTGTTATTATTATCATATTATTATTATTATTATTATTTTATTTCAATTATTAAACTGCTTTTATCTCAACCCACGAGTTTTTCTCACTTGTGCTTTTCCAATTCTCTCCCCCATCCCACCGGGATGGGGGGGAGTGAGCGAGCGGCTGCATGGTGCTTAGTTGCCAACTGAGGTTAAACCACGACACCTTGAAACTCCATAAACTCTTTGAGACAGAGATGATTTTGTTACATCGGACTATCAGTGTCCAGCACAGCAAGGCCCTGATCACAACTACTGCAATATATTAAACAAAAAATGGGAAAACTACAGAGAAAAACTCTGGCACACCAAAAAATCCTTTCTCTTAACTTCTACCTGAAGCAGATGCTGGTGGTATATTTAACGTGTGGGCCTTCGCTGATTTACACCCTTGTAAAAATCAGTATTCAAAGCTCCTTTTCATGTGCAGCTTCCATCTAAGTAAAGGGGATACTGCATATCAAAGGCAGCTGCACCAGCCACTTTAGATTTATTAGTAAATCCATTGAAAAAACATTTCCAGTGAAATAAATCTCAGCCTGCTGACTTCCTCCTATTCTTTACTTATCCTCTTATTGATTTTTGTCTCGGAGATTTAAACCTCTCAATTTGTTTTATGAGACACTTGTCGAACAGATGACAAGAAAAAAGACAGTGCTGGATATTTTCCTTAGCAGTTTTAAGTAGAAATAAAGAGCATTTCTTTGAAATTAGTCTTGCTCTTGTGACACAGTAGGAAGAATATATCTGACAAGCCCTTTAGAAGGCTTTAGTTCATGCATAGAGAAAGCTCACTGGCTGCCACCAACACAGCTTTGTGGCAGCAGTGCCCCAGAAGCTCATTGACAAGTTTGACATGTAAACAAGCTGTTGCTAAAAATATTTAACCTAGGGGACCCTGGCTAGTTGAAGGGGCTAGTAATGGAATACAGATCCTTTCACCTCTAGGCATCTGTTCAAAACTAGGCCATTGACTGAAAGTCATTATCGTCTGATGGCCGTTCAGAGGAATGAGTAGGTGGGCTCTGCTCTGTGTCCTGTGAGCAAATTGTTGCATTACTAAACCACACTGGGAATCTCAACAGAAAAATGGGGCCTGGCATCTTCTGGTGGCTGGGGCAGCTCCTCCCAGGAGGAGGGTGTCCTCAGCTTACTCCCCTCCAGCTCTCTTCCAAGGACAGGTCACCTGGCAGACACTTGCATCCTTGCAACAGCTCCTCTCCCAAGTTGTTACTGCTGCTGTTCTGGGGGTGAGAGAAGATGGAGGAGCACATCCATTCCCATCCCGCTCCTGCCTCCTGCCCCCTACAAGCTGAACCTGTCCCAGCTGATGAATGCCACAAGGCGCTGCTCTGAAACAGAGATGCCAGCTGCAGTCATTTCTAAAGGTTCTCTAATAATTTCTAAAGGTTCTCTAATCATGGTTGTCCAAGAAAAGAGGCCACACAGGCAAAAACACCATCTCCACCTTGGAGGCCCACCTTCTGAAGCAGGAGTGAGTGGCGGTGACAGAGCAGCATGAGGGACGCTCACCGAATGTGAGGTGCTGGTGTTCGCCACTGGCCTGTGCAGCACCAGGCACAGCATGGCCTTGTCCAGGCTCTGCTCTTGGGGCAGTCCCACATACGGTCTTACACAGCAACAACAGCCATGTCACACACGTCCCAGGGCTTCAGCATGGCACCCTGTGCCCTGCCGTCTGCGACGTTTCCCCAGGGCTGAGCTGAGGTAAGGGAACGCTGAGTGCGAATAAGGAGGGGGAGGCGCACCCCTTCTCTTCAGGACCTCTGTGGGGATGGATCCAACCCGCCCAACCCCAGACAGGGTGAAAGCAGGTCAGAGAAGTCCTGCCAGACCAAGTGCCTGTTTCTCTTCTCGGCTGCACAGGCTGCCGCAGCAGGGTGGGAAGTCAGGGATGGGGAATTTCTATTCCCACACATTTTAAACTGTTGTTACTTCACTTACCCTCCTTTGCACTGGGATGTGTGCTCCAAGATGGCTCTGTCAGCTTTCAGGCAGTCCACTGCCACAGCAAGCAGCTTTTGCTCCACTTTGTTACTGAGCTTGAGGCTTGGCAGTAGCTTTACACCTAAAATCACGCCCCGAAGAGACCCAGAGGCAGGTGCTGCCACTACCACCCCAGACCATGGGCTTCCTCATTTCGGTAACACTTGCTAACCCTGCTTTGTTTCCCTGATGTGGCAGAGCTGCCCCTCACGCCGCCCATAGCCGGCACCCTGCCACAGGGGCAGGCCGGGCTGCCCGACTTCCCGCCTCAGGACCCAAACATGGCGGGCGGGCCCAGCCAGGGCGCCCCGAAAAAAGCGGGCCCAGCCAGTGTGCCCTGCCCCTGCTCCCTCACAGCCTCCCCGTAGCCATACGCAGCGGGGAGAGGAGCTGAATTTCACCTTATGTTGCATGCTCCATATTAAAATATATATATTACATATATATATGACATAGGTGGGAGAGATTGCTCCCAGGCACTGGGATTTGTACAGGATGAGGGCTGCGGGGTATGGAGGTCCTGTCATCCTGACAGGCAGGGAAGGCTGTGAGAAACCAGGCTTGGAGTAAAGAGGTGGGAGACACTTGGCCGGTCCCTGCTTCAGAGAAAAGTCGCTTTCCTAGATTGAGTGTTTCTGCCCCAATTTCTTCAGGTTGGCAGAGTATAGTGGGTGCCCTGTGAGGATACTAAATGCTGCACAGCCTGCCACGAGCCACGCCTGAGGGGAATATAATGTTGGTGTCCTATAGCATACTGTATTGTTACAGGTCTTTCTGCCCCCAAAAGCATGAGGATTTAAATCCATTAATTTTAGAAAAAAATTATAAACCTGGCACCTCTCCTAGTTACTCGATTCATTGTGAGGCTTTTCAGTTCCCATTTAAAAAGAGACATCTCATCCTGGGAGCTCCAGGCCAAACTCCATCTCTACTCACGCAGGAACATGATGTTGCTAGGCAAGGTTGGTGTTAATTTAACTTTGGGAATAGCAGGAACAATAGGACTAGAAGGGGCCTTCTGGTTCATCAAACTAGTCCTTTGTTGTTAGAGGCAACTACGTTATATAATCCCTTTTGCAAATGAAGCTAGCTCTATCCTAAAGCCAGCTAGGTTATTTTTGTCCCTCTGTGTCCATAGGAAGGCCCTTGGAGAACCTCGCTGCTGTAAGGATGTCTCCATCTGAGGAGGATCTTTCTCACCACGGAGCATTGCTCTTATTAATCCCAAACTGCACAGCCTGAGATTTCATCCTATTACATTTCATCTTTTTCCTAATGCTCTAATGCCCAGGATCATACAGGTCTTCCCCTGGAATACTCTGGTCCTCCACATTTACATCTCTGCCCTTAATTTGTGTCATTAGCACAGTCCTACAGCAAGATCTTCTTTGAAATTTATAGCAATCTTAAGGTTTCGCTTTGAGAAATTGTGCCAGTTACATGCCAGTGGGCTCCCCTTCAGCACAGCTATCATCTCCCTTTTTGAAGGGAATGCATTGGGCAGGGCTATCCAACCTGGGTAAACCTATCCATTCCCATACAGGGTTTTTCAAATTCAAGAATGTATATGCAACTCATGTTCTTCTCTCATATATTTTAAGGATTATATGTCCCATATTGGCTGAGAGCTTTGTGAACTCCAGCTCTCTGGAGAACACCTGGATGCCACACCTTACTATGGCTCTTATTAGGCTCTCCGCATAGGTTTCCTACATTTATAACCTCCATTTTCTTTTGCTCTAACTCCATGCAGATTTTTGGACACAATTAGTGTTGATCCTCTCTACAGGATTTGTTTCCATCTGACCTCTTGGCAGGGCAGGACAGCGGAGGAAGAATGCAAGAACTTAACTACTCATTGCAGAAAAATCCAGAGGATCTCCTGTTTTCTTGTATCCTGACTATCGCATTGATTGTGTGACCATTTCAGAGAAGGAGGAGGGGTCCTGTTACAAAGAGACCTGTTTCCCAACCTCTTTTTTTGGCACTTCTTAGAAGGCCTCTTTGGAAGGGACTAATGGCCCTCTGGGACAAGCCCCCTTCTGCCAATAACCATAGGTCAAAAGTTAAACTGAACAGCTAAGAATGAAAACCGGATAAAATACACTATAAATCTTGACATTCTAATTGAGAACTGTCCAATGCAAACTGCAGTAGTGTGTCTGTTTTACCTCAATGCTCTACAAGAGGCCAGATCCCGCTTTCCTTAATGGCTTGAAGTATCCTAGTGATTTTTACTAGGACTTCTCACTTGATTAAGACAAGCAAGATTTGGGCCTATGCAGTCTCCTTGAAAAGACTTAAAGTTTGATAGCTAATGTAATTTCTCTTCTGCAGTTATAGGAGCAGAATGATGTTTTTGATTTCACACTAAAGGCATGTTCATCTCATCTTTCAGGCAGAACTGACATGACTCTGTATGTGTGTGTCTGGGGGCAGAGATTTGCAGGACAAAAAGATCTGTGGACAAATATAGCTCACACAGAGAATTTCTTACTGAAGAAAAATTTGCCTGAACATAACATGTCATCTAAGATGTTTTATAGATATTTTTGCTGTCTGAGGTAAATGGGGGAGGATTACACCTATTTTACAGACTGGTGAAATCAGCGCATAAAGAATTTAAATGACTCACCCGAGATTACACAATAACTCAGTAGCAGACCCTAGCAGACATTTCAGGAGTCTGAAGTCCCAGTGCTTGGAACACTAGCCCAAATTGTCTCCTTGGTTGTGTCATCTCTGTCAGACGTACATCGTTTTCAGACACTTAGAATACATAGAGTCAAAAATAGAAGAACAGAGCTTGTTTATTCCTCTGCTTATATATTAAACATTAGTTTGCTTTCAGTGAATGGTTTTGTTGTTTACATTTTCATAGGAATTCTAATCATTGAAGCAATTCATTCCAGACCTTTGCTATTCCTTTTCACAAAGGAACATATAGATACTGGAACAAAACTACCACTACTGCAAGCAGACCACTGTGGTTCCCATCCTGGCAGCTCAAGAGAACAATCTTGTAACATTAGAATAAAGCAGCTTTTTATTAATGTTACACCTTGGAGCTCTTCTCTGAATAGGAAGCTTTCTCCAAAAAATTATTTGAAATTATATCCCTATATCCTGAGCTAATTTTTTTCAGCCTGGTTAACATCATAAAATGGATCATGAATATGTCCTTTGAAAATGATGCCAGTTCTGTGTAGCTTATACAGTCTGTATGTGTTGGTGCAAAGAAAATTGCTCCTGCTGTATAGAATGTGTGTGCCAGAGAAGAGAGAGAGGGTTAAGGAAGGGAAAACATATACTGGAATGTAGTGGCATAACAAATCTATCCCTAATCTTGAAAGCTCCATAGTGCATGAGTAATGAAACTAAAGATGAATTATTACATCTAGCACTCATAATTTACAGGTATGTGTGTATTATCTTACAGCATAAATATTCCATTTATGCTTTGTGATGATGTTTTTCTCAATATAGGAGAATAAAAGTAGTATTAGTCACATGTCTATAGCTTTGTCAGTGGTTGCAAAATGTTTTTCTTTCCAAGAGGAAAGCATACTGAATAATGCAACACTTACATTTAGGCTGTTTTTTCATACATTGACACTTTCAAAATCTAGAAACAGTTCTTTTAATTTTAAGGGCTACAATGTTTGCTCCTTTTATTCCTGCCCTTTATCATCTTACACACCATGTTCTTATAGACAAGGGGGGAAAAAAAACATTCCAGTGTCTAATAAATCTGAAATCCATCAGGGGCCGCAAAGCGTTCATTCTCCTTCCTTGGTTCAGATCGTGTTACATTCAGCAGCACAACAAATGCACTTTGTGCACAAGCGCCAATGGATTAAGCACTTTCGTTCATTTTTCCAGGGTGGGAACTGATTCCATTTTTTTAGAGTTTTGAAAATTTTTAACAAAGACAAGAGCTGCACAACTCATTTTCAAGCAAGGAGAGGGAAAAATTGTGTTACAATAGTTGCTTCTGAGCAGAATTTTAATATCGTTAAAGGACTTTTTAAAAAACATTTTATGATACTAGCCTTCCATAGCACGCAGTGCTCTACCTTTGGTTTTCTGAGCTAATTTATGAGAATCTCTCTGCGTGCAGGTCTCAGTAGTCCTTTTCTTGTTCTTAGACCTTTTGCTGCCTGTTATAGTGAAGTTGCACATGCTGTGCTTTCTCAAATGGGAATTTTACTTTTGTTCTTTCCTGTTGCATTTCCCTAAAATAAAATATTTGGGGGAAAAAATTAAGTATTCTATTACTATTTGTGTAAGGAAATGTAATGTGGGGCCAACTTTTTGGGCACACCAGGACTGATTTTCTAATACATGATCTCACAAGTATGAGAGATTTTATTTCAATGAGCTCAGTTCACTGCTACATACCTAAAAGAGGAGTAGATTAATAGGTGTCGGGCATTTTAATAGTTTCTTTCTGACCCTTGCAGACAGATTTTTTTAGAAGAGCTGAGCCCTCAGCAAGGTGAGTTCTTCTAGAAATCAGAAGCCAATTATGCATGCTGAACCCTTCTAAAAATGATAGCACTTCTTTCAGATACCTGCATCTCAGTTTCTGCTTCTGTGAAATGGAAGCAGTAATAAGAAGCTAAATCATTATTAATGAAATGATCAGTGAATGATATGTATGAAATGTTTTTAGATTCATGGATGCTAAGTAACATTAAAACAAATAAATAATTTGTAGAACTCACTTGTGAAGTTTAAAAATGTGCATGGAGATAATCTTTCAAAATTTGTTCCACACAAAAAGTAAGTTGCATTTATCAAATCCAGAGCAATTTGCAAAGAGAATACTAACCAATGTGTATGGTTTTAAGGAAGAAGCAGTAGCTGGCTAATCTAACTAAAGCACTTTCACATGGCACAAGTTTTCAAGTCTACAGGCACAAACATTGAAGAGCAGTAGCAAAGAAAAAACAACAGGACAGATGTTCAAAGACAAACTTTCAAATGGGCACATGCTGATCTGAATGATCTGCTGAGTTTGTGTGTACAGAATTTAGGGGGGGTTTACATTCATGCATGAGCATTTTCGTACGTGCCAAAATTAAGCACTTACATATCCACAAATTGGCAGGTTTGAAAACATCTGCATCAAGTGGCATGCAGATACGTGGGGCACAGCTGTAATCAGGATCGGGTCTCAGCAAGGTTTCACTGGTATATTAACTTTTAGTCTTGTCCTCGGCTTAAACAGAAAAGAAGGCAGAGGAAACACTCCAGCCCATCCCGTCTTTGGCTTCTGTGCTGGATTAAACAAGACCAGAATTCAGACCTCTCATAGTAGGTAAGAAAAATAAATGACGTCTTCCATGTTACTTCTGCCTATCCACTGCTTTCTTCTTTTCATTGTCATGTAAATGGTATTGTCAGCCCTGGAAGGATGCAAAGAGGTTTCTTTTTTCCCCTTATCATTAAGTCTGATATTTTGAGCGTGCAGTGGACACGTGTGCATTGTAGAAGGATACTTTTGTTCCACTCAGTTTTCATCAGGAGTAGCTTATCAAATGTGAAAAACTGTAAATGGTTGCTAGTGTTTCAAAGCAGAAATTGTCCTTTGAAGAAACGATGTTCCCAATGCTGGCATGAAATACCTGCCTGAAGAAAAAAATGTTGCGGTCCTTAAGAAATCATAGATGATAACAGTAAGGTAGCAGAGGGAGAAAAGCGCTATGCACCTTGAGGAAAAATGTCTGGTGGTCACTCAGTTCTTTGGGTGACCTTCAGTGTTATGCCAGCAATACCACTGCTTTATTTGTAAGGAGTCATCCATTTAAGCTAAAGAAGGTGATCGTATTTTAAAGCAGAAGTGTCTGTTTAGAGCTGCAGTCCCCAGTGAGTAAGTATTTCTTAAGAAACGGTTGAAACTGTCAGTATTTTAGGAAAGACAGAGGTATTGCAGCCATTTCCTATCAGATGATGTCTCTCTAAGTATGCAGGGTAATAGCACTTTTTTGAGCAGATTAGGTTAAATACTAAACCTGACTTCGTTAATGCTGATGGAAACACAGGGCTTAGTATTCTGTGCAAAATTATGTTTTGAAGGAAAACCTCCTTTTAAGTAAGAGTATACCAGTTTTGAACTGTTAAATTTGATACTGTTGTAACATAATACATTTCAAAACAGAGTATCATTTTGAAATAAGAAGTAGAAATGTTCCAGTCCTGTAAGAGCAAGTTCATAAATTTTGACATTATTGGCAGTCTTTGTTTCTACTTTTTAAATTAATTTCCATCAGAAAACTTTGTGTGGGAAATAAATGTGGCAAACATACTCTCAAGGATTTTGAGGCAAGTAATTATTCAGTAATTTTTTTAGGTTCATTATTCTGATTAAAAGGTGAATAAAGTGATTATCATTTATCTATGACCTACTGTATTTTTGTTTTGCAGTACAAAACTGCAACAGAGAGCTCAGAAAGTAACCTTGTTGCCTTAGCAGTACTGGCATCCCTGATGATTCTTGTACACTAACAGGGTAATAATAAACAGAAATGCCTTTTGAATTACAAGTTCCATTGGAATCACAGGGGGAAGGTCAGTGTTTGCCAAATTGAGGAAGACAAAACTGGCATGAAAGGAATTTTATGTTCAAGCTTCTCAGAGGGGATTAGAAGTGGTTTCTTAATAGTGACTGAAAGGAAGCTGGAATGGTGTCACTGAACATACAGACATTGCCCTGCTTATGCACATATACACACACAGTCACCACATACAGCAGCAAAAGGAGCAAATGCATAAAGTTGCTGCAATGTTTGAGGGGTTTTTAAAATACATTTTTTTTTCATCCTTCATCTCCACATGCTAAATATATAATAAGATACCTTGTTTTCTTGCCCTGTAGACACACATGACCAAAATGAGGGACATTAGTAAGTGTTAGAAAAAGTATTCAAGCGTGAAATGAATTTCTCAAACATTAATAAGTATTTCTAGAACCTCAGTTTCATAATTTGACAGTTCCACAGTTAATAAATCACAGCAAAAGGAAAGTGTGATAACAGCAGAGCAAAAGGAAGCCTGGATCTATGAAGTGCAACTGAGGGATAAGTGAAAGAAGCATGCTGATGACCCTGAGTTTACTTTTGGGTTTTCTGAGCTTTCACTCAATTAAATTCATTCCTCTCCTCTAAAGACCTATTATGTGCCTTTACCTACGTTCCTAGCTGATTTTTCTTGTAATTCAGCTCCTTTGCCAAGTTATTTCCATGATTTAAGGAGCACTGATTAAAAAAAAAAAAAAAGAAGAAGAAGAAGGAACACTGAGATGAAAGGACCATCCACACTATATTCGAAAGGGTTTTCTAAAGAGGTGGGTTGATTTTAATTAACTTCCTGAATGAAACAATTCAGGTCTGGAGCTGGCAATCTCTAATAATCACTCTTTGGCCTCTGGATGAAAAAGGGAGTCAATTACACAAAACAATGCAACGAAAAGGCAGTCAATGGAAGGAAGTAGTTATGTGTATTATGGCAGTATACACATTAAGAGAGGCCCAGCATCTAGAGGCCCAAAATGAGATTAATCCCCACTGCGGTAGACACTAAATACACATTGGAAGAGACAGCCCCCCTACTCCAAAGCTTATCTTCTCTGCAAGACTAGTTCCTGTTTATATATTTTGAGCGTTTCCCCTAATTCAAACTCTATATGCACACAAAAAGCTTTAACTTTACTGTGAGTTGTTGTCCCAGGAGTGGCACAAACTGCAGTTCCAGTTACCCAATGACCATGTGCCGATGTGACCATTCTGTAATATGAACATTGCTAAGCATCACTCAACTGCTTCTGCATCCCTAATTCTTTCCCTCTATCCTCCCTTTTATATCTTCTGAAAAGAGGAGTTCTCCCTAGGAGGAGTTAATACAGAAACTTGAGGAAGCACCCAACACCTTCCAGTTGCCATTAAGCAAGAAAGATCAAGAATGAGAGGAAAAAAGTGGCTGAGAGAAAGAAAGGCTTGCCAAAGCTCATGATAACAGGGTAGTACACAGATCTTTGTTCAGCCCTTGCCACAACAGGGTCCTGGTCTCTACTGGGACCACTGCCTGCTGCCATAATTTATGTAAGCCATGGGAATAGGCAGGCTGGAAAGCTTGTGTGAAAAGGGAGCATCAAAGCAATATGAACATGGGAAAACAGTATTCCGCTGAAAAAATGAAAAATATTCTCAGGCCCTGCCCATCTCTGACAAAGATGGTTTCCCATAAAAGTGCCCCAGGATTGATGTGTCACTGGAGTAGGCTTTCCAATTTCTGCAACTTTCCATAAATCCTGGCAAGTCTCAGGCCCTAGTACTAGACGCTCTGAATGTTGTTTAAAAGCTATAGCTATTACTTTGTTTTGTTAGCTATTGAAATTACCTGCTAGGCATCTGCAGACTCGATATGGTTTGAGGTTATGAAAAAACTTGGGCTCCTCTGTGCGCTGTGTTGGCAGAAGGAGCAGCACTGTTTTCACCTGGGTAAAAGGGAAGCTGGAACAGCTACCAAAGACCACAGTAACCAGGGAGAGAAAACATGAAAACAAATTAACTTGAAAGCACTGTTTTTGTTTCCTGTTGCATGACAGGTTGAGGGACGCCCTTGTCTCTTTTTCAAAAAATAGAGATTTTGCTGTTGTTGCTTTCTTTCAACTCGCATATGGAGGGTCTTGCCTGTATCCATCTACTCTGCAGGGATAGTTCATCTTGTGTCCACTTGATTTCTTCTGTGTTACAAATAGAGACAGAATCACAAGGAACTGGCTTTAACCACACAGTAATGGGCTTAATATGCTGGATTGGCTTCTCCGGGAAACTAACATGGCCTTAGGAGTTTGAAGCCCTCCCTCCGAAAATCCCTTCCACTCTCCCAATAGAAACACCAGTTTAACTCTACCAGCCATCACTGTCTTTCAGCCTAGACAGAACCTGAATATTTACTGTCAAACATAACAAACATGAAGGGAAATTATAGCAGAGCAAATCCAGAGACACAAGCCCAGTTGTCTCCCCTCAGCAGTTCACCTTTCCTCCTCCTTGTGCTTCCCCTGCAACAAAGCATCCTCACCCTTTGCAAACACTCATACTCTAAAGGCCATAGCCCAGCAATATTTGAACAAAAAGAACTCAGCAGAGTCAAGGAATTTTTTGTCTCTCTTCGGTCTTAATTTTCTGTAAGTCCTGGCTGAATTTAATACCATGCTCTGGTCAGCAATGCTTTAAGACAGGTTTAGTTCACAGCAGCATGACACATCCTCACTTCAGACATACATCTATGCCACTGCACCTTCAACCTACCCAGCAAAGCTCCTGGGCTTCTGCTGAGCAGAAAATGTAAGTCGAGAGGATTGTGCTAAAACTGCTTGGTGGTTTTCTGCTGCTGGGAGAAAGAGAAAACCCTTGTGATGGAGTTCAGAGTCTGAACTCTCCCACCTGTCAGTTCCACTGACATTAATGTGGTAATTCTGGGTTAGGATTTGGTTTAGGAAAGCACCCTAAACCAGGCAAGCACATTGGTTTAAAAGCAAGCGTATTTATGAAAGGTTGCCCTGGAGTGGCTGTTTTTATTGGTACAATTCAAATCAGAATCTCACCTACTGACTCAAAGCCCGGAAGAGAATTACTACATAGTTTAACCAGCGAGGTAGAAAATAAAATTGGCTTTTAAAAGTGAGATTTCCTTTACCACTCCTGGTGTATTTTCCCCTTTGTCAGCAGAATTAGTGAGTTAAAGAGTAAGCAGAAAGGGGCTACAGGAGCCGTAGGGAGGCTTCAGGCTTGTGCTTCTATCAGAATGGCACACATCACATTGCTTCATTCTGAAACACCTGATCTATGGATTTAGCAAAAGAAAATTTGAGACACTTGAAAAATGAATGAAAGTGATCCTGAATGGGAAGAAGAAAAGCTTAAAGTAAATAGCTTAAGTCAATCTGTCCAAATGTCACATGTAAGGATGGCTCTGCTCTGCTTAATGACAGGAGAGCAGGAAAGGTGAGGGAGAGGAAGGGACCCTTTCGAAGGACTTTTGTTCTAATGTACCTGTGTTTATTTTAAAAGCTTTTCAAGGAGGTAGGGAGGGAAGCTACTGTCTCTCAGCGATAAAAGTTGAGTGATTGAAGACACCCTTTGGGGGCAATCTGTTCTCTGTCTCTGTAGTTGCCCACAAAATTCCCGATATGCAGGTAAAGCAAGCTCAGAAGAACGTGGCTGATGGGAGAGGACTAAGAATCAGGACTCCTGGGCTTTGTTTCTAGTTCTGACACTGACTGCATGTGTAGGCAAGTAATGTGAAAGTTCAGTGAAACCACCTATCTGGCAAATGGGGACGATAGTCTTTACTTCCCTCATAAGACAGGGAAGCAATGAGGTTTAAGGAGTGTCTGCCAAACAGATTGGTTTCATGGGTGAAAAGGGGCTCAGACACATAAAGTATCTGGTAGTTAAAACAGACCGGTGTGTAAAGCTAGATCCTTACTGAAGGAATTCTAATTTCTGTAACGTATCTGTCCCTGTTCTAATTAGACATGGTGTGTGAACATCTGCACCCACCATCTCCCTGTTACGTGGCAAATAATGTCATGGTTTATGGCTCCTCTGTTACAAATGGATGCTTGCTCAGTGTCTGATATTAAATGGTTTCAGGATGGAGTCTACTGTGCTGTATGTGAGCTACTCTGTTTTAAAAGACAAAAGCTTTTGCTTCAGTTGCTGTCATGTACAGACACTGTAACCTGGCTCTTGTGGAGAAAGCTGGCTGTGGAACATCTCCCGGCAGGTTGCTGAAGATAAAGGTATTCTTGGTTTTAGTTCCAGGAGATTGTTCTGCCAGAAGTTCAGAGTCAGTTCCAGCACTTGCTGACCCCTGCTGTCCTCACACACCTCAAAACGGCCCTTATTTAGCAGATAGGAAAAATCTCTTTCTCTCTGCCTCTCTCCTGTGCTCTCTCTCATGTAATGTTGTCCTTTACGAACAATGACATATTCGCACTGCTTCTCGTATGCCCTTCCATTGAGATGAAAAGCTAGGTCCAGATTTGTTTTTGCTGTCATTCCAAATGAAGCCAGAAGAGTTATTCTGGGAATCATCTCCACTCTGCACTTTACCTAAACAAATTTGAAAGGACAGGTTTTTGAATGCAACTGATCCTGCAAGGTATACAGGGTCTTTAGTCAATGAGAGAGAAGGACATTCACAACCACACTGCAGAAGACTGGGCTTTTTCCTAGCACGTGCAAAATGTTTCCAAAACAGTTTTCTCCCCATGTTTTGTGATGTGATCAAATTAGTCCTCAGAAAACAGAAGAAACCAGAAAAGAAAGAAAGAAAGAGAGAAAGAA
>NW_008824352.1:3855569-3884481 GCF_000699105.1 Pygoscelis adeliae
GCCTGTGGAGAAAACAACTAAACCAGAAAAGTTTGAGACATGAGGCCAAAGCTGGGAATGAGGATTCCTAGGTGCTGGTCCTAGCCCAGTCCCCAGCATGCCTAGTGACAGAGGGATCAGATTTTCAAACATGCACAGCACTCTGTGCTCAGCAAACCAAGCTGTTTTGCAAATCTGATCATTGTTCTGTGTGGCTAAATAGGAACTGAGCTCTTAAATGAAAATGCCCAAAGACTTTGAACAAATTCTTTCATATTCATGCAGACAAATCCTTGTCACTAGTGTTCCCTTTTGGCTTGTGGCTCCCAGCCTAGTACTTTAATGTGGTCTTCTTACTTTAATGTGGTAAGAGTCACTTTACAGTAACTCTAAAAACTCTTTAAAATGCCTCACTGCTATATTTTCTATGCAGAGGGACCTGGGTGGAATTTAAGCCATACATTTAGGAGGTGACACAGATGGCCAGGTTTCGGCAGGGCAAATGGTAAACAGGAGGCAAAGATGGAGGAGATGATAAATAAATTACTGATAGACAGTATAGTTCATAGACAAAATGGAAAAGAGGAGTTTGAACTTCATATAGAATGAGAACAAGGAACTTTGAAAAATCATGGATAGAAAAGAGGAGGAGGTTACATGAGACAGTGGAAGACATAATCGGCATAGAAGCCATCTTGTCCTGAAATTTGGGTGGAGGTTGGATGTTTCCTTAAGCATCTTTTTCCCTAGTGAGTGCCATGAGACAAAAGGAATCACTCTTTGAAAAACAAGGCAGTTCAACAAAACAAGGTGAGATTATCATAAATAGGTTAGGTTATTTTATTCATACTAAAGTTCCCTACTACACATAAAGATTTTCTCTTTTTTTTCTGTGATTTGTAGTAAATGAACACAAAATTTCCTAGAAATAAGCTGAATGCTGTCTCAAAACCAAGACAAACAGCATCATCCCAGCAAGTCTTCGGATATGTTTGGATGGTGGTTAGTACCAGTCTCAGTGCAGAACTCCTGAACAAGCAGAGTCAGGGCTCAGCATGGCAGAGCAGTGGGGAAGTTTTAATTTGGATTAGGTTTTATGTCCCAGCTTCATTTTTTTCTAGCTTACCATTGGAATTAACTGCAAAGGGCAAAGAGTCACAAATTCTGACCCCTAAAATATCTATCCATGTGAGTTCAGCTTTTTGTCCTTGAGGATCTCTGGCTCTGGCTTAATGGAGCTGCAGCCCAAGAAGGGAGACAGATGGTACTGATGGGCTGAAATTATACTCAGCTAAGTGCAAAGCTATAACTGCTATTTGTCATTCTAACATCACTGATTTGTCTAGAGAGAAAAACAAATAACTTGTTGGGGGAGTAAGCAACTGACTGGCTGTGGCCAGGCCAGATTGGAAGTGGGTGTAAGGCTCAGCACACAGAGACCCAGGTGCCATCAGCACTCAAGGGAGGCTATTAGGATGTCATTTCAGTTTCTTTCTCTGTCTGTCTCTCTCTCTCTGCTTGCTGTGGAGGTGGAAGGTACGTGTGTTGTGAGGTGAACTGGGGAGTAGAGATAAAAATCTGTGGTAAGGAAATGCTACAGCTTTATCTCTGTGCTTTGATGTGGCAGGACAAATTAATTGATAACAGAACCAGCCAAAGCAGATGTGGTCATGGCCTCCTGAACTGCCCTATTGCAAGGAAAGGGCCTAGCAACATCAAAGACAAAGGTCAGCCAGCATTCCCCAAGCACAAAAAGACAAATCGTGACAGGCAAATAGCTCAGGCTGCCATTGCAAAGGGGTGATTACCACAAAAGATGATGTCTGGCACATGGCCACTATCCCAATCAGCTGGACTCGGTGGCTTCTCTTCTCTGCCATTTCTTGCTGTACCCAAAGGCAGAGTTTGAGCATAATATTTTTCTGTAAAAGTGACCATTGCTTTTTGTGTAGTGGCACAGGAGAATTAAAGCACAAAGCAGAATTCAAGGAGCAGGCCAAAGCCCACGCAATGGAGTTAGAAAATCGACCTCAGCTAGTTTGAGTCTTCTTGTAGGCATTTCTTTTGAAACTACAGTAAACCTATCTTCTCACTTCCTGTTAAGAATAAAAAGATTCGGATTCTAGTCCAAATTCTACCACTTGCTATCTGTGTGCCTTGAGCAAATCAGTTCATCTCTTGTGTCTGACCTTCTTCATAAAATGGAGGTGACAAAGAAGGCCACTCTGAAACCTCCAGAGCTAATAGAACTCCAGATAACGTTAGTACTTTATATCTAGTATTGCTTGTTTCCACCATTCCCTTTACTGTTTTCTCTAAGTATCTTGATGTTTTTCTAACATGCTCCCCACCCACAACAAACATTTCAGAAATCACTGAACACTAAACACTCATACCAAAAGAACGGACTGCACAGCATTTCTCAGGTTAGCTTCTTTGTGTCCTGTTTCTCTATCTGGGAACAGAAATATTTGTCCTTCAAATACTATGACCTTCAAAACTGAAACCCTCACACCCTTGGCAAGTAGTTATTAACTAACTTGGGTTGTATATGTTCCCTTTTACTGGAGTACTGAATTCCTTACAGACACTCATGTATTAATCCTTGTGTCACCACACAGCATCAGCATGGTATAATAACACCAGCATGCCATTAATCCCTTTTTCTTCACATGCTGTCCCGGTGTTTGTCCAAACTATGTCTCAGTTCCTTGTCAGAAGGAGACCCTGGCATGCATCCCATGCCTCTGCCCACTGATTTTCTGCTGGTAAGAAAGCCAGCAGACCAGAAAATGCCTGCCAGAAGATACTGGCTAGAAGGGAGCCATGAAACTTTCCAGCCTAGTTCCTAGACTTCCCAGGACACAGGGTCATGCAACAAGAGCAGCTGCCCCACAGTTGAAATGTAATCGGAGGGCCTAAATGACTGATCCACCCTCACCTAGGAGACCTGCAGCATATTGAGGTCTCTGATCACATATTCCAGGACTTAAGACAGGGCTCTATCTATTTTTCTATCATTCACATGAGTAGAGCTGCTACACAGGACACAGACTATGCCATAATCTCGGAATTAATTTCTTTTCACTATAGCAAGACAGTTCAGCAGCAGATCTTGGTGTTCTCAGGCATCCCAGGGGAGTTGCACAGCACTGGCTACCAAGAGATGCTCAGTTGTTCCACTTTTAAGTGTCCTTGTGCCCATTATAACATTGTAACAAAAATAACCAGAAGCGGGTATGTGTTCCCAGCAGGCATCAGTGATTCATAGCAAACTGTAAAAACCAATGCATGACATAGATAAAGGCATTTGAAGCCCCAAGACACAATTCTGGTGTGTGTATGCGCCCTGGACTACGTCACCAGAAAACAGAAGACTGCAAAAGCTTATCCCCCCTAGTGTGCGACAGTAACTCGGTGGGACAGGTCACATTTATAATCAGCCGGATCCTGTCCTTCGCCTGTGGAGAAACTTAAGGGAGAGATCAGAAAAGTAGAAAAGCTCTGGGAGGCAGTCCGGACAACGTTCTCCAAAGGATATTGGGACAGCTTAAACTGTGGTACCCAGGGCACTGTTAGAAACAAAAGGATGTTCGCTCTCCCCCTGCAGACTTGCGACTCCCCTGGGGAAGGGAGTCTCTTGATCACGATGCGATGCCTATTTGGTTGGTTTGTTTGTTTACTGGAGATAAGGGTTGACTAAATTTTGTCCCTCTTCCCCAGGGTAACCTTGCTGACATGGAAAGCTGTACTGCAGGGAAAAGCCGGATCAGAGAGGTTAGTAAATGTGCCACACCAGAGAATCAAGGCAGCCAGTGGGATGTTTTTAGACATGAAAGCAGTTATACCACTTCAGACCTAAAATTGGACCCTACTGGTTTCAGGGGGAACACTCTTGTTTACGAAAGTGAGACTGTAACCCACTGAAGTTATTTCTGATTTAAACTCAGTGTAACTGCAGGAGAGTTAGACCCAACCAGCACCATTCTGGCATGTCTGAGGAAAAGGGGAACTGGTGAAATTTGTAGCTTAAATGCAAGAGGCAGTACCAGTCTGGGCCATGAGTACGCACACCACAAAAGCTGGTCCTGGGTCTCCAAGTGACCCTTATTCACCTACAGTTTCTCTTTGTCTTGGTTTTCCTGTCTGTCAGGGTGGGAAAGTGACATTGACCCTCTTTTGGAAAGTGAAGTGACAAGCACTAAGTATTAGATTGTTAGACAGCTGTGGGAAGCACTGTGAGATCTCTTGGAATTACAGATACAGAAACAAGGAAAGATTCTGTCAGCTGGATACAAGGACTAAAAAAAAGACATTCTGACATGCTATTGCTGCTGAAGTACCCTCCCTAGAGAGGTCTGGCGAGGGCATTTCTCGGTGCCCACTCTTTATCTGAACTCCTCCACATGCCTCAATCCTAATCCAGCACAGCAGAGACTCATCCTATTGTATTAAAATCAAATGTACTTACAGGTAAATGTCACTCTGCCATAAAAAGAAAGGAAACCACTTAACTTTCTGTTCCTTTGTCTACCTCCCTCCATAATAGTTCTTGTCAATTTACATTATTCATGACTAGCAGAGCTAACTTAAAATGTATCTTTCAATGGAATATAATGCAAACAGTTTTCTGTGTGGGCAGGGTAAAACAAAATAATAATTACAATACATGATGATAGTGCTTATAACAAAATATTATTTCCATAAAAAGACTTTTGTGGCAGGAATACATACTCCAGCAACAACAAAAAATACCAAGAAAGAAAAACACCTCTGCTGGCATATTAGATTCTATCAATGACACTGATGGTTTCGTTGTCTAAATAAACATTGTGTGTAGATAAAGTATGACCTGCAAAGTAAATCCTTAGATTGACAGGATAAAGCAAATCAACTTTCTTCTGTCTTTATGCCTCCCACCAGATATATAAGCAGACTTCTCCTTATGTGGGCACTCCAACTGCAAGCATCTGTCAGGATCATCTATTCTCGTAGCTTAGGTTTGGTAGTTTATGATAATCTGACAAAATTGCACCAGTCCATTTCAGACATTTTTTCTCCTCTCTTTTCAGCAATATGACTACTTAACATTATGTCTTTAAAAGAACATTAGGCATAGGTAGCTTGATTTTGCAATTTAGGATAATGAACTCCGTTGTGTGTGAGTATATACGTGTGTATACATCACATGTATGGAATTTATTTAGAAAGTAAACACATAGCAATGTAGCTACCCCATCCTAAATCAGTGAATGGAAAACCTAAAGGGAAGATTTTTCCGCTGTTCTAGCTGAGCTTCTGCTAGCTTTTCTGGTAGATTTTTTCTGCTTTAAAAGTGAAGTAAATACTATTGGATTAAGGTACTCAGTATATCAGGCCCCAAAAGTTGTGAGAAGTACTAAGAGAATGCACAAGAGTATCTAATAAGTTAATTCAGGCTAACTCTACTGCCCAGAGCCAGAGCAATAAATATTAAGATGATAGACTTGGCATAAAATAACTAAAGCAAAATCCCGCCCTAACTCACAGCTCCAAGTGAATCCAAAAGACAGCTGACTATATACAGAAGACAAGATGACAGGGTTATATTCTCTTACAGCGTTAATCAGCATGCCCCACAGATCACAGTCCACACAATGACAAACACTTGATGCAAAGAAAAACTGTTAAAAAAAAATACACCTGTGGAAGTGATTGGATTGTGTTGCTCTGTGTGAAAAATGATAACCCGTGACGTCACCTGCCTACCTCCAGTTACTCTGAAAGCGCCACTGTTAAGAGTTTTTTGGCAATATTTTTGCTGGAAGAGGTCCCTCCCATGTTACTAGAGAGTCCTGATGAACCCCTGTTTATACATCTTCCCCAGGACTATGGTGACCTTTCTGCAGGGTGGAAATGCTTTCAGAAACTATTAATCTCTCCTCTGGGGTGGGTAGAGAGGACCCACGGAGAGAAAGGCTTGCACAACCTTCCTCATCCCTGTCAACCAAGATCAGACCCAGAAACTAGGTTTCTTGTTTGGCAATGTACAGGAATAAGCACAAAGCTATTACAGGGCAGGGCTCTGTAAAGATGAAGGGCTGAGAAACACAAAATGGAAAAGCAATGCTGCTCAGTAAATATTGATAGATGTTCCCTGTACTCCCTCTACCTCTGTTGCACAGCGATCCCCTTCACCACTGCCTTTCACGCTGTCACTCTGTAGACTAGAACATTACTTCCCTTCACCTTCTGGCTGTTTAATTTAAAGCAGGTTTCTGCATTTGCTCTGAAAAGTGAAGAGGTAAGAGAGATGGTAGGAAACTTTCCACTCAAGACTTTCTGCTCAAGGACAACAGCACAAATGTAAAACCAGCTTCTTGCATGAAATGAGGTGAAAGGTTTTGTCAGTGTTGATCAGTGTTCATTTCACTAGTACTGACTGCCCATTTTGGTAGAAAGATCAAGGGCTGAATGCTGAATGGAAGGAAGACTAAGCTAACCTTTCTTCCCAGGAGATGATCATTGTAGGTCAGGCTTGAAGCATATTAGCTGGGTATTATAAGGGGAAGCAATGCTGAAACTCCTGCTGTGCCTGTTTGGCAGATAAATAAAGAATTTCAAGCTCTGGGGCAGACAGATCAGCAATAAATTCATATTAAGAAACGTCTGTGAGATTTGCTAACGACTTCAAGTACCCCAGGGCAGGGACCATGGCCTTTCATGTGTTTATAAAGCATGCAACTCAACAGAGCCCTGGTCCGGAGCAGGGCAGCGACGTTACTACAGTACAGGTAAGAACTGTACAACAGTTCTGTGGGCATAAAGGTGCAACAGAGGAACAATACAAGTTCAACAGTACGGCCCCTAAACAGGTTTCAGTGCTAAATGGTCTATCCATTCTTCTCTCCCTTCTCCTACGAAGCAAGGCAGCTTCTCCCCAGACATAGCCAGAGAGGGTTGTTTATTAAAGTCCTGGAGGACAGCTGTGGGTTGAGTTCAGGTCTGGTTGTCACAAACTCCAGAGTGAGTCCAGTTCCTGCTTTGCCACAAATTTGGTTTTTAAGCAAAGACAAAGAACTTGGGATGGGATGCTCTGAAAATGTCTAAATGACTTAAGAGCAAGAGAAGCGACTGAAGCCTGGTGTGCTCCTAAGCTTCTTGCTCTTAGAGCAGCGTGCCTCTTCCTTCTGAACATCATCCATAAAACCGATCAGAAAATTCAGCATAGAAAGGCGAGGTTGAATTTGATGACTTTTGCAAAGCACTAACATAAATACTGAGTGTCACACTGTGGTAGGAAGAGAGAGGGAGAGTTATGTTAGGTGGAGGAACAAGGTTCTCTCACTAGATTGCTTTCAGTCAGCCACCTATGCTTTTGCCATGCAAAGCTGAGGTAGAACTCCCCATTCTGCTACCCCTCCCTATCATAATGGCATCCTGGCTTCTGCCAGCTTCCCTCTTTCAAATTGAAGAGGTTCAAATGTGAAAACTTCTCTTGGATGGGGTATTCATGGAACTGTTTTGAGTTGGGAAGGATTTGAGTCGAGGATGCTGCCAAATACAAGAGGGGAAGCAGAGGGACACATTGCTGCTTAGAGTTTATATGGACAGTAAATTTATCCTGGCTTCAGAAGGAGGTCCTGCTTTCTCTGCCCCCTCTCCATCATAATTAGACACATCAAAGAGCTGATCTGTCATCTGAAATGGCAAGATGCCTAACATTTTTATTAGAAGGAGTCAAGCCCCAAGCAAACAAAGATCAAGAGCATGATGGTGAATGGGAGGGGGGAGACTGAAAGTCTGTCTGTGGACCCCAAGGAAGCTAAAGTGATGGAAAGTGTACAAGCAAAGAAGAAAAGGCAATCAACCTTCCAATTAAAATCCTCAAGGATGAGAATTTTGTCTGTGTTTGTATTAATCAAGGATAAGAAATCAGACAACTCAATGAGACAGGAGGAATTGTACTGAGAAGCAAAGGACAGGGAAAAGCTGGGGGTCGCTGGGGGTCACTGGGGGATGGGTGCACACAGGAAGAAAGAATGAAAGTCTGTCTGTGGACCCCAAGGAAGCTAAAGTGATGGAAAGTGTACAAGCAAAGAAGAAAAGGCAATCAACCTTCCAATTAAAATCCTCAAGGATGAGAATTTTGTCTGTGTTTGTATGTGTTTGTATTAATCAAGGATAAGAAATCAGACAACTCAATGAAACATACTGAGAAGCAAAGGACAGGGAAAAGCTGGGGGTCGCTGGGGGTCACTGGGGGATGGGTGCACACAGGAAGAAAGAAAACAATGACTAAAAATTTAACTACAAGGTGCTTAAAGGAAATAAAAATCTCCCCAGGTGCCGGGAGTGTTCTAAAGGCAAGACTGGCTTTACTCACCCCTCGACCTAAGCAGCAGGCTTTCTTCAAAGCAGAGACCTACTCAAATATGCTTATGCAAAGAGGTTTTAAAGCTTTTATTGACAGCACTCAGCAACTATGACTTTCCTGAACCTCAGCTTGCCTAAGGTGAACATTGCGTAGGTTAATTTCTTCCTCTGATCAGGAATACTGTCCTTCAGTTCAGGGACATGCTGGGCATGAGCTGGGTGCAGCGGAGGGAAGGTTCTCGCTCAGCTCTGTAGCTTTGAATCAGGAATTCTGCAACTGTCCCTACCTCTTGTACCCACAAGGAGCAGATCTCAGTCAAACCCATACTGATTAGCCTAAGGCAATAGATGGTGTCAGTGTCAGAGCCAGGATTAAAACTCCAGTGGTTTTTGGCTGCCAGTCTGATGCTCGAATCACTAGACCACACCTCTCATTATAAAATAATTGTCTGATTTTCCCTTTGAAATCAAAGCTGTTTACAATTATATGGGAGAGAGCGAGAAAATGCAATCTGGCATGGTACTCTTTAAAAGCATTTGCACCTTTTTATGCAAAATTTCAGCTTAAACAGGCCCTGTGTGTGCAGTTGTTAGGGGACTCTATTTAATCCCTTCTTTTCCCTTCAATTTGACAGTAGGATTTCTTGTCCCTTTTGGAGGAACTCTCCAGTTTGAGATTAATTCATGTATTTTTATCTTACTGAGAACTGCTGATTGTGATGAATATAAAATGTTACACTTTGAACATAACATAAATGTCTACTGCTAAATGTGTAGCTGAAGACTTCGGCTATAGATATCTTACGAATTTATGAGTGTTGCATAGGAGCAAGATTTTTCTGACATAATTCAAGACAAGCTCATAACACCATAAAAAATAAGTATTGAGCATGTGTTTCTCTATGAATTGGGTAATTTTCTACTACTACTAATGAAACAGTAAAATTTTGAACAATTAAGCACTCATAAGTAGTAAACTACTGAGTAGACTAACCTACTGAGTGCCTTGAACTTCCATAAAAATCCACAGAACTACTCTGGCATTTCAGGTTGTGCAAGTATCTAAATACTGACTGAATTAGGCCTTATGTAGTAGCAGAATGGGGCACCACCTTTGGAGGGAATTGCCAGAGTTGCACTGAAACTTATTAATACTGAATATATCTCTGCTTTCTTATATGGAGTTTCAGGAGGGGTTTTTTGCTACATTGTGCCTAAGCTAGATAAGACTAACATCAGCAGGAGTCTTTCCTTTGAGTTTAAGGGGCTTTGGACTGGATCCTGGATACTTAAAGAGCTGTAGACAAGTCTGTATTGTAGTCAGCCTTCATATTTAGATGGTAATGTATATTGCTCATGGTTATTATGAAAATGATTCCAATTAGAGATACCAGATGCCATGATATGAGGTAAGCTAAGGAAGCTGTCTTTAGCTAAGAAATCACATCCAGACCTTTCATTAACAAAAAATGGCTGAAGCTGTTGGTATTTAATACTGCACATAAGTATTAGTCACTGAAAGGTGTGCAATACGGTTTCCTAATATTTTATAACTAAACCAGCAAGAATAAGAAGATGTAAAAACAATATTTTCAATATTGTCCTTCCTTCAAGTGAATTGCACTCCCTGTATGTTTCATGGCATCTACTTTTTGTAGATACATATTAGTTCATTAACTAGCTATTTAAGCAGAAAATCAAAACTAAAATATATGTTCTCTGTGCAACGCCTTTGAGTTAACACTGTTCTTGGAACTTTGCCGTTCTCTTCCCTGTGGAAATAGACTATAGACATACACAGGTAGATTACATTTTTATCATCAGTGGCTCCAGAGTCGATGTACTCACTGACAAGTAAAAGTCTGGCTAAGGAAGCAATGAGAAGAGGAAGGGTGAAAAGGAAGGGTAAATTTAACCCCAAATAGTCAGAAGTCCTGTGTATTTCTTTTTCTTCTTACGCCCTATCTGCGGGAACAAACTTTTTTCCAGGTTCAAATAGGGCTTGGGTGACATGTATATAGCCTCATCTTCCTGGGTGGCATATCACAAATGTGTTGACACCAATCATGATAACCACATTTTGTTTTAGTGTTAAGCATAATGATAATGATGTAACCTTAGATAATGCTGTATTGTAATTACACAGTTGTGCCAGTTATTACATAGTTATAACACAGATCAGCTTCTTGATCAGATATGCCCAGGAGCTTCTTTTGCTTTACGCCTAATGTAGGAACAGAAAACTAGATCCCTAATTAACTTTGATTGAACCTTGATTAGATAAGGGAGTGGGGCCAGTAGGCACCAAGCAGGCGGGGAAGTCAGCCCATATGTAGATATGTTAAGTGTGTAGGCACCATCCTGACTAGTCATAGGAAAGAGAAAGGAAACTCCCTTTTCAGGAATTGATACCTCCCGACAAGCACAAAGGAATTAGCCCAGACTAGCCCTCAGAAATTCAAGAAACTTCTTACCTTCCCCATCTAGCAATGCCCCCACCCTATTAAGATGAGATTCTCAAGCAATTCACCTTGGGAACAGATAGATTTCTATCGTTCTCTCCTGCCATCACAGGAGGGAATTGCAGAGAGCGCTTTGTACAAAACACAATTATTCCTCCTAAGTATTCACTCCTTACTCCTTTTTGCTGCTAAAAGTGCTGAATTGTTAGTGCTATGCAAAAAAAAGTCCATTTGGCCTCTCTGAACAATTTCATTGAATACATGATTTAATAAATGGGTGAATGAAGTCAGACTTGGTTAACTGTCTGGTGGACAGCTGAAACCTAAAAAGCAACAGATGTATCTGAGTAGAACACAGTAATTTTGCTCATGAGACAGGAGATGTGCAGATGCCATCTCACTTTTCCAGAGCTGCACTGGCTTTACAATAGTCGATTTTTTAATCCAAATTTTAGTATATTTGGTAACGATACTGACAAAAGCCAAAACTTCAGTGTGGTAGGATGTATATTCTCTTTTTTTCAAGAGTAGAATTGCACATTAAAACTCCAAATTTTTGGTGACTATATATGTTTATCTAGGAATCATTAATGGTATAAACTCAACAGGAGCTTTAGATTGTTTAGTATCTCTTAAAATCTAACTACTACTACCAACCTAATCTACTTTGAACAAATAAATAAATAAAACTTGGGACACTCTTGAAAAGCTTTCATAATCAACTGAGGCTGATTTTTTTCCATGCATTAAGCTGTCATACTAATTCCTAACCTGTTTTACAGACTTCTTTTTGCCTAAATTCATTACTGCATGTGAAGACATTTAGGATCCTTGACCACAGAGCATTAGAAAAGTGCAATTATGATCTAAGAGTGCTCTCAGCTGCCATGGCATTTTGTACTACCCTGAACATGGAAGGGAGCATAAACCAGTGTTTTACAGAAGCATGGACATCTGAGCCCTGTTTCAGCACAGTATATAATTACTGCTAAGTGAATATCATACTGACTTCTGTGGGGGTACTAAGCATATACTTACCATACTCTTTTGAAAGATTTTAAGTCATCTTAAATCCTTTGGGCCAAGTTGGGCTTATTGACCCTAACCCTCAAATAAAAAGTACTTTAGTAACTATCCCAGTGTGTGTACTGAATTGACAGTACCCCACTCTCTATAGATGTTGTTACACAGACTTTTCTAGGTCACTGAAATATTCTGTTGCAGGTAACAGCCAAATTTCAGTCATTCAGACTTTAATATTATCCAGACAAGTTTTTTTTTCCTGTAGCGGCTGTGGACATATCCCTCAATGAGAACTGTTTATGTGCCAAGTATCAAGTTTCAAAGTTCTTTGATATATTAATTATCTGTGTGGTGTAGAAAAGCATGGCAATAATTTTCATCAAAAACAGGGAAAATATATTAATTTCACTTTTGCAGAATTCATAAATGGCTAGTGTTTCATTTTACATACATGAGTGCATAAGTATGAACACACAAATACAGATATAAACTGAACATGGACAGCTTGCCTGCAAGAGAGAGCTTTTCAAAAGTGAATGAGTGAAATATATGGAACCTGTCTGCAGGTACAGCTGTGGTCAGTTCTATCAGCTTGTTATGGTCTAGGTGAGGGATTCTCAATGCTCCCAAAACTCTGACACCTTCGTTTCTTCCTAGCATGCCTTCTCCCTTCCTGAAGTAGAGGACAGATCACCCAAACCTGAAACTTTATCTCAAGCTTCATTCAAACTTTGAATCACCAGCTTTTCTGATTGAGCAAAGTAACAAGCACATGCTTAGCTTTGAGCTGATGAGGAGCCTTCCTGACACTTGAATGTTTAAATTCAGGATATGCTTCCATGCTTTGCTGGATCAGAGGCAGTATCATTAGAATTGAGCCACCTTTAATTTATGATTTTCCTAGTTTTAGGGCAAAGGAACGAATAGTGACGTAGTAGGAAAAGCATCCTGTAGACCTCTTAAGACTTTGCAATAGCCACAGAAACTCCAGTACAAATAAACTATCCGATGATACTGATTTGGTTTCTGTTGAGTAGGACCTTAAGAGTGAGATAACCAGCTCAGCTCCAAATGGAGAGCTTGGCTCTACATTTGTCCCACTCCAGTCATTTTCATTTCACACAGAAAAAACAGCTTAGCAGTTTTTCCTGCTTTACAGCCAGCAACATAGTGACAGAAAGCTGTAATAAATGGTGGAGAGAATGTGGCTGATCTGTGCTTCTAGCATTTGAACCTCTGAAAAAAATGAGGTTTCATTTAGAGCTCTAAGGAGAGACTCTGTAATACAATGCTGGCTTTTTCTCTTTTCCATGGCCTGGAATTCTTTTGCTGGGATTGGCTTCTCTTTCTCCCTTAACAAATCATCACAATTTCGGCAAGCACCTAATTGACTGCCAATGCTGTGCTACCAATAATTTACCAGAATTGAGAAACTTTTGTGCTTTCATTCTGCACAACTGAATTATCTCCTGCATGCCCGGATTTGTTCAGTTCTGGATTACGTACTACAGGCTCAATCCTACCCTGATACTGGGCACCATCTCTAGGCTTTTAAGAGTATGAGCAGTCCCAAGGATTTAAAAGTTAAGGTAGTGGGTGAATATTTTGGTTCAATTGGGGACACTCTGCTGTGCATCTTGGAAAGGAATTAGAGACTTGCATGAACACTGTAAATTAGAAACAAAAGTAATTCTTCATAATTTATCACATTTTTAAGTCTTATGTAAAATTTTGTGATTTCTGATATGTCAGCTCCAAAAGCACCTTCTGCAGGATGCTGCATCAACACCGAGTACAAACGGTTCCCATTTAAGCAGTTAGCAAAGTTAGTATAAAACAAGATGTGACAGATGCAGGCAGGACTGCGGAGATACCTTCTTCTAGGAATCTTTTTGGGGGTGAATTGTATGTACAGCAAGGAGATGTTGCATAAAGCTGAAATTAAATTTCTCATATTAGCCTTAGTGCTTAGATTCAAACTTGTATTAACCTGGGAAATAATATAAATGCCATTTGAAAGCCTATTCTTGTAACATTTCTGACCCACTTCAGACTCCTTTTGGTAATCTGGGAAGGGACCTTTGTTCCCATGGCAGCCCATAATTTCCTGACTGAAACAGTTCAGCTGAGCTCTGAATGACACAGCCAGGCATTTGGATGCTTATCTTGCTTCCAAGTGTTCTGAGGTTCCTCATTTCTCACTTATTGCACAATGCCCCAATCTCACTGGGAAGGTGAGAACTGGATCAGAAAGAAATATAATTGCTTTTTTTTATTAGCTTATGATACAGTCCCGCCCTTCTGTGTTGCCATCTTACCCAGTTATTCACAAATGATGATATACATACAGTGAATTATATAATTATCAGCCTATAATTACAGGTATATAGATATATACATCCCCCTGGAGGAGAGCTGGGCTTGGCACATACCTGCTTGCACCTCTGGGTCCTTAGGGAATTCATGCCCATTTTAAGTAGAAGATTATTTATTTATCAAATGCTTGAGACATTTTATGAAAAATGAACCCAAAAGAATCCTTTGATTCTTTTTAATAATGTTCATAAAGTATGTAACTGAACAAATCCAGGCATGTAGGAGCAAACTCTCTCGTGCAGAGCGAAAGCAGAGACGTTTCTCAATAGTAGTAAATTATTGGTAGCACAGCATTGGCAGTCAATGAAGAGTTTGCAGGAGCCATGCTGATTTGTTAAGGGAAGAGAAGATGCCAGTCTTGGCACAGTGATCAGAAGCCAACACTGAGAAAGCAGAGTCAGTACTGTATTCCCATAGACACCTTCTTTTCTGAAAGCTTTAGACAAGAATTAGTTTATCTTATGATGCTGCTTTAATGCTGTAACCATAGATAAACCCTATTGCCTTCCCACTATGTTTCAATGCCTCATTTTGTCATTGGGGCAGATAGTGATTCTCAGCTGATATAAATCAGCAAAGCTCCACTGATTTTTAACAAAGCTGTGCCAGCTTCTGCTAGCTGAGGGTCTGCCTAGATATTTCTCTAGTTGTAAAGCAAAGAATCCAGCAGGCAAAGCTGATGTAAGTTGGATTTTTTTTTGGCTTGTTTTTCTTTGTTCTATCTTTCAAATGTTGCTCTCATTCATAACTGCTTGGATGCTTTCAAGCCCGTGTACAGGAGTTACGGGGCCTAATCTGGCTCCTACAATGGTGTAAATCTAGGGTAGCTCTATTTAAATCAAAAGCATTACTCAGAGGTATTGCGCTGCTGTAAAAGCAGCATACTTGCACATAGCAACTGATCTGTAAATCTCGTAATGTGCTCAGTATCTTTTCAAGAGTTTATTTGCAAACAAACAAGCAAAAAGAATCATTGTGGCTGAACAGACTGATTCCAGCCTGTGGAAAATGGACTGAGCCTCTGCCAGAAATAAACTGTAGACACTTGCTAATTACAATTTGTGGGCAGCTTACAAAGTTCAGCAAAGGAGAAAATGACCCCATTTAGATCCTCTTTCCCAGTTTGATGACATCATTCACATCATTATGTGACATGCCAGATGGGAAAATTTGAGGTGGGGATGAAGTGAAAATCCTGGTTACACCTTTTCTCCAGGCTATCTGCCTGTCCATCATTTTACAACATCACAGAGAGTCTCAGACAGTTTGACTCTGCCATCCCCAGCTGGTTTGGACCAAACAGATAAATGCTGAACCTTTAAGAATCAATACATGTTCCCACTACCATGACAGATAATGCTGCACATAGCTAACCTTAATTTAATTAGTTCATTTAAGCTCACTAGTATATTTAAATAGAGTGAAGGTAATAGTATAAACTCTGTAATTTCTATTGCCTGGGAAAAAAAATAAAAACAGCCCTGCATCAAACGCTTATTGAAACTGAAACATATGTATTAACATATGGCAGAATTTCACTTACTGTATGTTTTAGTGCAGAGCTGATGAGGAAGGCATCTGTGCTGAGAGCATCTGAATGGAGGCTCAGATAATGAGCAGAGCTCAAAAAATACACTCTGAAAGGTTGGGATGTGTCAAAGTGCCCTGCAGTTGATTTGTGTCAGAGCTGAAAGAATATATTTAAGTCTCTATGCAGGTACATTGCTGTGCTTTGCTTTCTGCACTGGGACCTGTTTGAGTCTTCATATGCTACTGTGGGCACCTGCTTTGGAAGTCCTGGACAAACTCTAACCCCCTGAGATAAATGGTTTCACACCAGAAATGCTGACACAACATCTACTTGGAGCTTAAGCAAGTGCTGTTACAGTATTGCTATTTAACAAAGAACAGATTAATTGGAGATCTTAAACATCAAGCCCAAATCTGGATCCAGGTTTGAAGTTTTCTTAAGGACAGCAGCTCTTTGGAGCTGGGGTTTTGGTTTTGCACTTTCTACAGACATGCACATTGGTATAGTTGTAAGCATAATCTCTATCTTCAAACAAGAGATGCTAAGAAATGAGAGCAAGCTTTCTCTGCTGAGATTCTCATCCCAGTCATGTGAACTTACAAGGTTTATATGAAGCCAGGCCTTTTGGTTCTGAGATGAACACCTGAATACTCTGAATATTAACCATTTCTCCTGCACGTAGTGATGTAGTGTTTCAGTAAACTGTAGAAAGAGGCTCTTGCTGCCAACTACTAATATTATTAATGGGCACTACAAAGCCACATTGTTCTACACCTATTTACTGGAAGTAAGATATGAGGATACCAGGCAGTAATTACTTTACTGCCTTAAGGATAGAAGTCTTTCTTTCTGATTTGACCACAGTAGAACATCTGCATCGGTCAACCACAGGCTCCTGGGAGATGCTTTCAAAGCACCCAGTTGCTCCTTAGTGACCCAGAAGAAAGTTTACCGCCTACTCACAAAGCCTCATTTTGAAGTACTATGCCTCTTGTAAAAGCAAAGAATCTTAAGGTTCTTCAGAGCACGGGCTACGTATTAAATGTGTGAACCACTTGTGCACCATTGTACAAATCACAGCTTTTGATATGAAACTGTACTCCAGGGATAATTCCTTTTTCAAAAAAAAAAGTGATTATGGAGACTATGGAAAAGTATTTAACACGTGCATTGTTTTTCATGGAAGCTTGCATGGAAGCCTCCAGACATGGCATTTAGGGACATGGTTTAGTGGTGGACTTGGCAGTGTTGGGTTTACGGTTGGACTCGATGATCTTAAGGGTCTTTTCCAACCTAAATGATTCTATGAAAAAAAAAAAATAAGTTGGGATGACTCAAGCTGTCTGTTTCTCAGGAACGCCAAAAAGAGTGATGCAGAGAAGGCATCACTGTGTACAAATCAAAATTATGTTTACTGAGAAGGTTTGAATCTGTTGTGTTTCCATTATTGGCTGTACTGAGGAAACTTCTGGAGGTCTCAGCCCAGTCCTTGTGCCATGAGCTGCCCCACAGAATGGAGTGGGTCCTGCCATAAAGAGATTTCAGTTTGTGGCCCTGGAATATGAATATTTTTCATATATTTGTTGAACTCGACTCAGGTACAAGCTTCTCCTTCACAGGAAGGACAGGTTGTATAATTTGGGGTAAAACAAACTCCACAAGGGATGTTGTGGTTCTGCAGGGTAAACACTGAGGTGCAAATATCCTGGCTGAAAGTGCAAACGTGCTGAACTCCCTGCAATTGTTGAAAATGGCATTACTCCTACTCCTCCGCTCAGTCTCCGTGCTGGAGGTTACCTCCCACAGAAGCATAATAGGCAGGAGATACCTGCCTGCATCTCCACTGCTTTGAGACAAAATCAAGGCAAGTAATTTCAGCTCTTTGAAGGTAGGTTTGTGCTAAAGACCCAGATTTTATGCTGAAGTGGCTGACCTTAATATAATTTGGGGGATAAGGGGTAGCCTTTGGCAGAAGACAAATGAGAGTTGTATCATCTTCAGCCAACGTAGGAAGATTTTTCAGAGCTTGTCTGTTACCACCTTGAAGAAGCCCCCTACTTAAATCCACCTTGATTGAGAAAAGAGCAAAATAGATTATGTATGCACAGAAGCATGAAAAATATATTTAAATGTCTGTTCAGGTATCTAAATAACATTGTGAATAGAGTCTCGGTGTTTTGCTCTAAGTGAGGCAGAAACATTTGGCACAGGCCTGGACACTGAACTTGGATCTCCTAGGTCCCAGCCCACCATTTCAATCACAAGACTATTAGTTTTTCCGAGTATGGATTTGTCTATCCTCTATGTCTTTTCCATCACCTCTAAACTTGAGTGACTCCTATGACTAATGTGATTGTAAGTCATAAAACATTAAGTTATGACACAATCAAATCAAAGCCAAGAAATTAATAGTTAGGGTGTAGGCTACATTCTTAACTCAAAACCAGAAAAGCAGCATTACAGGGTAAACAAAAGGATGAAGTGTCAGCCCTCATTTTTCATTTTTGGGCTCTTATCAGTTTGTATCAATTTAAGCCTTTTTAAAATATGTAATTTCTTTGACTTATTTTTTTTCCCTCTAGGAACTGAAAATTATTCTGCATTCAGGTCTGGAACCTGCCATATAATAAACACTACTTAATTGGGACATGCTTAATAGGGATGGCCACTTTAATGGGACATCTCCTAGGGAACATATTTATGTTAATGAGACTGAATGACAATGACTGTTCTTAAGTGGGGCAACAAAAGGAAAAAAAACTCCACTTAACAGGGATGCTCTCAGCTGTTACTAGTTTGTTAAGTGTTTGACCAGGTGTTAAACAGGTCTAAAATTCTGAGCTTCCATCTTTTAATTAAAAAATGTGACATTAAAACGTTTACATCATGATGAAACGTAATATTATTTGTATAGTGGTGTTTAGTACAAAGAAAGGGCCAGGCTGTTTTCAACTATGTCAGAGATAGAGGTTCTTTTCTCCAAAGAGCTTAAATAACCCTTTTCTTCAAGCATGGAACTACCTGTAGATTGGATTTGTTCAGACATTCATTGCAAAATAAAACCCACCTGTCCTAATTCTCAATCCTGTATTTTACCCTCTCACCCCAAATCTTTCCACTTCCGTAGTTTGAATAAGATGGAAGCAAAAAAAAATAAAAATAGGAAAGCTTTTTAAATCTAAGTGATCCTTTTCCAGAGTCTTTAAAACCCCTAAGAATAGATGTCTGAAGACTTCCAGGAGCCTCCAAAAGCCTGTAAGCCATTTTGAAGGTTGTTCTCTTCCTGAAGATCTTTTGTGTTCTGTGGTTTCCTCTGAAAATATGTATACACGTTTCAGGGGGGAACAAGAGGCCGTGTTAAGAAGTTGTCTTAAAAACAAAAATCCCATCTTAAATGACAGCTATATAAATTTGGGGACTCTCCCAGGCAAACCAAGACATCTGATTATGCCATTGTATCCTGTTTGGCAAAGGAGAGAGTGAAGGAAAGTGATAGACATGAGGGGCAGATGGAGTTTGCCTAATGTGTCTGTTCTTTTCTTCGCTGCCTTTTCAATTTAAGAATATAGCAAAATAGCAGCTGCTCATAATTTCATGAATCAAGAAGTATGTAAATTTCAGCTTCAAAATTTGTTGCATAGTTAGACACACACACACACACAAAGAAGAAAAAAAAAAAGAAAAAAGATCTTGCTTGCATCTACAACTTTCTTAATCTTGCATGCAAATTTAGCTTTCAGGCCTGGTTCTCCTCTCGTTTCTGAGTGAACCAAGAGTGGCTCAATCGATTTCGCTGTCGTCGCATAGGGCAAACGCTGTGGGATAATTGTGCTTTAAGGATTCAGCTAGTCTCTGCTTGTTGCCCTAATGCTAGCACGGAAGGGCGAGCCTGGCATGAAAGGCTCCTTTCATGCCCCTGAGCTACCATAGGGGCTTTATGCCGTACCTCTGCTTCTAGGCTGCAGATGGAGGTAAGGAGGAAAGGGGTCGCAATAGGAATATCTCCAGGAGTAGGAAAGCTAGAGCTGTGAACAGCTACCTGAGGATGCTGACAACCACTACAAACTGAAATGGAAATCGCGCTCTTCGTATTTCAATGCCTAGCAGCCCCCGAATTAAAAGATGGAAAAAGTGACCTGAAATGTATCATCCAAATGTATGAAACGCTGCTCAGAAGGAGCTGGGGATCAGGGCCTCCATATACTATACAGCTGGTTCTAGTTTTCAGACAAGATTTACTAAACACATGTAAACCGTGCATATCTGTTTGAATACTTTTTGTGCAAATAACTTCCTCTGTGGTCAAGCTGTTCCTCTCAGATCCAGGCTACAGATTTGTGCTTTATACTCACCACTTTTTTACCCTTGGATTTCCACCAGTATCAGTTCACACTCAGAGTATGAAACTGTGAAGAAGGGAGCTGAGTTTGGCAGCAAGAGTCAGGAGAATTTACAATGCAAAACACCGAGCAAACTTATGATAAAGGGCAGAAATCATCCGTGGCTTAGCTCCATCCAAGTCAGTGGGCCAGATCCTGAGCAGCTATGAACAGACACAATACTACATGTTTCACAGGAGCTGCAACCGTTTATATCATTTGGCCCAACAGCCTCTTATAGAGATGCCGCATTTCACCAATTCTAGTGGGGTTTCTCCTGATTTACACCCCCCCGAGTGAGCAAGCAGAGCAGTGGTCTTTCTTTACCAATTAAAACTGCCCACAATTGTATCTGCCGAGTGTCGTGAATTCAAACTTCAAACACAAAGCAACAGCTGAAATGGAATATAAAGAAGCAGGAGGGCAGAGTTTTATGGTCGATGTTTTATTGGAATCATATAAAAAAGAAAAGCATTTCACGTATTTCATGGAGGTATTTTATATGCAAATTTAATATGAATCCTGTTCTTGTTAAACTCTTACGTGATCTATGTACTTCAGTATCTAAAACACAGTATAGGACAACTATGAACAAGTTTATTAAAACAGCTTGGGCTCCTGTTGACATCACCAACCACACAAGTGCTTGCTCAGGGTTGGTGTGATCTTATCAGTCTCTCCTTATATTTCAGGTTACCTACTTGTTCGTTTTCCCTATATATCTTTCATTGTTACATGAATTCAACTCATGGGCAGATCTCTAAGATAAATCTGCTTGTCTGTTTTGGGAATATGGCTCTAGTTCTAATTTTGCAGACTTCGTTCAGGCAATACTCCCTTTGACTTCAGGGATTTTTGCCTGAGTAATCCTTTCAGAATTGGACTCTCCATGATTTTCATTTACTTAACAACTTGGCATTACATCTGTAAAATATTAGCCCAGTAATGTAAAATATCAAATTAGATTTGTATATTAATCTAATCTATATATGAAGCTTGATAGTCTGTTCTGTTACACTGCATTATTGCAATTCCAGGTATTCTGTGTTGCTTCAGATTTATACTGATGATGTAAGAGAAGTAAAAAATGAGGTTTATGGATAAAATTTGGTAACCCATGTATGTGAAAAGGAAGTCTAAAATTTCAAGCAAAATTTAAAATAAATTCCCACTTTCAGATAAACCAGGTAAACGTTTCTCTATCAGTCACAAATGAAAGAGAGCACACATAAAGGCTAATCTGAAATAATCAACAAAACAATAAGCTATTAAAAAGGAAAAAGCAAGTCAAAATAAATATCCGAACTGCAAGGTATTCTCTAAAAATCCTTGGAAAAGACAAACAAGCAATTGCTTCTTTTCTGTGTGACAGTTGCAGTTTGAAAAGCAAAAAATTCCTCTTTCATACGTGTTCATAAACTGCATTTATAAACACTTCACATAACTAAATTATATTTGTTTCCTCCAGGTTGGCTGCCCTTGAACATTTTTCTCCTTCTTGCAGTTTTTTATTTTTTTTTTATATAATCCTTTCATGAAAGCAGGTCTTATGCATATGGCCCTGATTCAGCAGCCAGCCCCATGCAGCAGGGCATTTAAGAACATGTTAAACTAAGGTTTTGTACGTGCTTTGGTACTTTTAAAAACTGGATACTTGGAGAGAACCCACCAATATGTTATTCTTACATCTTAAACCCATTTACTTCTCTTTATGAATGCTTTCAATTTGTTTTACTCTTGTTGGGCCAAATCCAGCTTATTATTTACAGAAAGAACACAACAAGATTAATAGGCTATGGTCTGCACTAGTCTACACCCCTGGAAATTCATAGTGATCCCATCAATTCCCGTATAATTTCTTTGGATTCACATCAGGTTTAAGCCCCAATCCAGGATAATGCCAAGCAGATGCAAACAAGGGCCAGCATATAAATGTGGAGAATCATGACCAGAATAAGACTGGATCTGTTCATTTCAAAGGAGAAGGCAATGTTTAGATATAGCAAATTATACGGATTTTTTTTTTCCTATTTGATAATCCATCACCACCCGGACACCAAATAGGAAATGATGCAATACCAAGGGAAAAAAATACATTTATTTCGTACATGTTGTTAAAGAAATACTGAATTGATATGCTATCCCAAGTACTTTGGTTCACTTGTGTGTGTCATGACAGGCACCCAGTACGCTCCCTTCAAAAAGGAGGGTCTCCACACTAAAATGTTTCCTGTGGGACGCAGCATCGGTTTTGCCACTTTATGGCAGCTGCAGTGAACTTCTGGCTTCTTCTAAGGGTGTCTATTTTCTCCCTTTCTGCATTAATCCAGAATTAGTTTCTCCTACCCATTTGTCAAATGCAACAACCCCAAAGTTGTGTTTGCAGAAAATTACAGTTGTGCTAAGTCAGCCACAGTTGTGTTTTTAAGAAAAGATGTGCTTCCCAAAATGAAATCTCACATTCATTACTGCAAGAAAAACCACCTCAAACATCCTCAACATATTACAATAAAGCCAGCTTCCTGGCTGCCCTGATAGCTCCAGCAAGCGCTGCAGCCCTGTGCTTAGGGTTTGGTTTTACAGCGGCGCGAGAGGCAGGCGAGTCAGTCTGCCTCGGTATCTCCCCATCTCCGCACACACCTGTCTCTCTGTCCCCGTACACCCGTCTGCCTCTCCTCTGCCGTCCCTGCGTGTTGCAACAGGGCCCAGGCGCGGACGCCTCTCCCCTTGGCACCCGCATGCCAGAGCCGGCTGTGCTGACACGGGGCTGAGCAACCCTGGGGATGGCTGGCACCCGTGGGGGACCCAGCACAAGGGGTGCGACCGCCGCGGGGTGGTGACAGGCCAGGACAAGGGGACCAAAAAGCCTAGCTGGAGGAAAGGAGCAGAGGGATATTCCCTTCTTCCCTCCCCACATGAAGTGTTCATGATTGGAAAGTGAAAGAAAAACCTTTTTACTCTCTTCTTTTCCAAGACAGCATCAGCTTGGCACTCACCCGCTCTATAGGCCCTGTCTGGAAGTGAATGAAAGGGAAACCGGTAGGTGAGGGAGCAGCCTTTGAGCTGATTTACGCATTTCCCTCCATCTCCTTCTTGCAGTTTCCCTATTCTGCAACCCATGAGATGCAAGTGTCTGACAGTCACCACGAGATTTTTATCTCCTGGTGACCACAAGTATTTTACAGAATGGAGAAACTGAGGGAAGATTCAGTGAATTGTTTCATGTCACGAAGAGCCCTGTGACAGCAGCTGAGCGCAGCTCCCATCCCCAGCTACAGTCACTAAACCAGCTCTCCTGCCACGGGGGGAGCGGCACAAAGAAAGCAGAATATAATCAGCCCAGCTGAGGTTCAGAAAACAAGAAGGGATTTAAACTAATAATGCTGGTTTCAGCTTCTTATTCTTAAGCAGTATGTGAAATATTGGACCTCAAGATTCTGCAGAAACTGGGAGAAATAAATACCTGGCTGGGACACAGTTAGGGGCGAGGAAAGCACAGCCAAAAAGGATCCCCGTTTGAGCAGGAAGGGAGAGACGGGAAGAGCAAGGACCCAAAGTGAGGAAGTGGCTGCATGCAGTGGGTGAGGAGATTCATGATAGGAATAGCAAGAGTTAAATACCACAAAAAAGGAAAAAAAAAACAAAAAAACAAAAAACACAAAGAAAGCAGAATATAATCAGCCCAGCTGAGGTTCAGAAAACAAGAAGGGATTTAAACTAATAATGCTGGTTTCAGCTTCTTATTCTTAAGCAGTATGTGAAATATTGGACCTCAAGATTCTGCAGAAACTGGGAGAAATAAATACCTGGCTGGGACACAGTTAGGGGCGAGGAAAGCACAGCCAAAAAGGATCCCCGTTTGAGCAGGAAGGGAGAGACGGGAAGAGCAAGAACCCAAAGTGAGGAAGTGGCTGCATGCAGTGGGTGAGGAGATTCATGATAGGAATAGCAAGAGTTAAATACCACAAAAAAGGACGTGCAAAAAAACAAAACCCTAACAGAAACCAGTAAGAGGTAAAAAATAAGTGAAAGGTTCCAAGTGAGAAAAAAGGTGGGAATTTTGCCTAGGAACATAACCTACTAACTTGTCTCCTAACCCCTCGAAGGACAGAGAGGATAAATACCCAAATCAACAGAACAGTGTAGGTCGGAGAGAATAGTGCTAGGGGGAGCGTGAGCCCTGCCCAGCCGAGAAAAGGCTCAACACGCCTCCCCCCGTCCAGCAAAACGCTGGCTCTGGTATCATCCTGCGCGTGGGATAAAGGACAATAAGGCAAGGACAGTGCTTAAAATTAAAACTGCTATGAACCATATACTTACATAAATTCGGTATGAAACTGTTATTCACTGCCAGCTACAGGGAGTGGATGATCCAATAGGTCCTTTTCTTCTCTAATTCTCTTGATTGCCTATGGGTATTGTTATTACTCATGTTGGCCAAAACATGACCATGCATCTGGATAGAATATACCGTAAGAAAAGCAGCTATACGACAAAATGTTGCAAACACATTCAATCTGGGAGGACTGACTCAATTCATTTGGCACACTGATATAGTCATTCTTTTGGGGTCTTCAGTGACTCCTACTGTGCATGGCAGAGAATACCGCTACAATGTCATCACATGTTTTTGTTGGTACGGGTTAATCCACAAATCCTCAAAGAAGATCTGTTGTGGGTTATGCTGGATACTTACAAATGTCTTCAGAGTTAAACAGCAAGTAACCACACCACCCAAATTTACTTTGCTTTTAATTGTGGCTGTTTTCCCTGCCCCCTGTGAGAATTGCTTTCTTCTCTTCCATGTACCTGTGTGTATCTGTGGCTATGCAGTAGTCACAGGATTTCATGCTTAGATCACGTATGCCACTGTCTGCATGATCTGTGCTAAAACTTTAACAAATCGCCGAAGAACGTGGGAATCACCATGTTGGTTCAGAACAAGGGTCCATCCAGTCGAGTCCCCTGTCTGCCAGCCACCACAGGTGGACACCCAGGGAAGAGTGGGCAGGCGCATGGGATACTTCTCCCTGGTACCCTCCCGGCTTCCAACCATTTTCTGCTCAGGGGTTTTCCTGAGCTTGTTCACATCATTGTGTCCACGGCACTGGCCAGATCCTCTGGCAATTTATATGCTGCAAAACCTCTGGCTACTACAACAAATATAAATCAAGCACAATTGGAGTCACTGACAATAATTGGGGAAAAAAACCTGTGATTTGGAAGACATATATGAGTTTTGATCTTAATTTGGGCTAAATCTCCCAGCAACATAAATTATCTGTCTGTTTGGCTGTCTCTATTCTCTGCCATCCCTATGGAGTCTCACTAAGCAATGGCACGGTGTAATAAAGATGGATGGAGCACAGCTTGCTTTGCTCTCAAATCCAGTTTAAGAGTGAACAGAACAACACTTTCACAGTGGAGAGGGACGGGATTTTGAAACGAGGCACTCCTTTTCAGCAGGCACAGACACACGGAGCCAGGCAGCCGGGGACAAGAAGCAGTTGAAGAAAATGCAAAGATGAGAGCCATGAAAGTGAGGAGGGAATGGGCTGGACAAGGAGCAGACAGGGCTGCAGATAAGGCTCTAAAGGAACCCTTTTATGGGAAATGATAGAAATTTAGGAGTCAGTTTAGGTGAAAAAGAGAAGAAAAAACAAGAACCCATGGAGGAGAGACTCAAAGTTACAGCCTTGCTGGGAGAAGCAGCACCTCATCTTTCAGTGTCCTGGCCAAGGAAATAAGCTAGATTCACTAAGGCAAACAGAAGCATAAGTCCAGTGATTAAAATTGGACGCATGGTCCAAAATATCTTAATGAATGCAGACTGCTGCCCAGCGGAGCAGCTGTGACAATGAATTGTTTCTGACAAGTTTGGGACTCTTGGAATAAAGGTCCATTTTCTTCAGTATTCTGGATGACGACATATGAAGCATAACAAAACCAATTTCCATTGGTGGCCCGATGTGCAAATGTGTTAATTAAATATCTGTATTAGTGACATTTTATGACAGGGTGACATTAATAGGAAACAAATGTTAATCGGATATTTGCCTAATTCCTAAAATTGTGCCTGTATGACTACACCTGGGAGAAAATGAAAAAGAAATCTGTGCAACATACTTACAAATATTTTGGATGTAGCAAGCATTACTGAAGTACTATTAGTTACTGCCATCATTTTAGATTTAAACTTCAAATACACTGTACTTACTTTTTCAGTACTCTATTAGTGCATGTTGAAAGAAGTTAGCATTTACACAGATCAAATCTAACCTTAAGAAAACCTTCCTCAAATGAACAGACGAGACTGATTTCTCAAAACAAAGTAATCCAAGGAAACTTCATTCTACCCGTCTTCTTGCCAGGGTGCACCAAATTTTCCAAGGTCTTTCTTCCATCTTAGGTACGTTTCGGCAGAAACACAAAGCAAATTATCGCTTGCTCCAAGGAGCTCTGTACCCTGCAGGATCTTTGCAGAATCCAGCCCGAAGAAATACAGCACTTTGAGAAAACGGAGCTGTCAAGCGAGATTTCCTTGGGCTTGCTGCCACACAAAATGGCAAATAAGGGACTTGATCCTTCACGGAAGACAATAGGAATTGTAGGTGCTCAGTGTTTGTCTTCCGGCAGAGTTAAGGTTTCTCAGTACTTCCTAAAATCAGCTGTACTGCTTATTCTTACTCAAAATTGTATAGCTAGAAGCTTTGGTATCTAGCCACAGAGCTTTTATTTCAAATTGGCAATAGTGTGACAAGATGTAACTCCTGCAAAAAAGACTACAATAATGTTAAAAATATCATAAAATATTATTTGTATCAGGATACATTTGTTACCCCATATGACAATCATTCATATTTCTTGACAGATATAAATCTCTGCTTAACACATTAGTATCATAAATATTACCAGATATAACACTGTAATTTAATACCTACCAAATGTATTTTAAAATATTACTCAATTTAAAACTTTGGATTTTAACCAGATGTGTTTCCAGAAAATGATTCAGGTCAGATGCTTTTTTCTTTTCCTTTTTCTGTGTGTGTGCGTTCAAAGTGGAGCATTGCTATGTGATTTATTGTACCATGACTGTATGCCCCGAACCTAAAACAGCACCATGATACTTCATCCTCGAGGCTTACACACCTGCAGTCCAAACTAACAAGAGAAAACATCTACATGGCACGGCAGGAGTCTTTGAAATGTCTCTTTGCAGTTGCCTGGACACAGAACAGACTGGTAGAACAGGGAGGCAGCGGAGAAAGGGTGAAGACAGGAACTCCAGCCTCTTTCATCTAGAAAGGGGGGACCATGGAGAGATTAGAGGAGAGGATTTTGATTAGATCACTGGAATGTGAAATGATGCTTCCCAGGATTAAAATCCTATTTTAGAGCTACCAAACCGGTTACGTTGTTAGTCAGAATTTGGAGGCTCACGCAGCTCCATCCCTGCAGATGGCTGTCGCTCAGCAGCACCCGACACCCTCTCGCTGGAGCAGGGGGGACCCCAGCCGGGCACCCCACGCCTCCCCACCACCATCCTACCCGCGGGCACGCAGCCACCGTCCCAGCAAAGAGCTGCCCTCCCTTCAAGCGTAGCACTTCTGGAGGAAAAGGGGTTTCCTTCTCAAAAGGCATCGCTGGGTCCAGCCCCATGACAGCCGCGTGTGCCACGGCGCGGCGGCTCTTGGGTTTCAATCTCGTTGAGCGCCCAGTCTAGTTCACCAGGTGGAGGCCTGACATTTTCAAAACCGAATGCCATTAGTTTTATTCCCAGTGCAGCCAACTAACAATCTGAAGGTCTATAGTTGTAGGGCTGATCATTACATGCAACCCATTAACATAAAACCCACCATCGCAATTAGTATCTTTGTAAGCAGCAGCCTCAGCAAAAAGTGGAAATGGAGACTGAAATAATGGTGCTCCTCCAAACGAGGACGGCAGCAGATTGGGAAATAATCTGTAGCAATTGCTCTGCCACTGTCTCTGCCATAACTTCTCAGAAGACAGACAGAGCCATTTTCAAGTAGTCAACCCACTGACTTGAGTGAGCACTAAATTCACTTGATGATCAAATACAATTTGAGAAAAAATCTACAATCACTCACCCAGAGGAAGATGTATTTTCCTTTTACAGATGAAGTGCAAAACAGTGAAAGTAGCTGTATTTGGAAAAATACCGTGCAGCTTACTGATTTCAAAGGGGACAGGTACCGGCCGTGGTTTTGCCCATTTCCCAGTAAGGCAATAAGGAACGCTTTCCTGGGGGGCAACCTACGTGCAGACTGTTTGTGTACGCTGGTTTGTTTTGTTAAGAGATGAGCCTGGCTAAATGTTCTGCGCTCTTCAGGAAGGGAACAAGGAAAATGTTCGTATTTATAGCAACATTATTGTTTAGAACAAAGTAAGTTATTTCATCCTTTTAATCTCCGTTTCTATGGATATCCTGCGCAGAGCTATGATCTGATTTTCCAACCTTCACGCGAGTCGTCCCCTCCAAGGCAGCGGTCAGTGGCACTAGCCCTATGAGTAAGTGCCTGTCTACATTTAAATAAATCCCTTTTAAAGACGTATTCGTACCGCCCCGGACACAGTGAATCAGGCTGCCTTGAACGTACTTTTGCATTGTTGTTTCCCCTAAACTCTCTCCACTTATCTAATTTTAGACCGCAGGCTCCCCGAGAGGGCTAACAACCTTCCCCGCGCCTTGGGGAACCATTTGCCGCCGGCGATGCTCTGCCATTAACCCTAGCACACCGCACCCGCGGGGGACCCGCGCACAGACCCCCTAGACAGATCGG
>NW_008824352.1:3886726-3933329 GCF_000699105.1 Pygoscelis adeliae
CTAAAAAAAACCCGCCAGCAACCCCCAAAACGGGAAGTGCTACGTAGGATCTGTAGTAGGAGGCTGGTCCCTTCTGACTTTCAGGTGCATTAGGAGGTGGGGTAAAGCAGCTTTTGGTTGTAGGCTTTTCTTTCTTCTCCCCCCCTTTTGTGTTTTATTGTTTCTTTTAAAGGCTTTGGATTAAGGTAGACTTGGCTGAACTTTGCTAACTTGAAAGGGTTCTTAATAGTGACCCAGAATACCTACAGGAATACAGAAAATGAGATCCAGATGTAGAATTGTATAAAATAAAATGGATTAAATTAAGATGTAGTTAAACAAGGTCTGACATCTTTAATTGCGGACTTTTGCTTTTGCCTCCGTGTATGTGTGGTTGTACTTGCTTAGCATAGGAAAATAAACACTCCTAACGTCACTGCCGTGGCGTTACATTTAACGGTGAAGAAGTCTAAATATTTCCTATAAAAATAAAGCCTTCAGAAATGCTTATTGATTAAAACGTATTACGCTAAAGTATCTATCATGTAAATTAAATTCTAAAATGTAATGAACGCAGCCAAATGGCATTTTGATAGATCGTTCTATTCTGTTTTTAGTAAAAAATAGCTCACTTTTATCATAATTTAATTTCTGTGCATACTGTAAAACCTGTTGTGGAGTATTGCTGTACAAACCTTAACCTCGTTTTTGCAGACTAAATGTGACAGTCTGACTTGAACAGCTTGTACGTTCTCCTTTGAAGCATTCTGGTAACGCTAGCTTAAAGTTGTTTGAACAATATTCATTACCTGCTTTTGAGGGCTTGCGATTATTTATACGTGTTGCGGATTGAGGCTGTTCACCTTTTGGCAGGTTCACCGGTCAATCTGTGTGCAGTGCGAAGTTTATTAACTTTGCAGTCGGTCTGTCTGCGGAGAGTCCTGCAGTGACCAGAGGGGTAGAGAGTACCTGCATCCACATGCAGAATAGTTAATTTGTTTCAAATTAGCTTTTTATTTTTTTTTATCCACCCATCTGCATGAAGAGGTAGTGTAATGTTTACTCCCACTTGTAGATGAAGCAATATGCTATAAAAACTATCGTTACTGAGTATGAAGTTCAGTATTAACAGAACTGTCCATGCCTCCCTCCCCCCCTCCCTCCCTCCCCCGTCATTCATTTGTACTAACGTATTTCGAGTGTGGAATTACAGAAAATAAAAATGCTTTCATTTGCGCTTCCGTTACCCTGTTCCAGGACAAAAACCTGAAGGGTTTATGCTTAACACGGTTCCACCTGTGCCCTGTAAACTCCAGCTCTTGTAGCTCTGGGTCTAGATGGCTTTGAACCTATCGTTTTTCTGCATGAGAAAGTTGTAAGGAGCTGAGACTGTGTAGTCCCATATCGCTGGCAGCAGAGCGACATGCACCCTGTCTGCTCACAGCTTCCTCTTCTACGTTCTGTTAGAAGACGACATTTAACTGTTGATGAGCTTCGACCTGCCTTGTAATATTAAGCAGCAGGTTTTTCAAGATTATATCAATATTAATTAAAAACAGAGCCAGGAACACTTTAGGGTCTGACTCTTTAAATTATTTATTTCCTTTCACTAAATAACCTCTTGTTTATAGGAAGAGAGATTTCGAGAGTTGGAGGCAGGATTAAATAATTCAGAACTTGGATTAAAGAACAAAGGTCTGCTCACAAATGGAATACAAGATGCAAAAATGGCAGTTTCCTACAGGTATCAAACGTGGCTCTTCACTTGAGACTGTACCTGAAAGGCATGCAGCTGAACACTTCACCCTTTTCTCTAGTAAAGGTTAGTTATATTTCCTAAAGAAACGGTGGAATTAGCAATGCATTTCTGCATCAGTTTGCCATGTGGTTGAAGATGGACCCATGTTTGATAACTGATGGCAAGGGAATTGCAGTGCATAGAGAAAACAGATCCTTGCAAGCAGTGAATATGGTGGCAATAAATGCAAATTAAATCACTGGAGAAGTGCTGTTGCCCTCGAGTTAAAACTGCATCTCCTGTTTGGAAGCAATCATGTGATCTGAATCAGGCTGACGTACAGCAGCAGCGTGAAGGTTACCTGCTGTTGCGTGGTCCTGTTTCGAGTTTGTAGTTTTGGGTGTCACCCTCACCTCCAGCAGAGGGTTGTTTTTATGGCGAAGAACAGGAAAACGAGCATCGTGTTCCCGTGGGTACGGCATGCGGTCCTCTTTAAGATTTTGCTTAATATTTCTGAGTGTGTGTGTGTGTGTGTCTGTATCAGAGGAGACAGTTGGTCCTGCCATATCTTTCTGACCAGCAGCGTTGCATGAGTAAGTCTAGCTTGGCTCTCAGATCCAAGCTGAATCTGCAGAATGAATGGAAGAAGTTAATACCATTTGAAAACTAAACGAACTATGTGTTGAAGTATTTTGACAATAAACACAAGTCTCAAAATGTCGTCATAGCTTTTTAGGACAGGCACACATACTGGTAAAAAGTACAGTTTCTTACTGCTTTTGAGCAGAACGGCCTAACTTGTTACTATCAAGCTAGGGAATGAAAATCTAAAGCCAAATCTTGCTCGTGCTTTTCTGTTTTTTAAAATCTCATCCTGGTATTGCATCATATATGATTAAAGTAAGGATGGAATATTAGTTCTATGCATGCTGTGACTAATTGTTTAAGGTAAGCCATAGATCTTATAACATTATAAAATTTGCAACAGAATCTGGAAGAACTAAGTAGTAATGAGTAGCTTTTAAATACCGAAGCACTTCTATTATTTAAGTAGAAACAGGTGGAGTTCTTGGCATCTTTTAGTTGGATCTGATTGTACCAGAGCACAAGCTGATTTGCTTTAAGTGAAGGAGTTAACGTGCTTCATCAGAAGTGGAATTAGCGATCACATCTGAGTGTTTAATTTTGTTTGTCCATGCAGGTCACCGTAGAACTTGTAGTTTCTGTCCTAAAAGTAGACAGTGCTTTACTCTTTATAATGGTAGTTAAAAGCGTATCAAGAAAAGAGTCTCTAGCTACTATAAATATGCTTCTGCTCCTCCCCGTCTGATCAGAGAGGTGTAGTGAAAGCAGCTTGGTAGCTCTTCAAGAAGATGCAATACAGGGAACTGAGAGGGATATGAAAACCAGGGCACCGCTGCCAGTATACTCTGATAGCTATCGTTGCTTCCCTGCAGCAGGAAGGCTTTGGCTTTTTGTGGTGGTCAAGGTGGTGTCCCTGGGCATCTAACACACATGACATACTAGAAGAAGGGCCCTTGGTGTACTCCTGGCTTGAGAACTTGGCTTTCATAGGATTCCTTGAGTCCTGTTCCTTGGAAAGAAATTTCTGAAAGCTTTTCTAGCCCTCTTTCCTGTTCCTCAAATGAAATAATGCCCGTCTGAAACATGGCAGAATTAGTGTGTTTCAATCGCTCTGCTCTTATGCCAAGTTTGTGGTTAATTGGATAATGTATTGAGAAATGCAGTAGTGAGGATTTGGAATATGGTAATGGTTGTGATTTTTTTTGAAAAAAGACCGCACTACTTGGCTGCGTACAACAATACCAAGTAAGTAATGGGTGAAACATTTGCTATAGAAGAAATTACATGCAGTCTAAAATTCCAGTGAACAATTATTCTTTATTTGCAAGCTGATTTGTAATGCAAAAAGTGGATGTAGAAAAATGCATAATCCAAAGTTTCAGTTTGATCACGCTGAGGCTGAAAAATAAAGGCAGTTTATTTATTGGATAGAGAACAGATACATACATGGATGCTTAGTATTTTTTGACACCAAGCAGGCAGTGCTCATTGACTTGTGGTCCTTTTTATGTAAGCAGGGTAGTAAGTTCCCATCTTGTATATTCAGGTTTCTCTTGCACATGTTCTTTACATTTTATTCTTTGCTTATCTTTGTGCTTGGTTGTTTCCCATATACTCTATGGGCAAGGTGTTGATAATACAGTGTTTTCTGGATTGAGAATACAGTGACAATGTTCCAGCATCGCATGAAGGAGTAGGGAGGAAGATGTGAAGCTGAGAAGGAGAAAGCTGAAACGGGGTAGTTAGCAGAAGACGAGGAGTCTAGGGCGAAGAGATTTGTACAAGAGTGCTCGCACATGGGATTGTAGGTGTGGTGTTGAATTTACCAGGAAAGACGAGAGAAACTTAGACCTCACAATCAGAATAGTTAACGTCCTTAAATTAGTAAGGATAAGATAAATCTTACTCATTTTGTGACATACATGTTTCCAGCTTCTTTTTGTTGTCTCCGGTTTGACAAGGCAAATAAGTTGGCAATTTCTGCTTTTATTGTTAGTTATACTGAAGAAAATACAGTATATTACATTGCTTGGGTTGCGAAGAACATGGAAATCCAGAGAGAGAACTGAATGTTAGCAGCGGTAGGTTTTTATAAAAGATGAAACACAAAGTGTGCAGATGTTGGGTGTAGGTTGTTGGATGTAACAGTGGTCTTCCCTGTTGTCGAACAGTACTTGCATTTCTGGGAAAGCAGTAGGCAGGAAAGAATTTGTACTAGATCCACTGCGGTTCCCTGGTCGTGCTTGTGTTTTGACTCTAGCAGGATACAGCAGTTCTTACTATGCTGTTACTTGGTCACTTCTGTGACTTTGCAGAGTTAAGTATTTAGCATGAATAAACGTATTTCTCGGTATGAAGGTGCTAAAGCTGGGAGGTGGCCCAACGGCTCTGTGCGGGTGTGTTACAGCAGATGTAGGTTTGAAGTTGGAACCTCTCAGGCTAATGCTGTCTAATAGCTTTTTCCTTCGCTGGCAATTCGCTTGCTTCCTTGCCTTGCAGTAATTTAATGCCTTTGTCGACAGTTGGGGTAATAAGGAAGTTTCTGTGAGGGCTGGAGCTGTGCTGTTGTTTCACGGGGTGGAGGGAGGGGAGGCACTTGTCTGCCTCCCGGTCAGGTTCATGGACCCACAGTGATCTGCTCTGGGAAAACAGGTAAAGATTACCCTTTCTTTGAAAAGCTCAAAAGCAGATGCACAAAAATATTTAAGCCGCCATATTTAGATGCTTTAAATTCTCCCATATCTTTGTGTTTCTGGCTGTGAGCTTTTTAAGGCATGTGAGGGTGTAGGCCATGGGTGTCTCTGAGGCTTTTTCAGAGGAGTTCATACAGCAGAGCTGAGCAGGTCCTGTTGTTCCTATCATTGTTGTGTGGAAATGCACCTTAGTGAATAAGCAAGCTTGGACATAACAGCATCTGGAAATGCCAGTGCAAGGTTTCTGTGAAGGATATGAGAATTTAGGCCAAATTATTGGTAAATGGCTAGACTAATTTTGCAGTGGAGGTAGGCCCCTCATTTCATTGAATCCAGTGATCTTGCATTTGGCTAATGGTCAGGTGAGCCCTGGCATGCATTCCACAGGAGTATGCAGGTGAGACCAAACAGTGGTCTAATTCCTGCTAACATTTTATAGTATCCCTTGAGCTATGCAGATCGGATGGTCCTGTGCTGCTGCGTTACCATGTTGCTGAGGGATTGCTCTTACAGGTTTGGGGTGTCTGTATGTACAGGGAGCCTGAATCACTTCTGATGCTTACATTGTAGAGGTCTTTCCTTGCTGAGAAATGTTGGCTTCAGTCTGTGGCTCACATATGACAAGCTGAGGACAGTAATGCTGCAGGGAAGTAAAAATAAAAATAAGTGGAGTGGGGGAAATGACACTGTTTAAAAGACTGGACGGGATAGAGGGGAGTGGTGAAGAAAGGAAGGAGTTAAGGAGTGAGGTTAAGCCTAGAACTTGGAAATGAAACTCTTATTGCAGTGCGGTTGGGAGAAGAGGAAAGCTTATTTTAGAATTTATATAAATATTCGGCAGTTCAGTTGGGAAGTATGGAGGGTCTCCCAACAAATGCCTGGCTGTAGTGTTGCAATCAAATCCAGCTCACCTGCACTCGCTGATCATATAAAAGGATAGCCTGGGGTTTACCACCAAGCTGTTCTTGTGGAAACATCCTGGGAAGATTTGTACGTGAGATACCAGGGTGATGGTATGACTTCCGAGTACACTGACAGATTTTTAATGTTGCCCTGTGACAAATAGGGCTTATGTTCCTGTTAGACTCGAAGAGCTTTTTAACCACTTGGATGGTATTTTAAGGTATTATGGATAGTAGAAGCATTCTCATTGTTCTTACTTAAAAAAAAAAAAAAGAGGGGGGAACGCAATTTAATAGCTTTCAACTTTTTTTTTTTAAGTGAAGACTCTGACTAGATGTATCTTAGATGCAAAAAGGTCATGTGTTTTGTGTGGAAATGCCCTGTCTTATTCCTGTAGAAACTAAACTGCAAAACTAAAAGGTAGTGCTGCAGATGATGAAACGCATAGAATTTTGATGGGTTAAGTCTTACTCCTTCTGCTCTCCTTGGTACCTTTGCTAGGTATTTGAGGTTGCATGGTGTTGCTGATCCGTTATGTTAAGGAAAACAAGAGATTTCTCTAACCAGAATGGTAAGCTTCAGCTGGTATGCATCAGCCCAGAAAAAAATCTATGCACTGTGAATACTTTGGGCAATAATACTTGGGGGGACTGGTACTAATGTACAAAGCCTTTAATCAGTTCGATTCGGTTTGAGCGATAGTTACTAGGTAGTAGTGACTTTGAAATAAGTTGGGAGTTTTGGTCTTGCTGCTAGCAGTTGATGGATGCCTGTTCTCGGCTCTGCCACGGGTCTGCTCGGGCCTCTGAGCATGTCACTCGGCCTCTGCTGGTTTACTTCTCCATCTGGAAAACATTGATAGTGCTTCTGACCCCTCTTTGAGAGCACTTTGAGATACAAGATTTTGAGTTAGCACTTACTATTCCTTTTTGCTACTACTTAATTCTGTGTTGTGGATAAATAAGAGCTGTTATGTTTCTGCACCTTTGTTAGCTTGCTTTTTAAATGGATTAAACAGAGGATATACTACTGTTGATTTGTAGGTGCTTTTCAGGCTTGTTGCTGGAAGCAATGTCTATAAAAATGAATGTGAAAAAAAAACGGAGTAGTTGGGTGTCCTAAAAGAATATTGTTGATGATTAGTACCAAATCACTGGGAGAAAATGGTTCCTGCAAATGGTTATAAAGTTATAATCTGGAGTTATTCATACATATGCACAGTCATACTTTAAAACATACCTCCGTGTTCTTTGGTACGCTGTTTGAAGGCATGATATGCAATTTATCAAGTTTCCCTTCAGATTTCTCTGTACATTAAAGGCTGCTTAAAATTTACATTATAGGCACCCAGTGATATGAATGTTGAATTTAATATTCAACAGTTTGTGGTTGCATCATTTAAAACTGCAGTCCTCAGCTAGCTGCAGCCATAGGTTTGAAACAGCTCCCTGTTTCAGAAAGACAGGCCGGCCTCCGCCAGCTCAGGTGAAGGAAGATCTTCAGTCGCTAGCAGGGCTTTTATCCAAGCCACGCTTGGGTGGTTGTAAGGACTGTAAATGGCAGCATGCGAGTCCCCTGAATGGCAAAAGAGGGGAATATGTTCAGAGCAGTTTTTACGTAGGGCGTTAGACTTGTATCTGAAGGCTGAAATTCTTTATTCACCAAAGACATATGATGGGGTAGCTTGAAACTTTTTCTTACTGTAACTTTTATCCAAATTGTTCAGGTTTTGTAGTCTAAGTATTGATAGCCTGCTAAGACTGTCAGTGGGGTTAGAGGTTATGATTTAGATGTCTACTTGTGCCATCAGAGATATTGATCGCCTGCTCATTTCGCATGCGTTTGCTTCCTGAGTAGCTATGAGGCTGGAGAGGTGCTGCCTTCCATTGCTGAGCTCCTGCTCACCGCCGCTGCGGGTAGGTCTCGTGTGCTCAGCTCAGTGAACTTCGCAAAGGTGAACAAGCTTTATCCCTATTTAGCACAACACAAAGGCCCTGACCCAGTAAGCATTATGGCATGTGCTTAATTTTTAACACATGCGTAGTCGTAGTCTTCTGACAGCTTGGGTGAGAAGGAGCTGCCTTTCCTAACCTGGCCCATGATTAAGTTGTGACTAGAGATTAATCTCTCCATACTAGTCTGGTGGCTTCTCAGTCTCTTCCTTTATCTCATGTTTCTAATCAACTTAATTCTTTTTCTTGTGTTTCATTGATGTGAAATACAGATGTCAGAATAGCTCAATAAAATTTATACTTGTGTTTTGTGTGTAATTATTTTCCATTTTGTTTTTATTGGGTATTTACACATTTTATTGCATGTGCATGTCAAAGTAAATTTGTATCGTGTTATCACTTAAAAGATGTTTGCTTCATTTTCAGGCGTAAGTAAAATGTACCCTTTGTCTGTGATCTGAAATATGATAATGTTAATTTTGCCAGCAAACTACATATCTATTTTTCTGTTGCAACTTTTGTGTGTACGTGTTAATATTGATAGTACCCAACTTTGGTTTGGTATGTCTGGTATGAGCATAGTTGTTTTTCTAATAATAATTGTGGAGATGGGATAATATTAAACATTTAAAAACAAGGAGCCAGTAGTCTTGCAATTGATTTTCTGTGGAGAGACCTCTGTGCAGAGTTGCTTACACAATTGTAACCTTAGTTTCTTTTATGTGAGTGCAAGAGGTGTTTCATATATTTAAAAAATAAACAAGAAAAAAGTTGTGAATACACCGGTTACTCCTCCCTTTGCTTCTTCCAGCTCTGTCCTGTCTCTTTCAGGAGCTCTAGTTTTCTTTTGCTTGTAGGTTTCTGCACGTTTTCTTTGGCATGGAGTCTTGCTATCGAAATTCTTTGGATGTTGGAAAAGGGCAGCTTGCTAATATTGTGTCTTCAGCTCATCTCTCCCCTGCTCTTCACAACACCCTGCCCATTTTCTCAAGCAATCGTGCTTTATACTCGTAATTACTGCTTGAACTCAGAATACCTTTTTTTTCATTCCTTTCAATAGTGAGTCGATACTTGCTGCTTTGTAGGTGTAAACTCAGGGGGCTGCTGTGCTCTTGCTTCACAGGACGCAATAAGCATTAGGTGTGGGGTGAAGCAGACAGTAGGGAGGGAGGAATCGGTCTATGAGAATTTATTTTGTGTACTTTACTAACGAAGAAAGATTTTCTAGCGTGAGTCTTGATTGTGTGAGACTGTGGGTGCCGTCTGTGTTACTGACAGTGCTTAACCCCTGCAGGGCTGGGGATTATTTCCCTGTTTTAGGTCAGGATTTGAATCAAACTAAATTGTTTTTCAAAGCCATGCTCTCCATTTTATGTATAAAACATTGTTTGCTGTTTCCATGCTTGCGAGGAGGAGCTCGTTTCACGCTTTTTATGTATATGCAGGCAGAGCTTTGGTCAGTCAGATTGGAAAGTTGTATTGTAAAGCTGCTTTCTTCTGTGCAACTTCTGATACTCGTTTCTGTCTTTGAGTCCTTTGCTGTGCTCCATGCCATCAACTTGTGAAACTAGAACTGTGTCCTTTTTTTTTCTTGGGGTGGTATGTTAAATACAGCACGAACGACTGAAACAGCACACACACTGTGCTATGATCAGCTTGTTTTAGGTAATAAATTAAAATCCGTTAGCATCTGAGATGTCCTGGCATATCCTGAGAATAGTCAGGTCTTTAATGTGCCAAGCTAAGTAAAACTTGATTAATGTCGCTATCTGGGATTTTCTGGCCTGTAAATAGGACTTGAAGTCTAAAATTGGAACTCTGAAAACCTACTTTAACTAGGATTAGAAGAACAACTTAGTAGTTCAGATTGTTTTCATGATCTTAGAAAGTGGTCACTATGCCCCAGGGCTGTTGTACGTGCCATCTTTTTGAAAATTAACTTTACTGCAAGGGCTAAAGAGTTAGTTTGGGCCTGCAGCATGCTCTTTTTGGTCATTCAGTGCAGTCTCTCCCAGTGTTGTAAAAGGTGCTTTCTGTGCTTGGCTGCTGCCTGCTATGCCAAAGGTTGTTATGTCTCCAGTCTCACGGGTTTGCAACTTCTGATGCCCTTTTAGGATCCTTGCTGGTGAAAGGTGATGGTAGGCAGGCGTTCAGTATTAGAGGCTTTCTTCTGGAGCACACAAGCAAATGTGGAAGCTCCTGATATCAGGAAATGTTGGATATATGTATTATTTTTCATTTTCTAAGTGAACTTTGGTTTTTGTACAGATAGATTAAATGGAAGCTGGTAAGCTAGCAGGCATGCCTGCTTTGAATAAACACACCTACTTCTATTGTTTTGGGGCATTCATTGCTCTTTATCTTGTTTGCTTCTAGATATGTCATGGCAAAATGCAGTCATAGATCATAGTGTTTTTACGCCCTATTTATTTGCTATAATCATTTTACCAACAAATTGTGAAGTTAATTTCAGTGGTAAGAAATCTTCATTCTATAGCTAGTTGGGTTTGTTTTTTTTTTTTTAAAGTTGGGTTGGCAGCAGCCTCTTTGTACGGTTTCTTGATTGTCAGCTCTTCATTATAAATTTACTTTCTAAATGCTGACTTAAGGCCTGACACTTTGTTTGTTTAACTGTCAGTTACACTAGTTTGGAGACCTAATAAAAACCTCTCAGATCTTCCTATTGAATTAGGCCATCCTTTACCAGCCCAGTGACTGAAGTAAAACAACTGTCACAGTGTCTTTCAGTATCTATCCCATTTTTGCTGGAACCGTGCTTAGGGTGTCTTCTGATGCTGCATCCTCACTGTGACAGTAGTTAGTTCTCTGGTAAAAGGTCACTGTAGTGTTTTAATTGGATTTTTCAGCTGCAAGGAATATAAAAATGTAAGTTTATTAATAGAGTAGCTTTGATCTTGAAGGATTCCAAAACATTTGCTGCATTGCATGTACAGGAATGGTTCAGTTTTACTGCTCGTTCAGGGATAATCAATTTTGTTGTGGAGCATGGAAGCTGGATGTTCTACCTAGCAGGTCAGGAGGAGTGAGGAGCACATCTGCATGAGAGGGAGGGAAATCTGGGAAGGCGGAACACTGTTCCCAAACTGGAATTTCCCCAGGATACAGAATTGAACTGTGCTACTGTTGAAGGTGCCAAAGGATCTTTCACAAGTTGTTTTGGTTTTGTTTTTCAGCTGAAATCTTTGGAAAAAGGTCATGGACAATAGACAATTAGAGAAACACTTAACTGACCTTGTTAGTGTATTTTTGTGGAATTATTGTGCTTTACAGTTATTGCTGCTTTACACAGATGGTTATTGCTGGTTTCCATCTGTTTGTTAAGGAAAAGTAAAGACAGAAGATGGCAGCTTTAACTGGGTTTTTAACCAGAAATTTTAGGTTTTATTTCTTCTTTGACCACGTCAGGTTAATCTGTTGGGTACAGGGCACTGTGGTTTCAAGGAAAAGAGATCAAAGTGGGAGCATGTCTGCACAATATGGGTCATGATAGGAGTTTCCTGTGTTTCGGGCACCCTTTTCTTTGAACAGTCCTCAGGTATGTAGTACGATATCACCCTGGCAGATGGCCAGGCCAATACTCTGACCAATACTGACATTATGGAAACCATTTAAGCGAAGGGTTTCATGGCCAGAAAAGATCCTTCAGCTCATATTGCTGCTTATTTCCAGTTTAAGCTTAGTGCTCTCAGTATGAATAACTTCACAGTGCCCCAGTGGAGTTTTCTCTGGTTTTGCTAAAGTCTGCTCCCTTACACTACCGGGATGGTTAAAAACTTTAAAATCTTTCAAGGCTTGCAGGTGTGGGAGCTTCCTGATGGCACTGATGTAGCCGAGCTGACATCAGTTTTAGCGCCTGTGGCGATCCTCTGTTTCTCAATTTCAGAAGAACGGTGGGAGAAGGAGCCCCAGAGATGCAAGGGAATGATCCGGGTTTCCACCCGATGAAGAACAAAGCAAAATGAAAAACTTCTTCAAAGTCCCGTCATGCTACTTGTGGCACTCACAGAATTTTTCTTCACCTGACTACTCTCTTTGAACTGATGGATGATTTGTTCTTGCAGGGCTGCTTTCAGTCGGCAAAAATTTCAGGTGGGATGGAAAAACGAGCCTCTCTGGTGGGAGAGCTGTTTGCAGGGGTCCTGAGCAGGGTACAGAACAGTCATTTTATTTCTCCGACTCCTTTGCCAGTTGCTCAACCAGATGTCCTCAGTAGTTTGTGCTGTAAGATGTTAAGTAATTAGATCATTCAGATTCTAGTTAAACATAATTAGAGCCCTGTGTAAACTGAGTGAAGCTGACAGGTTTTATAGGTTGGTCATAGCAAAAATATCAGATGATATAGCTCAGCATTAATACAAAAAGATTTAAGCCTCCCTGCCTTCAAATAGTGTGTTTAGTCTCCAAATTTAATCCTTAATTAGAACTACAATTTATGGAACTTACTAAAAAAGTTTTCAGGGTCTTGGAAGCCTCACTCAAAAGTGCTCCCATATAGTGTTTGCTGGTTAAAGTTTCTTCTCCTGTGCTCCTGAATCTGAAATAGAGAACCTACCTAGCAGTTGCTATGTAAAGTTAAACAGAAAGATAACAGAATTTTGCAATTTTTTCTTGTAATTTAAATTAATGGGTAAGTTTAGTTGCAGTGGTTTGAACAAGTAGCGCCATCTCTGCTTTGCGCTCCGGTTTCCTTTCCCAGCTTGTAGCTGACTTGCCTTTTTGGATCATCTAGCTGTAGCACAGCCTGTGTAAGATGCCTTGGTTTTCCACCAGCTATCCCACTGCGAGCTGAGTTCATAACCATCAAATTTCTTTGGTTATTGTTAAATAGCAGAACTGGAGAGAATCTCCATGAAATGTGACCGTGTGCATAGGTATTGCAAAGTAGCAAAAGTAAATGCAAGATTGCAAGCACAGGGCTGAAACATTAGCTACGTGTTCCGGTATTTGATTATTGTTATTTTATTACAGCACTCTGAAGCTAACCCTGACTATTTCTCTCCCTCGTTTTACAGATACGACACATTATTTTGTTGTTTGTTTGCTGGCAGGCAAAACATATTTTCTGAAGGAAAGTGTTAACAGATACGCTGATAAAATGTCTGTCTTCTAAAAACTGTCTGAAGACAAATTGAGTATTTGTCTACATGTGGTGTTCACACTGTTGTTGTGCTAGCTACCGAACAAATTAACAAGATGATTCTTGTCTTTTATAGGATGTAAACTTTCTTTTTAAATGTTGCAGGCATCCTAAGTTGTGAACTAGACCCAGGGTGATCCTTGTTCTGCTGAATGCTCTGAAAGCTGATTGCTGTGTTGCTTTGCAGTAGCTAATAAAGAAAAATTAGTTACAGAACATTCGCAGGAAAGTAAAAATATGTCGGAAAATTCAGATTCAAGTAGTTAAGGGGATTTTGCAGTTAGACTTAGTTAAAAAAGAAAAATCAGAAGGAAGAAAACTGCAGTTATTTCTTGGTAATGCTAAATGATTAAGTTGTCTTGCTCGGTACCGAAAACAGCTCCTTTGCATGCCCTACAGAGTTATTTCATGCAATAACTTCCCACGTCCCCTCCAGCCTCTCCCCACCATGGTTAGTTATGTCACTTGTGTGATGCTTCGAGCCTTACTGTCCTGGCTGGAATCTCGAGACTGTTTCCAAGCTTGTATTTCTCACTTTGGCAGCACATGATGCGGCTGGTGGGCAATCTGCCGTATCCCTTTTTTGTCAAACATCAGAGTTGGTGTCTGACACTGAATCTGGGAACAAGAGCAGGGAAGAGTGAACTGTACAGTGGAGCTGAAGATATCTGCCGGGTGTCTTTGTGCATTTCTCTGTAGTTATTGCTTATGATTGATACTCAGTTCTAGTGGTGATAGAATGACAGAGATTTTGCTTTTTCCTTTCATGTTTTAAGTGATTAGCATGACATGGTAAGTGGAAAATTTTCAGCTACTTTTTTCTATCAAGTGCTGTCTGCTTACAAGTGAAAAACTCAGTTTGAGGAAAATCCCCTAAAGTTCTATAGAAACAAAACAATTTTATAAAGGTGTGTGTGTGTTTGTGTAAACACACAAGCTCACACAAGCACAATCTCCTTTCTGGATCAGCTCCCACCATGCAAAATACAAACCTGAAAGTGCTATAATTGATTATGTGCAATAGGAGACAAACAACCAAGATTTTGGGAGAGGGCAGGGCGTGGTCCAGATCTGGCAAAACATTTAAGGACTGAACATTATTTTTTCAAAGGTAGGGAAACTTTAAAACATTGGTCCAAGAGTTAAGACTGGTTGGGAAAAGGAAAAGAGTACAGTAAACTGAGACGTCTTCTTTGTAGGGGGAGGTGTTGGGGGAGGAATTGGGAAGAAAGAACACGCAAGTTTAGGTTAGTACATGTTCATGTTCTTCTGGTTTTTTAACTTCATTTGTTTCCCTGGCAGATGTCCCATGGCTTTGAGGCCTTTGTCTGTGTGAGAGGGAACATGAAGGAGGGCTTGGCAGGACGCTTTTGGGTTGTGTGGAATAGCTGGTAGTCATATTTATAGTTAGTGTTGTCTCTTGGCTTATGCAATTTTGATAACCGGCGATTGTTCTGTAAAGTTACGTGTTACATTGGCAAGCAAGCTCTCCCTGAATTTCCTCCACCAATTCTGTGTTGCAGATAGGTTTCATGTACAGGTTTTTGTAAGGCCTGAATAGGACTTGTCACATCCACAGTGCTTTGCTTTCATAGAGTACTTTTCATAGACACCCCCCCATATTAGACACTGTCTTTTTTAAAACATCTTCATACAATCTAAGATACTACATGCAACCCTGCTTAATTAAACTGAAAAAACCCCCAGTATTTTAAAACAGATCTAGCAATCCTTCTGTGATGATATTTTTCTGAGCTTTGTAGTATATGTATATATGCTGCATCCTCCTTTGAAGGCTCTTCCTTCATTTTTTTAATGATTGTTGTACCTCAGTGCTTAATATCGTATTCTTTTGACTTGCTGAAATTCATAGCAGAGTTGGTCCTGTAGCTGCTGCGGTCTGCAGGGGAAGAGGAACAATATTTGGCTGCTGTGAGGGTTTGAATCTTCTGGTAGCCTTTTACTTTTTCCGTGTCTGTGACTCTAAAAGGATTTATAACTCTGTAGCTTTATGCCTTTAAAACACCTGCTGTAATTGCTTAGAAATACACTCCGTGTCAGCCTTTACTGCTTACTGTGATTACGCTTCTGGTAACCATCCTTTTTGGCAGACTCATAAAATAAGTTTCTCATGATAGGATTCCTGACAGAGTTAAACAATGTGCATAGTTTAAAGTGCAAATATGTTTTATCAGGGAAAGGAGATTATTCGGCTGTTCTTCAATACCTTTAATTTGAGACTTCAGAAGGTGCTCTGCATTAAGTACATGCATAAGTTTAAAAAGTATGTTCTGCCCATTTCATTGATGGGAGGTATGTGAGGGCCTTTTCTTTGTATGGCAGGTTTATAGTTGAGAAGAACATGCAGGCAAGTTCTTGAACTTCTTGACACCGTTTTTTATCAATTAGCATAGTTGGTATATAAACTGTACAAGAGGTTGAAAAAATGCTGCTTAATGTTGCTGATTTAACACCTAAGTGCTGTGTGAATACTGAAGAAGAAAAAAAAAAATCTGACATCAGAGGTTCCCCCCTTCCACTTAAGGCTGATCTTCTACTTCCTAGTAAAGCGGAGGGTCCTGTGAAGCTGTCTGTAGGGTGTGATGGATGAGCTATCGGTACGTTTGGTTGTGGTAATGTGTTACATTTGATAATTCTGCATGCAAGAAACATATCAAGGGGTTATGTATTCTCACGACAGTGAAGGTACAGAGGATAGAAGATAACCGAGACAGTTGAACTTTGTGTTGTACTACCTTGATCTTGATGTCTCACCTGGCATACTTCAGGTGGACATCAGAGGGTTGGGAAATTCTAGTTTAACATTGCAAATCAACTTAGTATATTAATTCTTGTAAACTGTTTCTAGAGATTGCAGGATTGAGGAGGTGTTATTTATCATCACTTTTAGCTAAAGAGTTCCACCCATGCAAAATTCTTACCGCTAAGAGAATTAGACTTTTTGGTAGGCGGGTTGTTCTCAAAATCTCGAGCAGAGGAAAAGGTGGTGAATAGTTATTTTTGGGCCCTTTTAAAATATGAAAATAAAATTACTGGGATTAGTCAATGTTCTTTACATCAGCACCTTTATCCTCAAGGATATTTTGGTATTGTTGCCTTTGAAATTTAGGCTAGACTTCAAAGGATAGATGGAATTTCCCAGGAGAAACAGGGTGCTGTAGAATGGTAGAGGCTGGAGTTGGAGAAGGCAAAGTAAATGAGCGGAGGTCGCTTGGTACTGCTGGCCTGTTATGTGTCTCAAATGAAGGAAGCCAAGCCCTATCCCACACTGAAGTGGGAGAGCTTCCGAGGATGTACGTGTGCCTCAGAAAATGCTCCCGAGGATTCAGTTTGTGGTGCGGTTGCCCATGTCACCTGCCTGCTACAGGGGTTTGATGTGCTTGAATATGGCCGTGAACTTCTGCATTAGCTGATGTGAAGCACCAGGCTTGGTGACACCATGTGCAGGTGCTTCGGGCTGTTGTGCAAAACAAAACCTGTTTGAGTGCTTTTAGCCATTTCCCTGGGGGACAGGGATAGTGAGGAGTTTAATTTCTTTTTTAGGCGTAGTGTATTATACAAGTATAAAATCAAATAGTGTGGGATGGCAAATACTGTTTTTTAAACTAGTTGGCTTGTTGTTGCTGTGATAATCTGTGTTGATCAACCCTTTTGGTGTTTGCTACAAAATTTATTCTAAAAGGCATGGTAGCTCATTCTCGTTGGTGGCGGTCCAAATCATCTCTGCTGCCAAACTTGGCACTGGTGCCAGTGGTTTGCTTTAGCTGATCTAAGAATATAGTACAGATGGTTTGATACTCAGTACAGATATATACAGATGGCTTGAAACTTTTGAATTTCTTTATTTCATTCCATTGTTTCTTCTCGGTATATCAAGTATCTCTGGATATATAATTGCTATTCTTAAAACAAGCTGAACTGTATTTGGTTCAACTTCTGCCTGTTGTTGCTATAATAATTTGTCAGCAAAAGGCTGTTGTTCCGTGCAAGTTCAAATGTTCTGCGTGTCGGTACAGGCATGTTCATTTATAATGCACAAGAATATTTCTGTCAAGCTGTTTGACCACCACACCTGTATATATTCTTCAGTTACATAGGATGTAGAAAGCAGGTGCTATAAAGTGAGTTTGTAGATCTAAAAATCCGAAGATTGTGGTCACTGACACTGGCTTTGCTTCAGGTTGTTGCTGACACTGGTAATGACATCTTTGCAGTTGAAGCAGTGAAGTTTTAGCCTAGTGTAACAGTTCAAGCAGAGATCAGTTAGCTCTGGCTAAAGGCTGGATAGTTTGTTTTCAGTACTCGTTACAGCCTGTTGATCTCTTGCCAGCAGAAATTTCTAGGTTGTGAATTTGTTTCTGTTGTATATAGGCGTATGACATCAGTTGCCTGCTAGCAGGACAGGGCGTAAATAGAATCGTGACAGCATAACTTCAGTGCTCTCCACGTTTCTCCATGCATACAATATATTGATGTTACAGTAGCTGATGTTGACATAGCTCGTTGCCTGGGCAAATGGTAAAAGTAGCCTCTGCTTTGATTTGCTTCTGATCATGCATGGGAGATCCTCGTTCTGCAGTTCGGGGATATTGACAGCTCTGTTCTGTGCATGGAAGTTCGGAGGTGGTTATATAGACTTACTTTTGGGCGGTGATTTACTTAGCTTCCTTAGTAAAGTTGTTAAAGTGCTTAATAATGCAATTAATGTAATTTAAGGACAGTTAAAAGCACTAGTGGTTCTTCTCAACTTAATTTTAAATGCTGAGACAGATTAAGCAGTTTGAACAATGACAAGATTATGCTCTGTAGCCATTGAGCGTATAAATAAAATATGCCGTAGTACTTGGTATTTTGAATCCAAAACTTACGGACCACTGAAATGAATGATTATGGATATATTGCCTTGTTCTGGGATCATCAGACATCCGACAAGTTAAGCGTGATTGGTGCAAGTCAGTATTTAGATGTCAAACCTGTAATGAATATTTCACTGCTTTAGGAAGTACTGCTGGTGACTTCAATACATTGTATGTCTCTTGAGTTATTTCAGTTCCACTGCAGATACTGACATAATTATAATTCCAGAGATGAGACATAAAATAGATTTAGGCATCTCTGAATGCTTTCTCTTCCATTTGCATGGAGGCATTAGCATTTTATCCAAATAGTCACTTAGTTTCTGTGCGTGTAAATGGTTTATGTTTTGCAGGCTTTTTTCCCCATCAGTTTCATTAATGTTTCAGTTAATGTTCTTAGGACGATTCATATTTTTAATACAGAGAAGTTCAGATTTTACTAAACAGGAAGGAAAATTTCATAAGAGTACCCTTATGATGAAGCTGCCAGCCAGACCCATCACCACCAGCTCTGGAATGAGGCAGCAGAAGTCTCTTCTGTTGGGCACGAGAGGCCTGGCCCATCTGATGGTTGCTTTGGAGTAGTATAGTTCCACCTTTGTTGATGAGAAGAGAGGTGTTGACTATCCATGTTTGTAAACACACCAAGAGTAAAGTGGTACATAACTGTTCCTTATTGGTCAAATAAAAGCATCAAGGGTAGGTGGGATGTTGTGGAAAGCAGTGTTTTACAGTGAATGCAGTGGGATGCTCATGCCTTGAGAATGAACTCGCTGGAGGTATGTGTAGATTAAAGGCACACATGAATCTAAAATTGAGCGTGACTTTGTAAAAGCCTTACTCAAAGGATCATTTGTAGTTTGAAAACAGTCACCTAAATCATACATGGATGATGCAGTGCCATTAGCTGACTTTAGAGACCAGTCCAACTCAAAATTAATGTTGATCCTGGTGGAGTCAGCTGAGGTGGTTTGACACGAAGAGTAGGCATGTCTTTTAACAGATTGGTTGGGAGCAATGTGCTCGGTAAAACTAGCCTTAGCTTATGGGCATTTAAAATGTTTAAGTTAGTTTTGAAAAGATAGCTTGTCTTTGAAAAAACAGCTGCTCATGTGATATGTTTAATCGAACTGTCCTTTTCTACCAGCTTCAAGAACTTCAGTTCTATTTCAGCCTTATTTAAGAAAAATTAGTTCTTAAAATTTATATTCATCCTTCCTTAGTAAGGATAGAGCTTAACTGGGGTGTTTCCCAGAGAGCTGGTTTAGGAGTGACTGACTGGTATTGATGAGTGACAGAATTAGCATAAATTCAGATTAATGGAGATATGGTTGGCTAGTGCTAACTGGCTATGTGGGTATAAGAGTTGGCTCTCGGTAGTGATGACAGAGGCTGATTTTTATCCCTCCCCCCCACTGCCTTCCCACCCAGACAGCTCAATATCCAACTGGATGTTAAATACTTGAAAATCAAGCTACTTGGCAGCTTGGATCAGGCTCTAGGGACGAGATTTTAAAAGGGAGGTCTTGTTCGGTGTGGTTTTGTACATGGGTGTCTCACCAGGGACTGCTACAGAGAAGCTGGCTGCTGGTATATTGCTGCTCGGCGTATCAGGGGTGTCTGGCAGCCGGGGGACGCCGATGGAGGAGGCTCCAGAGATGGTTGTCTGTGGTGGGTGGCTGGGTTGTCTCTCCTTGGCACCCCGAGCTCTCCCGTATCATGCGATTCCCCGGTGAGCGTTGTTTGTGGTGTCCGGCCAGCTTGTCATGTCAGTGTTGAAAACTCGTACACTTCTCCAAACGTTTTGAACCTGTCTTGATCTGCCCTTTAACCTCGGTGACTCCGCAAACTCCACAAGCAGAGCAGGACTTTTCAGCTGCCAGCCTCTTGACCACGTTTGACCGACTCTTCGTGGCTTGTTAGTAGCTGGGTCAGATCATCCGCGTGCAACATGTTAGCGGCGTGGAAAACCCAGGGCGTGGTGGAGGAGTGAGAAGCTGTACGTGTGCCACCCTGTGCTGTCCAGGTGACGGCATCTGGATCAGGCCAAGCAGGTCTCAGGGTTGTATCCCGTACTTGGGCAGGGTGGTGGATCTCTACCTGCCTATTCTGGCTTGGGAGTGCTCCCTGGTTTGCAGCCCTGGCCTGGGAGAAGTAGTGGCACAGCCAGGGAGCTGGTATGGTGGTGGTGGCACAAAGTGCCAGGAAGGGGCTCCCCTGGTGCTGCAGCTGCTTCTTGGCTCTGGTGCAGCTGCAGAGCAAGAGGTGAACTGCCACTTGCCCCCAGGCTTGGAGCTGGGGGCGGCAGGGGGAGGGGAGGGATCGAGGATACCTTCTTCCTTATCGTCCCCTTCAGAATGCGGTCTACCAGATCTTCTTTGTGATCTGTATTTTTAAAAATAAAATAGAGATCGAATGCACCTCTGTATCTGTGAGACATCGCCAGCAGAGTGGAGATTTGTCTGTCTAGGAATTACCATTCCGTATTTTGCTGTCTCATTACTTTTGGTATCCACTGTGTTGGACTCCTACCTGATGATACTTTGTGTATAGTGAAACAGTGAGTGTGAAAGATGGTCAGCCTTCGGTTCACGTCAGTTGTGAATTGTCTGGATCTGGGCAGCATTGGGTGGTGTGTTCGAAATGCACGCCTGCTAAATGCACACCCTGACAGACGGTGCTGCCTTTTTTCCCCACACGTGCTTAATCAACTAGATAAATAGAGTGGCTGTTCAAATGGGGCTACTAAAAAGCACCTGCAAAATCAGTAGTCACTGCTGAAACCCTAGTCCCTGTATGCTGATTAGGTTCTTGTTTTTAAAAAAAACTTGTAGGGAATATGTTTAAATTCTGAAATGAAGATATTTTCCCCAATTATTTTCTTCTCAAATACACTTCTAAAATTGTTTGCTCTGATGCTGAAGAATACTTAATGCTTCTTCCCTTTTATTGGTGTAAATGCGATCCTGAAACATTGTCAGTGTTTTCTAATATTATTTCTAATATTTTTCTTAGTCAACATACTTTCTTTTCCTTTTTTTGGGGCTTACTGATGAGTTCTGTGACTACTTGTGAGAATAAAAGACTGGGTGGTAGTCCTATTAATTTTTTTAAAATTATTTTTTAGTTGCTTAGAAATAGTATCCTGCTTGTTTAGCATAACTGTATTGTGCTTCGAAAGTAGATTTATCATGAAATTTCATGGGTATCATTTTGTTTGAGTTGTCTGCTGCTCCCCACCACCACACACATACACGTTACAGGTCAGCTCATGCAGTTTTTGTGCTGTATGTTACTGCTTTGGTTGTTTGGGTGAGATAAAAACTTGTTGAACTACTAAAGTGGACAGAGTTTAAAATTACAGACACATTACTTTCCTTCGCAGCCATAATATGTTTGTTTTGGCAGGCTGTCTCTTTGCTGTAACATGGAACAGTTCCTTTTTTTGTGATTATTCACTGTTTTCAGTCATACAGCACCAGGGATTATTCAGGGTCCTGGAAAAAGTTACTCTTTCACAAAACAAAAGCATAGGAAGTACTCTGAGCTACCTCGTTTTCATAATTGACAGGTATTCATGACACGTGGGCACACACTGCAGTAACAGTGTGTTTTAAATTAACAAATGGCACAGGGTGTTTATGGCTTTTGAGCCACAGGAGCCTTCTCCAGGTCTCATGGTGGTTTGAATGCCTTGGTGGTTGCGCTGTTGCGTGGTACCTGCGAGGATGATGCTTTGTGGATCCACCACGCGTAAACACTGCGTTCACCTGGGCTAGTGCTAAGCTTCTCCCACATGGTGGAGCTTTTACCCTCAACTTGACCACAAAAAGACATTTATAAAGTGCAGAGAGCCAGCTTAGGGAAGGAGGGCTCTGCTTGCCTCCTCTTTGATCCATAAAATTTTTGTATCTTGTATAATGATGTGTTTGAACTGCACAGACATGGACACTATTGCTGTACTAATGCCTGCAAATCGATTAGCGTTAAGTAGAAGAGAGGCTTCTTGGATACCTTCGCAATCATATGGCGGTTTCTAAATGGCATATAGCCGCAAATGCCATGCAGCGCTACAGCTGCTGAAAAACCATCGCCTCTTTTTAAACTAAAAAAGGCTACTCAGATTTGCATCGCGTTCAACAGGTATCTGCCCTGTTCTCCCACCCAATTTTTTTCCATTTCCAGCTGCCCTGTTTTGAAGCATCTTGCTGTTGTTTTTCTCATAATACAGGAATAGTGTTAATTATTAAGATTAATGATTCTTAGAGCAAACCAGTTTTGAAAGAAGTATTGAATAATTTGGGAGTTTGTGTGATTTGAACCATACCTAGGAACTGGGGGGGGGAAGTCTGCTAGTGAGAACAACTGCCTATTTTGCAGAAATCAGCTATTTCTTCCTCATTACTTGTTTATAGTATTCTGATGCTGTGCAGTCTTTGAAAGGTGTTCTTTGCTTATCCAGTCAAACTGTAATTCACTTTACTCTAGTGCTTATCTATTTTCTAATAATACTTACTTAGAACAAGAGGTGCTCCTTCCTTTTTTTTCTCAGGGAAAAGGAAAAGAGTAACTTCAGTGTCTTTTTCTTTTTTTTTTCCCCCTTGAGTAAGGAAAATACCGTTTCCTCCAGTGGAAATAAGTAATGATGATGCAGGTCAATTTAGACTTTTGTATTAGCCACTTGTTTACATAAAAGTAATCTGTTTTTCTGAAAATGTGTAATTTTCATGGGAACTGTGTATTAATTTTAAGCTCACCCTGTTCAGAGCACAGTAGCGTATTTTTCACCTATTTGGTGAAAAGCCTATGGTTGGAAATCACAATTGTTTTTCCTGCTGTCCCTCTATCTGCTAAAAAATTGTTTTTGCTGCTGAGGTCCTTTAATACCCATGTGTCTACTGCATTGCATGTTCTGCCACCTGGCCTATTCTCCCTGCCAAACTTTATACTTCTTTGGTCTCGCTCTTTGCTGTTTCTGAAGCAAATCCCTGAAACTTTTTTTTTCCCAGTCTTCCTCTGCCTTGCTATTTTTTTTTCTTTATGAAAATGAATTGTAGAACTGATCTAACTGTTGCATATCTGCCCAAATGTTCGTGAATTCTCCCATACGAGTGAATAAAATTGCTAAAACCCTGCATGCCTGTTCTTACTGCTCCTGGCGGCATGCTTAGATTTTTTTTTTTTTTATTATAGAGCCCTCTTGTAAAAGACTTAAATGGTTTTATCAAGTGATAAGGCTGTGTTTTGTAATGCAGGAATAAATGTTTTCAAATTATAACATCCTGTAGTGAATAAAACTATGCTTCCAATCAATGGATGGTTCCGCTTTGACAGCGACAGGCTTGGTTTTGTTAGTTGGTATTTTCTAGGTGAGAGTAAGTAATGGCTTCTTCCCATAAACTCAGTAATCTTTTAATTTTGGTGATTCAGTCTTTAATATAAATACAGTAAAGTGATAGGCTTCATGCTCTTAATTTGTAGGGCTTTTAGTCATCCTTAGAATTAATTCAGGTTTCAGTAGAAGCATTTGTTATTAAAGAAAACACAGACTTAGATATTTAATTACTTGATTTTCTTTTTTTAACAGATTTTAAGAACATCTGTGGATCCTAATGAAGTTAGTGAGACTCTCAGCCTAAAAACTGCCTAAATTTTTACAGTAACGTGGGAGGAGGGGAAGGATTAGGTTGGAGGGCAGGGTACTGTGAAGACGCCTGGTGTGTATTTTCAGAAGACTTACTGTATTTTTAGCTAGTGGGTATGTTTAGAGTGTCATTCATTTTAGAGAGCAAGACCATCCATTTGTTCTAGACTGCTTGAATTTCTAGTTTTTCTGTAAAATACAGTAGAGTTTTCTTGTGGGGATGATTTAAAGTTGGATGATTCTCAGCTGTGAAGGAAATACTCGTTGATTATCTTTGCTTCACTGTTTCCTTTAGATTTCAAGAGGTTGTGCTTAACATTTCAAAACTAGTTAGAGGACTCCTTTCAAACTGCTAAATTATACCTACCAGAAGGCTGCAAAGTGAGGTACGCATGCCTGCCTGAACTGTAGCTGCTCCTGACGGCACTGCAAATAAATTATATATGTAAGCAAATTATTTTAAAAGCAGTGGTTTTCAAATTGGGCCGGTGCTTCTATATGTGTTCATACATCTTTCGCTGTAGCTGGTTAACAGGTGAATTTGGATAGGAATACCTTTTGCAAATTTTCAGACAAACACAATGCACAAATTCTCCTTCTTTCTGTCCTCTACAAAGAGGAAGGAAGGAAAAAAAACCCCAGATCTATTTCAGTACTTTCTCAGAAGTTCGCGTGTATAAATTTCTTTTTTTCTATGAAGCTATACTTTAAAATCAGCAAAATTCTTGAGGACTGCTAGAATAATTTTGCTTTTTAATGAAATGTAATGACTAATGAGAAGAATCTGTCTGGACTTTTACAAAACACTATTTTTTGATAAAATATATAACAAATGGCTGCTTACAATTTTGAGTCTTTTTAATATACTTTTTAGTCAACATGGAATTATCAGATGCTTTTGCATGTTTATGCAGGGGACCGTGTGTGCTGGTGGCGTTTAAGGCTCTATCAGTGAAGCTTTTACTTTACGTTCAGTTGTGCTGAAATGTCTGTTCTGATCTAAGAGACAAACAGAAACCTTTGTTTCACACAACGAATACAGACATTACCGGGTTTAAGAGTTTTGCCTTCTAGTCAGTTCTTTTGTTCTTTGTGGTCTTGTAATTACATTTTCTTAAATGCAGTTCTCTTCACTGTTGTGGTACAGAAGAGTTTTAAGGAAGGGAACTGTGCATGTGCAATAGTTCGTGTATGGTTGGAGTGCATAAGCTAAGAGGAGAACTGTGTCTCTTATCTTTTTCCGTTATCTCTGCTTACCTCACTTTTTGGGGGGTTGGTTTCTACCTTAAGAACACATTGCTGCAAAATGAATCTAAGGAAAATCATAGAAATAGTGCTTGAGGCTTCATGGTGGTTTGTTTCACTTGTAAATGAAAATATTTAGCTGTACTCCAAGGTCCTATTTTGTTCCAAATAAATCAGCATGTAATATCAAGTTAACTTCGTTGTTCTTAGAGTGCTCTTTATTATAGGTATTCTGACTTGGGTGTGGTTTTACAGACTTTGCAGAATTTTGTTAAAATTGGGGATTATCTTTTGTGTATTTAAAATAATCAAAAGCGAGCATTAACCTCTGTTGATACTCTGGGAGTGGAGGAGCTGCTAGGTCTTCTGTATTCAGATATCCTGAGAGCAGGTCTAATAAACTGGTAAGAAACCTGCTAAGGGGGCTTGCATTTTACCCTCCTAAATGAGCAGCAAGGTGGCTGCCCTTAAGTCGTCGCCTGAATGTTGTAATCTAATCTAAGTGGCATGCTGGAGTCTTCTGCAGTAGCAGTCAAAGTGGCAGTACAAACTGATGTGACTGATGGTATTTGTGGATTATATCAACATCAGTGGATTATCTGCAGGAGGAGGAGGAGTATTATTAGAAACAAGAATTACTAATATACTAAACAACTAACTAGAAGTGGCTAATGAACAGGAAAGTAGCAGAATTATAGACTGTAGGATTTGCAGTTGGTTTATACTTGACATCCTTCTGGTAATTTCTGTAAGAAAGATTAGAAAAATCTAATGGAGGGGTGGCAGCAAATATTAGGCAATTTACTGAACAACAGGAATTAACCTGAGCAGGGAGTTGAAATATTTGGTATGGCTGTTTTAAGTTAACAGAAGGTGAGTTGTGTTTGCCATTGGGGGGGTAACATTAGACACAGCTGTTCATATCTTGCAGTTGGAGAATTTCTGAGCAATGTCATTTGTTTCAGCAAGAACTGGTTTGCTGTAGTATTTTACTGGTAGCCAAAGGGAGTGATTATTTAAAAAAAAAAGGGGGGGGGGGGAGGAGAACTTTATTCCTGTAACCAAAATCCACCACTGTATTAAAAAACAGCCTGCTTAAAAGGTGGTATTACTGGACAGCATTTCAGTAAGCTTGGGGTTTTGACTCAAAATAGGTATGGCAGAACTAAGAGTGAGCCTCATCTGTATTTTAAAGTATGTTTGTCTGCCAAGCATGGTATTTAATTGATGGTAGTGTGTTTCTTTGTCATTTAGTTCTCTTGTAGAAAGCAGAAGAATCTGAATCAAAAATGAGAAGTCATTCTGATCCAGAAACTACCTACCGTAGCTAAATTGTTGGCTTGTTGTTCATATCTACTAGTATCCTTGGTGTCTAGAAATAAGAATCTAAATGACTTGAGTATTCTGAACACATGTTTTTGATGGCTTCGGTAGAAGGCATGAGTCCAAGAGTAGTTTCTTTCTAAATAAAAAAATAACTTTGTAACTTTCACATGTGCAGTGTTTCTAGCAGTAATTTATCATAGGCCTAAATTATTTAGACCATAAAGCAGCATCTTGCAAGAAATTCCTATGATCTTTTTTTTTAAACACACATATTTCAAGTCTATACAAAAGACAAACCTTGTTTAAAAATACTGTATCACCCATGAGTAAGAAAAGTTATTAAAGGTAGGCACAGACTGAGTAATGAAATGGGAACATCAGATTCCTTAGAATAGCCTGTTACCAAGGGATGCTGAATCCAAGATAAAAGAACTTCTGTTTCTTCTAATTTCTAAGACTTTTTTCAGACCTATTTAATTATGCCTTGAATATATCCAGTCTGATGTTGATGATGGTAGTTGCTTTGGATAATGATCAGCTGTTGCAGCAAAAGGATTCGTTCAGATTTTTAATTTAGGAAGCAGAACGCTGATTTTTGATAAACTTGGCCAGCAAACAGCAAACTATTTCCTAAGAAGGTGGTAGTCTTGGATGTCGCTTTAGTCTTCTGCCTACTTTCTCAGGAATCGGCAGTAGTACATAGACATTTAACTGTTTTGGTCAGCATTACCTTTTTCAGCCTTTATATTTCCATAATAGTTCATAAACCTGCAAATAATGTTCTGCTCAGAGCTCAGCCAAAAATGAGTAATTTCCTTTTTTCTTCACAGTACTCCGGAACTAGTCCGTAAGATTCTCCCCAATGGAAGAATGAGACACATAATATACTGGAACCAGAGCCCACAAGAGAACCAAATTTAAAATAAAATAATCCTAAGAATTCCTTTTTTTCTTTATTGTGTGTCTGCTTGCGCAGAGTAGTCCCTTCATCCTTCATCTGCCCGGTTGCCATTTTAATAAGCTTTTAGGTGTTTATAGAAAGTATGCCATTAGCTTGCATCTGTTCCACTCCAGGAAATTCACCGTTATCGTCTGTTTTCTTCCTAAAATACTCGCTATTCCCAGTATGAGACTTTACCCCCTTAAATATGGTATTAAATACGGTACTGATGGTAGGCAAAGTCATCTTATGACTGTTCTGTTTTCCTGCTGTTGCTGCAAACAAACGTTAAGAATCTTTCCAAAAAGAAAAATCCTCAAGGATCCTTCATTAGATGTACTCCTGGGAATTGGTAATAGATACTTGAATATCATCATTTTAGGAGCAAGGTTTTGAGGCCTATTAAAATCAATGTGCATGCTAAATATTTACTCTGTTTGTTTTGAAATGTGTATTCCTTTTAAAACAGCTTCTTTTGCGTCTGCACTGTAAGTGCACAGCTCACCGATGCACCAAGAAGGAGTGGTTCATAGGCTCCCAGGGATATCAGTGTTTCCACTGAATGGGACCTTAATTTCCCAATTCCTGATAGATGCCGTGCAGGCCTTTGGCTGGCCTTGTACAGGAGCAGATGGTATAGCAAGAAAAGCCTGCAAGTTTTGCAGGCCAGGGTTTATAGCAGGCAGAATAAAAAGGAAATGTTAATATAGAAACTTTAAAAATCCCCTGATAAAGAGAAGGGAGAAATGCCAAAGGGAAGAAACAATAGCGCTGCTCCAAAAGTGGTATTCTAAGCCCAAACATAAAACTAAAACTATCCTGATCTCATCCGTGCAAGGTCTATAAAATCCAATTACTCCGATACCTGGAATTTAAATAACTAGAAACTTTATGTCTAGTCTTGTCTTGCTTTTAGCTTTCTTTTCAGTGGGAAAAACTGTCCAAGTCAGTGATAAGGAACCATTTTATTTGGGGAGGAGTTTTAAACAACACCCAAGGATGATGTCATTTCTGACACTGTTCATATCCTGATTCTAAATCTGCGATGGTGAAAGAAAGAAGTATGTATTAGGAATGCTGTATCAGTACAAACCTATTAGGCATTGTTTTAGATGTTTTAAAACAAGTCTTGGCATATAGAGCAGCTTTCTGGGTTTATAGAAGACTGATCTACTTTTTAACTGCAAAAAAAAATCATTATTCAGAAAGCATCTGATAAAGTGATAGTGCATAGATTTTAGGCTACAGTACTTTTTTTTTTTTTAATGTGTTTGAAATGGAAAAGATACTAAGGTTTTTGCTGGTAAAATACTACACCTTACTTTTAAAACATTAAAGGAGAAAAGTCTTGGAAGGATCTGAAAAGGAAGTGGATTGTTAAAGTTGCTTGAGAATTTCTTTTGCTGTCTGTTTAGGTAATCATAATTAAAAAATGCCTGAATGATCTTAATAACACATGATTCAACTGACAAGCACTAATTGCTCTCTATCAGGCCAAGAGAAGATGAATGTTGTCAAGAAAACCACAAGTCAGACAAGCTGATTCTCTTCTAGTCTGACACCATGTTCCCATGTACAAACCAGTTTTTACTGGAGTCTTTCCAACATCAAAAGAAAATCCTTGCCTTCCCATTAATTTTTGTTGCTGGCAGGCTTGAGCTGTTTGTGACGAGTTACTTTCGTTACTACTGCTGGCCTGCTAATGCACAAGATTGTGCAAAGACAAAAATGTAAACAGGTTTCCCAACTTCTCTTTATCTTTTGTAGCTTAAACTGAATACATTCTTACAGTGGAATACAAAGCATTAGGTATTAAAAAAAAAACCTCCTTTTTTAATTGTCATAGCAACCTTTTCTTTTTTTCCTTTGCCCTGGAATGTGCAGTGTACTGGGCCAGGTAGAATGATATTATTTTTCTTCAAAGATTCTCTCTTTTTTTTTTTTAAGACAACCTATGCAAATTATGTCATTGCAGTGAAAAATCCCAGTTTTATATAGCAGATGCTATCTGGCAGGATTTCCTGCAAGGTGATGTCTGTCTAGTGCTGTATCTTTTTTCTTTCTTTTGTTTTAAAGACACCTTTTTTGTCTGTGCTCCTTCTATTCAAATTGAAAACCTGTCCTTTGCTGCTTGACTTTACTGTATTCCTTGATCGAGATACAAGCAGTAGAAGATAATCTGTGTTCTTTCATACTTTCCATTTATATTTGGGCATTGGTTACTAAGTAGTATTGGAGGGGTATGGGTCACTTGGGCAACCATATACCAAGGTAAATCTGATGACATCTTTCTTGTAAACAGTGTATAAAAAATAGTGCCTGCTTTGTGCTAAGTAAATTCTAACTTTGTCACTCCGATGTTAATTATGAAGGGAGATAATATGTTTTAATGTAGGTTTGAGACTCTTATGAATTAAAAAAAAAGATAATAAGAAACCCTGGGATATTCCTGTAAATAAAATATCTCTTTTAACCAGATATTTTAAGTTGGGTTATTAAACCTCTCTCCAGAGTTCAGTAGTGCCAATTCATCTTTTAATTAGTTTTTCTGAGGAACAGGAATATTGACTTGGTTGTGAATGCACCCTTGCACTCTGGAAGGACTTTAACTCCATCTACTTTATGTTCTTACGGAGAAGACTTGAGACCAGCGTCTTAAAACTTTACCATAACTGATGTGATGTTTAAGAATTATCAAGCTTGATAAAATTTCCCTGCAAAATTGATTACTGTTGTAACTATTTGATGCCCACCTTTAGCATGTCTGGAGATGTGATATCTTTAAAAGGTCTGATTACTTTGTGCAAAAGGAAGCTTTGAATTCTCTCTCAAATTTGGCATCTAAAACTAGTCCCTTGTCAACATCTCAGTACGCTAACCCTGGTTTAGAAACAAGAGTAGTAATGAACACATTTTCTTTACCAGTTTCTTTTGCTGGCAACAAAAAAAGCCCTTGATAATGGGTAATGTTGAAGTGCAGAGGGAAGGATGGGTGGAACACATGAGGAGAGCGTTCCTGGCTTGCTTTCCAGCAAGATGCCCGTCCCTCCTGTTTTCTGGGTCACTTTTACAGGTATTGTTCCCCAGTTTTTGGCTCACTGACAGTAGAAACAAGTAAATAAATCAGAGTAGATAGGCAAGACCGTGAGCTGGCAGTGGGTTGATTTGTCATTTCAAATCTCTCGAAAACAAAAAAGTGCTTGTGTTTTTATGTCAAAACTATTATCAAATCTATCTGAAATTATAATAATCTGTGACAGTTTAACAACATCACAGGTTACAAAAAGTGTAGTGGTAAGTTCCTTTTCTTAATTTTTGCATGTGATGGGGGCAACAGCAAATTCCCTCTCTTCTCAAATGGCGCCCTGCGATGCTGTTTATTGCACTGCTGATTGACACCCAGAAATACAAGGGGACTTGTTAAAATCGGAGGACAGAGGACTGCGCTGTCAGCTGGAGTCAGATCCTTTTGGGGTAGCAACAGGAGAGGGTTCGTTTGTTCCTACTTCAGTTTTCTGTAGAAAATAATGAGAACCCTAGAGTCTGTCCTGAAATCGTAAAATGCTTTGCTTCTGTAGGAAAGTGAACAACTATTAAAAAAAAAAAAAAAAAAAGGGTGTGTGTGTGTGTGTTAACATTGAGGCTACGACTACGTTACCTGAAAAGCACCAGCCAGTCTTGGGGTATTTTGAAAATAGCCATTATCAAATCTTGTTTAATTCTTTGTCAGTGATTCAGATATGTAATTCTAGCTTGTATTTGGGAAATAATGTTAAAAAATATGATCCGGCACCTTCTGCTCTACGGAGCAGAGCAGTGTTTGTGGTATCTCTAATATCATAGGTTTCTAGGGTAAATTTTTTTTTCCTGTGGTGGTATCTTTTCCAGTAAATTATTTAAGAAAACAGTTTGGGAGTTTATTCATTGACTTTGTAGAGGAAGGCATTCCCATTGATATTTGTGTCTAAATGCAGTTACCGACCCGCTCTTCAGGAGCAGATCTCTATACTCAGATCTGGTGGGCTGAAGAATGGTTGTCCCCCGGTCACACCCTTACTCACGGAGAAGGTGGTGGCAGCACTGGGACATGTAAATGAGATGGTGTCCCTGAAAGCGGGGCTGCCGCTCTGCCCTTCTGCCCAGGATGGCTGTAGAGGGGCACGGCAGCCTTGTAGGTCCTCTGCTGTCATGCAGGGTGGCTGAGGTTTCAACGTATACCTTCGAATGTGTAATCTGTGATATGATGAGTACGTTCGTTGGCGTGGTTCCTGTAGCCGAGCGAGGAACATGCCAATGAGCGATAAGCAGTGCCATCTAGGGTTGAGCCTGGCCTAGGATTTTCATTGTAAGAGCCTTGTCTAAGCAGTCAGCCGCAGCCCAGTGGTGGAAGGTTTCCAAGGGCAGAATATATTATTACTCTTGCAGAAATACGGTTTTCTTTACATGATAATATGTATTTAAAAAGTATTGAACAGTACACCCTGAATCTTACCAAGAACTTTTAATCCTGATGTTATATCAAAAATACATACCTGTGCCAGGAAGATTGCAGGATATTTTTGCTGGGTCTGTGATGTTACGTGAAGTCCGGGAAGCTCCTGGTGCGTAGGTGATAAAGCATTTGGGTTGTTCTTCAGAACCAGAGGACATTACCTTCTAGGTGATGCATGCAGGAGAGCATCTGCTTGAGGAAAAGTTGCTGCATATGTTTGAAGGGGAATAATGTAGTTTGATCATATGGTTGAACAAACCTACCCAAGCCAGACAAGTTGCCCAGAAGTAAGCGGGTATCCTGTCTGGGTCTTGATATCAGTGCAAACCTTTTTTTTTTTTGGGGGGGGGGGAGGGTTTGAAGTAAAAATTTCATCTTTTCTGTGGGGCAACATGTTTGAAGTTCTGACTAACGGAGTCCTCTGACAACACATTTGTATATATGCCATATGATCTCCATTTCTTCTGCTTTGTAGCTGAGGCATCTCTTAGGGGCAAAGTCTGAAGAAGTCAACTCTAGAACTGACCTATACCCAGAAGGAAAAGATTTTGTTTTACAGATTTGTCTGAGGTTTGTGTGTAGCTTTGGGGGAACTCATTAAACTTGACAGCAGATGCTATGGTCTTGTTAGTAGCATCCAGAAAGGCCTTGTGGTTTAGGCTTTGGATTACAGTTTTCCACAAAGAACCATATTATCTTAGCGTAAGTAATTGAAGAAGGTGCCAACGTTAAAGTTCTGTCATATCCTTCTGTGCCCATATTGCCCAGTCTGGGGCCCACACTCCAGTAATGGTACTTGTTGGGGACACTTAAATGTAGCCTTTGCACAAAACCGTGTGGATCAAACCAAGCCCAAGCCCTCGTCCCTCTAACCCCATGTCTCTCCCTGTGCACTTGGCAGATGCATAGTGCAGCCTGTCTTTGGGAAAACTCAGGAACCAGCTCCCAACTACTGGTTGGTGCCTGTGGGCAGACGTAGCTTTGCATTATTTTTCAGTAATATTTAAGTTCAAATGACTATAATGTATAATAGCAAAACCAGAATTTAGTAAACAGTAACAATTTTTATTTCCCAAAGTGCTGAGCACTCTATACCTTCTTCTGTCACCAAATTATAGCAGGATGTACAATGGTCTGTGGATTTTATTTCTTTTTCCTGAATTAGATGGTTTTCCTAGGTGGGTTTGCTATGTTGAAGGAACGTAGCGTGGGTTTACGTGAAGAGAGGGGCTGGTGGAATGGAGTCACGACTGTCAAGTGCAGGTTGTGCTCAGCGATTCTTCCGAAGTCTGTGGGCTTGAAGGGCCCCTTTTGACCCATGTAACAAACCTTTCTTCATCTTTCATTTCTTTGTTAGAATAATTCATTTTCTAAGGAATTTACTTACCTTTTGATTAGATGCATTAGGCCAGGGGGGTTGACTGTAAGCTCAAACTACTTAAACGGTAGTTATTTTGAAGGTGCCCTCCACCCCACCCCAAAGCAGCAAGCGTGGTTTGCCTTGGCATTTCAGGTCCCTGCTTCTTCCTGTTTGAATTTCTCTATTTGCTAGCTTCAGGGTTGCTGTTTCTCTATTTCTCTTTTTGTTGTTGTTGTTGTTTTTTAAACCCTTGCTTTTTTCCTGAAAAGTATGCGTGAAAACTCCTTCAGCGAGTTTGTTCTTGGCTCTCCTGATCAAATGACTAAAGGCTGGAGTGGGAAGAATGTCTGGCCTTTGTGTCTGTGATCTGCTGATTCATAGATAAATATCCTATAAAATGCATAGTTGGGCTGCTCTGAATTTAGGGCTGAATATTCTTTCATGATCTGTTTGGGAAAACAGCCACAACTTGACTCAAACTTTCCAGTTTTGTATGTCTTGGTTCCAGTTTTATGAAGTTCATCAGCCTGACTTAAAGGGAAATCCTGGGTCTTGCTCCCGCGCGTTGAACTTGCCCATGTACTCTTACACCATATGGAAAGCCAGGTGAGCCAGTCTTGATATCCCTCTTGCAGAGCTCCGTCATCGTGGATCTCAACAGCAATATATGTGATCTTAGAGGATTTCAAACTCATCTTTTGCAGGGGCCCAATTAATTAAAAATAAACCTAGATTCAAAGTATTAAAAAGAAAAATCCCAGACAGCTCCCTTCACCAAACTGCTTAAGACTGTGAGCAGAGAAAAGCCCAAAAACTCCCCCACTGCTTTTTTTCCCCCCAAAAGGGAAGTTCAGAGAGGAGACGGTCTATGAAAGTGTGTAGTTTTCTGTGGTGAAGCAAGTGAATGTTTTTGTAAAATTTGCACAGTATTACTTGTGGGGAAAGAGGGAAAACAAGACTGAAGATGAGTGCTGGAACACAGTGATATGTAGTCGCTACTTGGTTTTCTGTTGGGGAAAAAAAATGTAGCAAAATAAATTATGTACAGTCAGAAGTGCTTGTTTTCTTTTTTGATCTTGTTAAAGCATTTCTTAACACAATGGCTTTTTTTCCTCAAGTATTAGCATTAATTACTGAAAATGTTAATAGGTTTTGTGGATTGAACAAGTGGGAAGACTAGCAACAACCTGGTATTTCAAAAGAAAATAATATTCCATCCTCTAGATTCAAAGATAATTCAGGAAAGTAATAAAAGCTTGTGAAATCGTATGGAAGAAAGCTTTATGTCACTTCACTCCTTCATCAGATAGAAAGCAAATACCTCATTTCATTGGCCAAAACTCTGTGTTTTGGAAATGACCCTGTAATTTTTTCTTTTGCAAGTCACCGAGTTTCATATATTTCAATGGACTTTTCCTCCCCTTCTCGAATAGTAATCTTAAACCCTCCAATGTCTTGGGGCATTCTGGCAATCCATCTTGCTGCATATGCTTCCTGTAGTCAGCGTGCACAAATGATCACTCTTTAAATCATACAGTGCAAGATTTCATTAAAAATTTGGAGAACCATCTTATGACTAGGTTGATGATCTCATTTTATCCATACATGGTACTTATTAAGTAAATACCTTTGAAGCATAGGAAGCCGTCTGGGAACCGACTTGCGTTTCTTCCTCTGCTGTGTTATCTTAATTTCACTGGTAGTACAGAAGTCCTGAAAATATTTTTGAAGGGAAATATACATTGGAAGTAATGCAGTGCTATTCTTAGCTCTTTTTGCAAACTTCCTATCTTTTTTTTTTCTTGGGACTTTGCTGTTCTTCAGGTGCTTTAACTTCATATTTACTCTCATTTCCCTTAAGGGGAGGATTCAGTGAAGTGCTGAGCACATTTCAGACCTGACTCCAAGGCAACAGGAGGTTTTCCAAGAACTAATTCTGGCCTTTTCTATGAGAATCCTTGTCAGCACATTTTCGCTGTAATGAAATGGTGAACAAACCAAAGTATTTTTGGTAACAGTGGTACACCACACCTCTACGGTGCCTATCCTTTGAGGATGTGCGCGTTTCGGAGACTCGGGAATTACACATCTCGTGCATGCTTCTGCTTTAGTTACGAGGAAGTATTTATGCTGACAGGCTGGGACAGAAGCTCTCAGGAGTGATCGCTTATTGTTTCACCATGGATAATAATCGGCCTCTCACCTTCTGTGGTTATTAACTGTTTAGTTGGAAGTCAGAGCCTTTTAGAAATCTGACTGAGGGTGTAATCTTGTTGTAGTCGGTCTCCTTTGGATGCCTCCAAAGGAAAGATCATAGCATGGTAGAAGCACTGGATGAGAAGGACCTCCAGCACGTCTCTAGTCTGATGTCCTGCTTGAAAAGGGACTGTCACCCATACTAGGACAGCTCTGCTGTGGCTTTATCCTAGCAGAGCGTTGGGAATCTCCACGGATGGAGATTCCCCTGTCGTGACCTCTCAGTGCTGTACCACCTTTACAATGAAAATGTCCCTTCTGAGCATCCCAAAGAACAATTTTGGCTGTTGCTCCTCCATTCAAACCCTCCCAACTAAGACTGTTGCTACTCTTTGCTTTAGAGGACTGTTGCTCACATCATGAAATGAGCTCCTCTTAGTTGTCAGGGCTAGCAGCAGGGCTTCTGTGTTAGAAAAGCCAACAAATTCTTTTGAAAGAGGACGTAGCTATTCATCTGAGCCTTCATTTTTATATTAGTGTTGTTACCTCTACAAAGCGAACTTCTGTATTTGATAAGAGAGAGCAGCAGTCAGAAAAACCTTGATAAAGAGGAGGAACCACCCAGCATTTAGCCTAGCATTTCTGTGCATTGTGTTCTGGACTTTCCAAATTGGATTGAGCGTTGTGATTGAGAAGATTGTCAGCACTATGCAAATGAGAAAGATGTGAAAGTGCATCTCATGCAAGTAATTTCTATGTAGATAATTTGCCATAAAAATTTATATTGCAGTCCTTAAAACCTTCAGAGATTTATTCTGTCTAGGGAAAGGTGATTTATATGGTATTAAAACACTTTTTATGTTCCAGTCCTTTAGATTTAATGTTTATTGCCTATAAAAATGAAATCTTCCTGTGGATATTTAAAAGTTTTGGTACTGTGTGAAATATATATTCAGCTTAGAATCTGAAATGCTTTAGAGATGCAGTAAATAAGTGATGGAGTGTTACCTCAGGTTCACCAGCCTCGGCAGTCCAGACTTACTCCAGGGCTGAATCCATTATGTAGATAGCATTGTGCTTACCTTAGACATATGGCAAAGGAGATCATATAATGACGAAAGTAATGTGTATTTTTGTCATTCTTTTTTGGCTGAATATTTGGGGCACTTTGTATAAGGGTTTTTGAAGCTGAACTTGGACTGATGTGTATAGTCGGTATTAAAATGCAGAAGTAGGCTTATTCCTTACCCACAAAGGGCCGGATTAAAGCACAAGATTAGGGTACACTGCAGGAGTATCAAAAGAAGAAAAGGCATTCTGCAGCGGTTCTCTAAATAGCTTCTACACATGGTAACGAAGGGAACAGGGCAAGGCAGTGCAGGACTGCTGCAGTCCCTGTGAATAGATGGGCAAGGAGGAGTCTGTGTTCTGGGTTTATTTCTAGTTTAATTGGTGGTTATTTGTGCTATCCCTATTAAAGTTTGGGCAGAAACACAGAAGAAACTGTACTTCTTTCAAAGTGTAATTCCTAACCTCATAGTGTAGGTCCCTCTCCCCTTCTATCCTGACAATTTTATAGAGCATGATCTATCTGTCTAGAAATGTATAAAATACAAAGCATGAAAAATACAGAAACAAATCAAGTGAGTTTTTACACAAAAATAAGAAAGTGTGTGTAGGTGGTTGTTTTGCCTTGTAACTTCTTTAATGGTGGTGGCCTGAAAAAGTAAATGACGTAACGTGCATTGCTTTTTCCCAAAAGTTTCTCATCGTTTTAGAGTTCATCCCATAGCAAACCTATGCAAGCTAAACTACACTGAGTACCGATAGAGATCAAGGAAAGGTTGGCAAGTCCTTTTGAGATTTTTTTTTTTTTTTTTTGTCTGCAACTGCATAATCCTGTATATTGCTGCACATGAAGCACAAAAATTAAAGATTGATTTATAGTCATCGAACTAATATAACCAGAGACATTGTGGGAAATAATTCTAGAGGCTTACAGATAACGCTTAATTTGCAGTGGTACATCAAATAGCATCTAGCAATCCCTTTCCAAATTATTGCCTCCTAATTAGGTATCTAATGTTACTGTGAGTGCCTGGACTGATTGTACTGGAGCCTGAAGTCCTGCCTCTGGCCGCAGCAGGCGTACAGCGCGTCGCAGCGGTGCAGGCTTTCTCACACTGCTCTGCGGCTCTGCCTCGTCCCCACGTGGGATGAGATGCAACTTGGATGTTGCAACATCAGGCAGCCAAGTGAATGGCACCAGTTCAAGGAGGAGCTTTGGTGAAACTTCCCAGGGTTGTAACTGTCTATGCCATGGCACATGAAAGCCGAGGAAGTGTCCGAGCGTTGCAGCAAGAATAGTTAAGTCTGCGTTAGTAAATGTAGCATTTGATGCAGCATGTTTAGCAACGGTGGCTTGTGTGTTGTTTAAAAGGTGAAGCCAACCAGTTGTCCTCGAGACTGGGTGGGTAAGGGAGCTTGCAGAATGGGACAGGCAACAAAAAAATCCCAAAGCAATATCAGGATAAAACTTTTTTTTTTACCCCCCCCCCTCCAATGAAGAACAAAACTGAACAGCCCCCCCCCCTTTTTATTCTGGCCTGCATAAGAAATTTGGAAAGCCAGGATCATATTCTAAATGTCTTTTTCCTGGGTCATGTGAAAGAAGTGGAGAGGCAGAAAAGCAGAACAAACCTGTTGTGGGTTTAAGCAGAGTTTGACCTTTGCTTATAGGATTGTAGAAATATCATTTAGCTAAAGTTAACTGAAAAACACTGGCTGAAAAAATAATCAGGCTTCAGCTGGATGGTGGTTGTTCTTGGTTCCCTTATTGTTCAGGTTAACATCTCTAACGTGAGATGACTGCTGCATTTCAAAGTTTTTCTCCCCCAGTGCTGTTTCTGTGGATCCAGAGAATTTTTTTGCAAGGTGTTTTCAGTGATCTGCTTTGGATGACTGTCTTCATAATGCAAAAATTAAACTCTCATATTTTTTTTTTGTACTGAAATACTGAACTCTGAAAAGCGTTAGAGGTTTTAGGCTCTCTGTGATGCTGCTGTTGAAGCAGATGTCTATAGATGTCTTTGTGTAGAAGAATTACTGTTTTATTTAGATTATCCTTTGTACTTACCAGCCAGATACACTGCCAAAAAACATCTCTAGTAGTCTGATAATTCTGTGGTTTTGTGAGGCTTCATATTTGTCCACTTGCTTCTTCTGCAGTAAGCTTAGTAGTTACGTATTCAGTTCATACCAGAATGTGTTTTCTTGTAAATACATAGATGTTCTTTAACTAGAACTCCCCCCCCCCCTTATGTAGGATCTAAACTGAGAGGAAGAAAACCAGTCTCAAAGTGAAACTTTTATTATTTGATGTAACGTGTAGCATGTTGTGTCATCTCAAAAGAGGCATTTTTGGATCAAACTTTCATATTGTCAGGCCTAGGGCTTTATAGTATTTCATCAGGTTTCTCAACCAGAGTGCTTTCTGGCATTTGGATGAGGGTGCCCGACACTCGTCTGCATATACAAAAGCTAAAATTTGGCTCTTCTTAAAGAGTGTGTGGATAAAGGATGGAGATACTAGAGGCAGTGAATCTGAGAGTGAGTAGCTCAGAGGTAATCTAGCTATTTTTGTAGTTTGTCTGAAAAGCGCATGGGGATGGAGAATGGCGATAGCAACTTCAAACTGTTCACTAAAAACCTTTAGCTTGCTGCTGTAGGTCACAAATTTGAATGCTATTTTTGGTTCAAAAATGTAATGCTGATTAAATACATAATATAGATAGGAAATTATTCACGAGGACCTGACTCTTGTTCATAAAGGACTTGGAATAACTCTGGATGTGGTTTCAGCCACAGCAAAAAAAAGCGGAGGTATTCCCACCGTATCGGAAAGTGTTGCTGTTTATTTCAATTTTCATATAGGGGAGGGGGAGAGAGGTGTGTGTGTATATATAGGGACTGAAAATCACTGTATGACAGAATGCCTTGAAAAGATACAAACTGAAATGATTTCTTGGTAAAGACATCACTTTACTTCCCTAGTACATCATCTACCTCCCCAAATTGCCGGGAAGCAAAAATTACTGTATTGTAGATAACTATTTGCAGAGTTTCTTTCTGTGTGTGGGGAGGGAATGAAGTAATCTGTTCCATCAGCTTGTAAAACTGAACTAATTAACAGACAATCAGCATTGATTGAGACAGCTGCATTCTTTACTGAGGGATTGTAAACACAGAGTCTTCACAGAATTGTTTTTACTGCTCTAAAGTGCAAGAAATTGAAATTGTATTTGATAGCCAAAATTAAGGACTTTTTAGTGACAGTGTATCATAGCAAGGTTGACAGTGCCACTGCAGCTAAATCTGTTGTTTTCATTTTAGTGTGATTTGTCACAGTGAATAGTGGGGGAATTCTATAAATTATCACCAAAAGTTTTTCATGGCTAAAAAAGTATTTTAGCTGTACTGTCTACCTCGGTTGTGTTCATGGAGCAAGTTGACACTGGCTGTCTGTAGTCCAGTGCTCATCCTGCTAGGCATGCCTTTCACTGATTCTAAATGCCAGATTTGCAGTATTTTAAAAATATTTCATGTGTGCCTTTGTTAATGCATGATTTCTAGAAGGCCTTTATAATAATTCCTGATACACAGTTTAGGGTGTGTTACTAGACATGCTGATTTTAAAAATGGACGGTCCATGTTAAAAATACTTCTGGTTCTAAACTGGCTTGCAACACTACTAACATTAAGCATGTTATTTTTTGTTATATGCTGTTATGCGTGCTGTCACCTCCAAGCCAGCCTCCTTGTGACTGTACATCAGCTAATTTTACTTCATGAGTCAATTCTGCTATTTTCCTTTTCATGTCACAGAAAATGAGCTTAACTAAGTACTGCAATATGTTTTTGGGAAACACCTAGATAGAAAAGGCATTCTGCATTCCACCGCCCCTGCCTCATGATTTCAGAAGTTCGGTGTAAAGTGTGACACTTACGCTGAACTGTAATCGTCCAGATAAATTATTAAAAACTATAAAAATTTTCTGAAAGGCTTCAAGATCTGGCGTTCTGTTTAATGGTCCAGAATATGTAATGCTTGCTATTGGTATTAAATGCCAGACGTACTTTTTACCGTTGTGTGTTGTCACGCCAAGCTGAGTCATTATTTGGGATTTAGATCTGAAAGAATACTAAGAGGCCTAAATGGGACTTTATTTAGGTTTTTGCTACTACTAAAGAAAACGTTGCTTTCTTGTTTCCTATTTATATCTATAATTTTTTTAGAAAATATCCACCAATTGCATTTACAGGCAACTTCACAAAAAAGCTATATTTTTTTTCCCCATCATGGGAAAATGCATAAACCTTACAGCATGCCCAGAAAGTCAACAAACTCGGACCAAGGGAGGAAGCATGTTAGTCAGGAGTCAAGGACCGTTCTCTGAAAACACTCTGCCAAATACTCTTCCTGCTTAAATTGTTTATCAAACAACAATTTCATTTGCCAGTAAGCTGCTTCTGATCTTGTTTTTGTTACCGCTTATTTCTTAATATGAGTTCCCCATCCAGCTTCCTCTGCAAAATGCTGTGGTCCCTGTCCTGTGCCTGATGCCCCCCAGGCTGTGCAGCTGCGCCATGGACCAGGTATACAGCCCTTCTGCGGGGGGAAAAAGACCGTCGGTGAGGGAGCATGGGGGCATTTAAGTGTGTCCCTTGATCAGCAGTAAAAGGGGCAGGTGAAAGTAAGCCTACTAGAGGGGAGTCACTGGACAACATTTTCAAGATGTAGGGTAGTTTATTCATCTATTATACCACTTCTGCAATGCCCAAAAACATGAGGTCGTGTGTTAGTTCAAGTCCATGGTAATTTTTTCCCATCCCTCAAGGAACTGCTTTGTTGGAATGTGGTTTTAAAAGTATTTTTAGGTTGCTTTTTCAGTGTGTATTTATACTTTTGTTGGTAAATATTTTATGTCTGAATGTTAGGAAACAGCTTAAGTAGCTTTCAGATTGGTGATTGCATTTGGAGACTGAAGGATTATTGAGCGGTTGTTGTGATGGGCTTTAGGGTGGACAGTTGGTCTGTCTGTAATGGTTAACCATGTTAAAAAAAAAATCTAAAAATAAAATTAATAACACGTGTCGTCAAAGGAAAAATAATTGTGAATTTTTGTTCTAAATGACACTTAGTGTAGTTAGGATTTGGGTGAAGTTAAATAAAACGTGAGCAACAAGTTTGTTTTCATTTAGAATAAAAACAAAACAAAAAAGCTTGAGGTTATTTTTTTTAAACAGTAAGTTCCCAGAACTCACACTGAAACAAGACTATACAGTGTGTGTATATATAGTATTGATTTATTGGTGGCAACCTGTATAGCAAGTTATAAATCCTGGTCTGTGTTATAGTATGTGTCTTGCTTAAAGCATGGTCATGCTTCATTTACTAGCAAAGCTTAGGCTGAAAAGGGGAGTAACTAAATACTTTAAATGATATAACAGAGCTTAGTTAAAGGGTTGAACTTTTTGTTATTTAAACCACTCTTTTAAGACTACATTTTTCTTTGATCTGTGGTCAAAAGAATTATTTAATGCAACTCATGAATCTGCTCTTACTTGGAAGCAAGACATTAGCTGAAGTTAGTGATGGTATTTTATTACAAAATGGCAGCGTAATCCCTTTCCACCTGAATACAGTGGCTGCTGCATTAGTGGCTTGAAACAAATGATAAGAGTAGTGCATTAAGTAGTTTGTAATTACTCATCAGTTAATTGTTTGGGTTTTGGTTTTGGGTGGTTTTTTTTAATGGGCCAAAGCTCTTTTAAAAATTGTCTACAAAAAAATGTGCTTTATGGGGCATGGTTGCTGTGCACCTCCTAGCTAAAACAGAGTGACTTGCTGGTATCAGAAATGTGATTAGACTGTTGGTTTTTTCCTCACCGTCCTTCCCACGTGCAGCTATTCCAGCCCCCGGCGCTGGCGTGCACGCGGGGAGGGCTGAGAAGGGGACTCGGGGAAACACCTCCTGCCCCGACCTGCTGCGCCCCTAAGGGCAATGACATAAAGCAGCGGGAAGCGGGGAGGGCAGCATGGCCCGAGTGGGACCCAGTGTGCTGTGATCTTGATAGTGTGGGTATTGCGTTCTCTGTTGCCACTTAAAAGAAGGGGTGATTTGTCTGCTGTAGTGTGGTGAGAACTATGGTGAGTATGGCTGCTGGCGTTGCGTCTTGGTCAGCTTTTGATCAACTAACGAGATAGAAGGTCAAGCAGATGTATTTTACTTTGTGTCTTGCCTAGGCAAAGTCTTTGCAAGCAACAGTGGGTTTCCTTTGGCTTCCTGTAATTTATTTTATTTGGCAGAAGAAGATGTAGTTTGATTCCCCACCGCCCTGTAGCTGCTATGAAAGTCACAAATATTAAGCTGAGGCATTTTTTTTTTTCTTTCAAAGTCATTAACTAGTGTGTACGTGATTAGCTAACTTGATTTTATCATGTAGAAAGCCATCAGCTGCATAGGGCAGGGAAGCAGGAGTTGACATGGTTGTAATGCAAGTTGGGGTGTGACTTGCTGCGTGGCCAGGGGGACGATGGGTGAGCAGATTGCTCCGAGTCGGAGCAGTGCTTGCTGCTTTGCACTGTACACTCGCTATCTGTCTGAAATCCAGCCTTCTGGGAAGCCTCACTGCAGTGACATTTAAATTAATTCATTACTTTTTGGCCTTTTCTGTTGTAGCTATTGAAGCAACTAGTTTGAACTTCTGCTTTAAAGTGGAAGAGTGTGAAAATTAATGCGTGGGAAGTCAGTGAAGTTGTAAGCAGTACCCCACCGGGATGGGAGCTGCAGCAGGGTGGTTGTGGACGTGCTGCGTTTTCAAAAATAAGGGAGCCCTCTCCCTAGCAAACACTTGCATTTACTTTTCAGGAAACTTATGTCATTTGAAAGTGTAATGAACTAAGATGCAAAACCTAGCAGAGTGTTAAGTAACTGATGGAGTAGGTTTGCTGAAAGGGGTTTGTTGGGGTTTTTTTGGCCAGGTATTGAAACCAAACTGCAAGGTCTTTGGGTGAGGTAATGGAAGGTGGTGGTTTTGTAATGCTGATGGGACTGCAGTGCGGGTAGTAGAGCGTCTGCGTGAGAGCGCCTTTCAAAAAGGCTTGGGGAGGAGCAGGCTTTGAGATGCAGAGAGTAGCGAGTGCTGCTGAGGTCTGGGTGACACCTTCCAGCTGGTTTGCCCAACACTTCAGGCGAATGCTTACTGTTGTGTGGTAGTGATGAGGTGAAAGTAGACCAGGTGGGAACGAAGACAGAGATGACTAAGAGTCTGGTGTAGAAGCTGAGGAACATGAGGAGGAGGAGAGAAGCTTTGGGGTTAGGGTTGAGGACGCTATGAGTGCAACCTGAACTTCATTTCTGGAGAGAAGTCAGAGTGCATCGCGAGCGGTGCCGCTGTCACCAGCGGTGGAGACCGAGCCCGGGTGCTGCTCATCGGACCTGGGGCTTGTGAAGGTGTTCTTCAGCCCTGAATGCATGTAGTTTTGAGGAGGGTGGAAAGAAGGAATAAATAATGTCGGAACATGAAAACTACCTTTTGGAACAAATAGGCAATGTTTCATTATTTTCCTGAGTGAGAGGAAAAGCTTGTTAAATAGATCCTACAGACCTTTGGTATTACGGTCTTTATAGCTCTGGACAGTCTCCTGTTCTTTGCATTTTTCTAAAAAGTTTTGAATTCAAGGTGCAGAAGAAAAGACAGGCATAATATTGTGTTGGCTGTGGCACTGGCAGTCTTTTCCCCTCGTAGTGCATATGTTGCTGGCGTAGATATTTATGCGGCTGGTTTATGCTGATAATAGCTGCTTTTGAAAAGCCTATACTAGCATTCCCCTCTTACAAGATTTTTTGATAGGCTTTCCCTCCATTTGTGGTAGTGGCTGGTGTTATTGTGAACAGACAAAGCCACAACACTTTTTTTACTTTCTCCTTTTGTTTTGTTTTTTTAAGAGCCTGTTAGTTAAGTTATCTTATTGATAGCCGCATTGGCACCTCTGGTTTTGTTCTCTCTTTGCTTAATGGGGTGGCCACCACACACGTTGACTCACTGTCCAAAAGCATTGTATAGGGCACAAAATTTGTTCCAGTTAAAGCTTGTTTAAAAACCTACTTGGAGTCAAATTACTCGAGTATGCGGAAATAAAATGTGTTTTTTGACATTTCCTAACTAATTCTGTGTTTGAAAGGTAGTTGCATCAGTTTGCCAAATGGCAAAATGCTTCTTAAGAAACATGTTTAATGCTTATGGCTTTTGATTTTTTTTTTTTTTCCCCTTCCTCCAGGAGAGTAAAAAGCAGGTATTCTGATCTTTGCTTTGTTATTTGTTCGTCATTCACTGCTGATTTGTAAGGCAGGGGAACGGTGGTTCTTGGTGTTGCACTCTTGTTGAACTCTCCGATCTTTCCTTCTGCTTGTGTTAAAAAGGGGCTTTACAGAGAGGCAGACACGAACTAATTTTACAGAAAAGAAACTTCTTGCATTGTTGCATTCTTACATGTGTTTTACCTTTCTGAGCGCTTTCAGATCGGAATTGGTGCCTGCTTTTTACAGTCAAAATAGTCATTAACAGAAATTCCCAATGTCAGCTTTGTGGTTACGTCCCTGGTCATGATCTAGAGCTTTATCAAGTGAGCATGCCTGTTTGTTTTTCCGGAGAAACACATCAAGCTCGCAAAGCAGTTCATCATTTCTGAAATATTTCTGAAATACGTAATCAGTATGTAGGCTTCTGAACAGGTGAAAACTGTGGGGTTTTTAAGATTGAAGGGTAGATTGCCTAATATATCAGTTAGGGAAATGTAAAATTTCCCCAAGACGAGTAGGCTCTGCATATGCAGTTGTGCCAGACACTTGTACATTGGTGTCATCGTTGCACTGAGAAATTTTCCTTTAATAGGAATTTAAAAATTGCAAAAAGCTGCATTGAGATCTTTGATAGACTGACAAATGCAATCCTGAGAGAGGATGAAAACAAAAATGAGACTACTGAAAACTCCTTTCAGTAGCAGATTATCATGTAGACTGGGTAACTGATTGAAATGATGATAAAGGGAAATACCTTAAATACACAGAAACAAGATTTCAGGGGAAATGGTTACTACTACATTTACTGGTAGAAAATTCCTAATCTACATGCAGTTGTGATTTGTGTGTGTCCTTGTAACAAGTAAAACAAGGTTTATGGTGAAAATGTGCTGTTAACATCTGCAGCCTAGCTTAAGGCTTTTGAAGGCATAGCCTAGGCATTGTGTCCCTGACTAGAAGTCTACCAGAAAAAAAATCAGACTGTCTTAAAGTTGTAATACATGTTTATTGCTCCAGTGTAAGAGCTTTGTGGTAAATGCAGAAGGGATTAAGCATTTTAAAATGGGAGAATAACAAAATTTTGGGATACAGTTACATCGCAGTACTTGCAGATGATTATTACATAACTTTTTATAACTTTTTCCATGCGAAACATAGAAATACTGGTTCCAAACAGAGATTGAATACTGGTTATGATAGATTATGTTGGAGCGACCTTTGGGGGGATTGGGATGCTGAAGCGAGTTGGTTTCTTGGATCCCGAAATACCTGTGCTGGGCAGTGGCTATAGCTGTTAGAAATGGGTGTCAGATGCATGGTCAGCCATGGTGAGTGTTAGGGCAGAGAAGGGTATCGGTGAGAGCTCGACGTATGAACGGAGTTGGCTGGAGCATAGAGAAACGCTGGTTTGTATTATTTATTCCAGTCACACTATGAATAAAAAGAAAGCACAGCTATGGAGAAATGGAGTGAGTGTCTGTCCTCAACACCCTCGTGTTCAGGCAGCTTCGCTTGGGGCTGCCTCTTGCTGCCGGGAGGGGATGGGGCCCTGCACAGTCTCTGCCTCTGTCGTGCCTTTTCAGACCAGAGGTGATGAGTCTAATGTTGCTGTTGCCTCTCTTCCCTTTTGCTGATGGAGATGCATTGCAGAGTCACATACACCTTTCCCACCATTGTGCTCCCAAATTCACATTTCTGTGTATCCTTTCTGCTTACCCCCTTTTTCTTTCCACAGTGTCCATAAAGCAGAGGGTGCTGCTCTTGCCCCTGGCTTTGGTTTTCACGCAAATTCTTCTTTTTAGTCCAGTTTCACTCACATAAGCAGAGCAGGACAGGAGTGAGCAGCCTTGGCACCATGGGGTTCTCTTCTGCTTACATAGTCTCATTTTCTTCCACCTTTTGGATGGGGGAACAGAAACTTCATAAATATCCAAGAAAGCCCAATTTCTTTCTAGAATCACTTTCCCAAGTGAGTAGTTTTTGGACAGCCCATGGGACTCAACTTTGAGAGATGCCAGCCAGCCGCTCTTAGGGCTCGGGCAGCAGAAGGGCTGGTTTGAAGCTTCCTGTTATAAAAAGGGAAGGAGGACTTTTGGTGTGCTAAACCGGTCAATTGTCAGAGCGGTGCAGACCTGCTGGCGAGGTGATTC
>NW_008824352.1:3933356-3942718 GCF_000699105.1 Pygoscelis adeliae
GGTGTCAGCCGTAAAAGAAAACAACCTTGAAACCTGCCTGCAGTGAGGCTGGAGTTTCATAATTACTTGGGGTCAACCTAATTGCAGGTTGGTGCCGAAAGCGGGGATTCCACCAGCCTCCCTCCCTCCAGCTGTGGTTTCCCACCTCCCTTTTGTAATGGTACGACACCTTGTAGCTGCAGTGGGGGCCTGAACAGAGAACCGATTCAGTGCAACAAAAGTTCAGGGGGAACAGTGGGATATTGGTTTTCAGCAGGCTTGCTCTCCTGTTGTGGCTCCCTGCACAGCCGTGTTGTCGTGGTCTGTGGCACGGGGGTGACAGAGGCAGAATGAAGAGGGATGGCTCCTGGGGAGCCTAAAAGAGGCTAGAAATACTTGCATTAAAGGAAGACAAATTCAGTTCCAAGTTGATTGTAGTTACAGTGGATAGCAGATTGACCCTCCTGGTTTAAGATTTTTTTTATATATATATTGCATGAAAGAAACCTTTTAATGTTGTTTTCTGAGGATTGCTTTTGATGACTCCTGCACTTAAGAGCATAAGACTTTCTTGTCTCCTCTCTTCCCACTGCCTCCCTCCACCCCCAATAAATTTGTTGAAATGGGTCAAAGTAGAAACCCTGGAGAAAGTTCTTCTGTGGCTTAAGCAGTGTGAACTGTGTCTGCCCTAAATCTATGGGACTTTGGGGCAAGGGGAAAGATAATGGTCTTGCTTGTTCTCTCTCAAAATGTGCTCCAAGCAGCGACTCACTTCCTGCAGGAGTGATTGAACGGTGGCTATTTTTGGCCAGAAAGTTTATTAGCCAATGTTGAATCAGTGGAACTAAAGCTTCCAGGCTTTGAATCCTTTCTGTAGGCAGTTCACCGCTGCGACACCTTTGAGCCCTGGTTTCTGTTTGCTTTTCATTGGAACCTTTTTGATTTCAAAGGTGTGGAGAATGATACTGAGACACGGTCTCCTATTTTTGTTATGCTTTAAAGGACATTCCAATATGCTTCTGTCTGTACGGTATTGCATCTCCTTTTACTTAATATCTACTTAGTGGTTGCAAGGCTTGGGAAGCGTGTATACCTTTGAGTGTTATACAGTACTCAGGTTTGAAATCTCAAAGTTAATACTACTTACCCCTTAATACATGCTTGCTTGCAGAAAGAATGCATTGGCCACATTGAATTTGTACCAAAATTGGGGTATCTCATGAGATCAAGTCACAAAAGTATGAAAAATCTTCCGTTAATCCTGTATCTATTAGTACGTTTAAATAAATAAAACTTGTAGTGTACATGGCTGAGATCAAGTAAGGGAGTAAAAAATAGTGATTTTCCAAATAGTTTTGATTTGGGGCTTGTTAACTATGACATAGCTTGAAGATTTAACATCTCATTTTATATCAGATCTTGTATATGGAGCTAGATATCTACTTTTTCTCCTCTGGAATTGCATCTTACTATATCTGTTTGTAAATGCTGGGTAAGATCTTGAGCTTTTGGGCTTCAGCCCACAGCGTCAAACAGTTCAGTGTAGTTGCATGATGGCATTTTTCCCTGGCGACGTCTGTACCTGAGATGGCACATAAGGACATGTTTTGTGGTGAGAACTTATCATACCTGTCCCAGAAGGAATTCTGAAAGTAATGGGAAGGTGTCTGTAGTAAGTGCATTGGGGCGCTGGTGTCAATCAAGCAGTGAGGGCAAGAAGGTTATTCTTCATTTGCTACCTGACTCTTCATAATAGCACAATATATGAAATATGATTTATTTTTTAATCAGATTTTTTTTTGTGTCTCTAAACTTGAAAGTATAGGTCTTTAAAAGTCTACTTTTCCATTCGTAAAGTTGCTTGCTAGCACTCTATATTGTAAAACAGAGTATTTGATTCTTTGGTCTACTGAAATTCCCTCTTACTTCATGATTTGTGTTTTCTTTACTTTGCTTTAAATGTGTGCTTCCTTTTTAAATATAGTTTTCCAAGTTGCTGGCCGTACCAGATTGTTTATATTTTTTAAAAGCCTTCTGCTTAGCCGTTATATTGCTCTTTATAGTACTGCTTAACCACATTGGTTTCTGTTGCTCTTTTTTCTTGCATAAACTTAGCTGGGATGAATTTCAAATGTGGTTTATCCAACTGTTAAGTATTTCCCACTTTTCTGCAATAGATTTCACATATGTTACAGAATTCCAAACCAAGATCTGGTGGACATATTGCCCTGTTTTTTTCCTCAAAGTCAGAAATAGAGGGTTTTTTAAGCATTACAGTGACAATATTTAGGTCACTGGCTCCAGCATGCTGCCTAGCTTCAAATCCATTTGTCATATTTAGCTTATTTCCAAGGATTAAGATAACTATGGTCCATATATTTATTAGGAAAAAAAAAAGTCTCTTAATTTTGTGGTAATAAACCTAAAGGGGGAAAAAAGTATTGATCCTTTTGAGTTGGAAACTGCAGAAGGCTTTTTTTTTTTTTTTCCTCCAGAGGTCAAACTGTGGAGTCACATAAAACACACGTACATCCATCGTGTTTTATTCACAGTTACATTCACAGTTACAGGATTTACCCATACAAAAGTGTAACTAAGAATTTGGAATTAGGCTTTTTCACAGAGTATCTAGAAAAGAATTCAGGAGCTGAATTACCTGTTACTTCCTACCTGCTAGTCCTGTACATTCTTTTTTTAAACTTGCAGAACAGGGTTTTTAGCAGGTTGTCCCATAGGTACCTCCTGTCTGTTGCTATTTCTAACACCTCTGCAAAAATAGGAAGAGGCAAATCTTTTGTTTTCCCATTTTTGTTTCCCCATACTGGGTGCGCAGTTCCACTGGGAAGTATATATGACCCCGATGCACGGTAAAGTTTTTATGCTAACCATCTCGTAGTAACCAGATCTGCTTTACTTTTACCCTGGTTTCTGTGTGTGGTGGTATCAAGAGGTGACCTGGTCAGTGACTTGACCAACTACTGGGGACCTGGAGTTAGACCCAACAGGAGGTCCCAGGCTTGGTTTTTTCGGTCTGGTCTGTTACAGGTTGTTGAATTATGAACAGATGCCAGTGGCGCAGCAGGTTTTCTGGTGCTTAAATGGAAAAAGAGCATTGCAGTGGCAGTACAGAATTGTATACAGGATGTCATTTGCAATTAAGAGTGACTGAAGCGTAACCAGTCTAGGCTGAAGTATAAGGTTAACCAATATTTGAGCTGATTAGAATTTTTTTTTCATAGAGTAACTCAGAAAGGGAAAATCCGGTATCTTTAAAAAGCAGGCAGGTGAAAATAAACCTGGCTTGAACATATCCAAGACCTGTAATCTTCACTGGATTTCGGAAACTATTAGGAGGTGTGTGTTGCATGCCACTGCTGCTATCCTGTGTAATGTTGTGGTAAAGCCATGAATGCTTTTGAGAAAAACGGTGATGTTTTGGTTGCAAGATGGAATAAAAAAGGTTGTAGAACTTCATTTGATGTTATTTAGGAGGTCCAATTTCTGGAAGCTTGATGCTTTGTTCTGTACTGCTCAGTAGTCCAACCGTCTCGATATTCCAAATTGCATGATGTACATATGAGCTTTTGTTTTTATTTCTGTGAGAAGCTGAGCTCTAACAATAGTTCCTTTTTTTTTCTTTTAATTTGTTTTTCTTGACAGAGAGAGCTCGATACCACAGCAACAATATTGGCTAACCGGCAAGATGAAAGTGAGCAGTCTAGGAAAAAACTTATTGAGCAAAGTCGCGAGTTCAAGAAAAACACTCCAGAGGTAAGGAGAAAAGCTATTCCAGTGTGTTGAGTTTCTTGCAGTAGTATATGGTAGTAAGCCTACTGAAGTGGTTTTTTTTCTCTTAATGGTTTGTTTCCATGATTTTCTTGCATGTATTGCTAAGTCCACCATCTTAACTAAGACTGCTTATTTTTGATGGCTTTCTCTTCAGGCAGTTTTTGCGTTCTGTAAATAATGACATATGAATTGACATTTCTAGAGGAAGTATGAACATTAGCCTTCAAACAGGCTTACTCTAAATTTTGTAATAATGTAAAATCTGGAGAATTGAAAAAAAAAATTCTTCACTAACCCAAACTCCCTTAGCACTTGGCTGTAGAAAGTGACGTTTCACTGCCTAAATAATCTATATCAAGGGCATAACTTCAAAGATGCTCATTTTCCCATCAAAAATCAAATTAAGTTTTGCTGTTGATTCCAGTGGAAATGCGACAAGGTCAGTGCTGAGCTCTTTAGAGAACTCCACTTGGAGGATGTCGCGCGCAGCAGGTGGTGTGTGTAAAAGGTGTCGGGACCGATGCTAGGCAAACCTCGGAACGGTGAATACTGCGTGTAGGAAGCTGGGAGTATTTAAAGTCTTGCATGCCCATGTTAGTATGTGCAGTGTGTGTGTGTCTGTGTACACGTATGCAGAATTGTATAGAAAATATATATAAACTAATTTTATTAACTGTAATGAATGCATAGCAATGTGTAGGGCTTGTTTGTTTGTTTTGTGGTGGTTTTTTTCCCCTACCCCGATGATTGCCAGCAATTTGTTCATCCAGAAATGTTCTAGGGTTTCAAAGCCCGTTCCAGATAACTGATACACAAGTATCGGTTCCTTCCAAGTATCTTCCTGGGAGAGAAGCAGCAGGCAGCTTTTCTAACCTTTATTGCTGCCTCTCAAGTAGCAGATGCTGCTTTGCTTCCTGTTGGCACACAGGGAGAGGTGCTGGAGGAGCCTGACCCAGAGAGGGGAGAGGGAATGTCGGGGCAGGAGTGACTTATGGGGAAGGGGGAGTGTTTAACTGACACCCTGAGGAGGCTTTGTGGGGCAGAAATCGGTTCTCTCCTGTTTTAAAAAGAGAAAATTTAGGGACTGCAGCTTTAAAGGAACAGGACTTTATAAAGGAGCAAAAGAATATGGAGAGTGAATGCAGTAGCTCTGAGAGGGTGAGGAATGAGTTGATTCCCTTTGCAGGACAGAGCAAACTATTGGGAAGAAGAGGAGGAAGGAGAGAAGTGAAAGAATATGGAGGGTATAGGAAATAGCACAAAATCCAGAAAATAGACAGACTTCTGAGGCCACATTTTCAAATTGTTTGCTAGAAACTTGAGTTCATTCTACAAGACTTACTTGACTTTCCTGCTTCCTTCCTTTTTTTCCTATAAGGATAATGACGGATTCTTCAGAATGTGGCTATAGCTGCCAGCTCCTAGCTGCCAACATGTTTGCAGATGTGTTTCAGGATGATTTCTTTTGGCCAATTTTATTTTTATGGAGCAGAAGCTAACTGTGGGGGGAACACCACCTCCCTCCTCCCCCCCTCCCCAACAACACTTTTAAGTGTGTTGTGAGAGGGCCTTGGTAACTCAGTGGGAGTTGATGTGCAGATGAAAATTATATACTCTGTAGAGTTACTTCAAGAGATATAGTGGGAAAACAACATGCGATTAGCTCTTTCCAGTAAACAAGATAGTGAAGTGAATGGCCCCCTCTGTTAAATCATTTGACGGTAAGGTTTTAAATATACTTTTGTAAAATACAATTCTGTAGCCTTCCATATAATATTTTGGAAGAGAATAGAGGTGTTTCATTCAGGGACTAGGTTCAAAACAATGGTGCTGAACATCCCCAGTGTTTGGGGAAATTTGGATCTGTGCTAGATTCTACATCCTGATCTTGTCCTGGGACTCCTATGGCACCACATTCCTTTATAAGCTTGCATGGATATTTTTTTTTTAACACTTTTTCTTTCTCCGTCTTCTCTGCTGCAGCTTTGCTTCTGAACAGCAACACAATCTTAACTCCTCTTCTGCTTACTCTGACAGAATTAAAAAGTGAAAATGGGATCAAAGAATTAGAAGGAAGTATCTGAACTGTAATAATAGCCAGCTGTAACAGACTTGCAGTTATTGCTCCCAAAGGCATGGAGGAAGTAGCTCAGATGTCCAAGGTCTGATAGGACCACCGTCTCCTCTCCTGTCCGAGGTGCTTGGTGTGGTAGACATGGGTGTGTTAAGAGGCAAAAACCGAGCGAGGCAGTGTCCAACCGTCCTTGCTGGAAAACTTCACTGGTACTCCTCTTTACACAAAAGTTTAAGCTTGTGCACCGCTGTGTTCATCTTCAGCTGTTTTCTGCACTCCCCCAAAAGAAGGGAAGTCTGTGAATATGTCCAAAACTGTCTAAGCTTTGAGAAGACGGTTGAAAATTTGAAGGCAGGATTATTAGCTACTCGACCTGTTTTTTTTCCAAAACTGCAACTTTGTCTGAAAACCTACCCAATATGGTGAAAACATCCTTGAGGTGGACAGGAAAAGCAGAGTGAGCCACTGGCATTTCCAAACTGATACATTTATGTTACTAAAACATCAAACATGCTCTTTTTAATAACAAAAAAGAGTTCCGCAGTAGATGACCAGCTTGCATGCAGAACTGTTCTTCAGATAAATAAGTAACCCAGTGTACAGCTTAATTTAAATTTCCACGATGAAGTAACATCTTTCTTGTTACAAAAAAACCAAAAACCACAAGGATGGAATTGTTAAATGTAACAGTTTGTTTCAGAATTCTACTTTCCATTTTCTTTTTCATTCTGCATGCATCCCTGTCAGCGCAGTAGCGGTTTAGCCTGTTCCAGCATCTCTTTTCCTCTGCTGTAGCCAGTCTCACCATAAATCAGGAGACAAATGTCGATTGCCTTGACTTTCCTATCCATTGCTGTCTGGGATGTCCTCTAGACTTTCCATAATGTCTGCCTGCAAGCAGTCTCCTGTGTAGCAGAAAAGGATTCGAAAAAATTACTAATGAAGTTGAGGATATTTATACTTCTGTTTCTTTACTTTAAAATATGTGACAGATCTATTTGGGTCATTTCTGCCTTCCTTGCAAATTATCAAACTGCTGCAAAAGACACAATGTTTTCATGTTTATAGGAATGACTCTAGGGCTTTTGGTATTTAAAAATGTTAAAATACTATTTCTGACTTGGCATACTGGGAGATGACTCTGGGAAGAAGTATCTTGTGTTTGGGAACCTTATGAGAACAGAAGATTCAGTGGTGGTTGTTACACACAGAAAGTTTTAGAAGGGGTTCTTAATTCCTGTTATTCCAAAAATACTTCTTTCTTCCCCACACCTTTTAAGAGGTCGTATCAGACCTGCTGCTCATAGATGTTTTGGGGTATTTTCAGTCTCAGTTTGTTTCATCCTGAGCAGCTACTGCAGAAGGCTGAGACTGGTCAGGAGATTACTTGAAACATCAATTTTATGTGACTGTTACTTGGAAGACATCTCAAAATACATCATATGAATTGCTACCCTGCATCAGATTATTATTTTCTTATAGTGATAATTCCTGAACTGTTTGACTAACTGTGACACTTTTTGGGTATTTTAACCTCTCTGAAATTCTTGGTCTAATTCATCACATCCTCATATGCCGATTCTGGTGTGAATAAACAAATGTTTGAATGACCATCTTTGAGAATTACTTTTTTCTTTTAGTCTAAATAATTTCAGTTGCACAGGTTAATAAGTTTCGGCACAAAGTGAAGATACTCCCTAATGTTGATATCTTTGCCTTTCTTTCTACCCAGATTCCTAGTTGAGTAACTACTTTTACTTACCCGTTTCTGTTTTAAACATTGAAAAGCTTATCTAATACTTCCAGCGGTGCATACTTTTAAGCTGTCACAACAATAGTGGAAAATATCAGAAAACAACTAACTGAGTAAGCCTAGACTTTGTAAATAAGTAATACGTAATTGTTAAATACTCACGGAGAGGGAAGACAATAATACTTAAGCCTGTTTAACTTGTAACTCTCCATTGCTTTTCTTTACGATTTAGCCATGTAAACTAGATATTTGCTGAGCTATGTCGGTTATTTCCAGGCTCACGTGAAATGTGGGTCATTAAACTGAGCACAAGACAAAAGACCAGCCTGAGAGGTCTGGGCTGGCTGCTCTTGGGAAATAAAATAGATACTAGTTTTCTAATGTGAGAACATGAGCTCTAAAAAATCAGGCAGATGTGACACACCTGCATAAAGCATATATTTGGATACCCTGTGAGTTTGTTACTTTGGCCACTGTTTTTTTTCCCTGATGGTAAGTTGAACTGATGATTCCTCGCTGTTGTTGCCCCTTACTGTTTCTAGGCTGCGAATGTACTCTATTGGTGAGGTTTAGAAAGTCAAGATTTACCTTTAAATGCTCAAATTGATATCTGTATTTTGTAACGCAAATTAAAGATTGGATTGGCAGAGTCATGGAAGGACATGGGAGAACCTTTAGACATAGACAGCATAAGTATGTTCTCAAATAAGTATCTTTAAAATGCCCTGGAAAATGGAATATTGGAAGGTGCCAGAAAACAAAATAAATGAGCATATGAAAAGCATGCCTTAACACTGACTGACTGGACGTGGCTGCCTGCTGACCCCGAGCACTTCTATAAATAAATAAATGCGAGTTCTGCATGTGACGGCGATGCTGCCACTGAGGACCACCCAGCGCTGCGCTGTTGTGCGTGTTCCCATCAGCTCGCGTGTGGGTGTTTGTAGAAGTTGCCACGGCCACTTTCAATGTGCTTACACTGTCATTTTACATGACCAATTCTGTGCTGTCTTGCTTGGTACCTAATGAGTGACATTCACCTGCCTAGGTAAAACCTGGCTTTCGTTGTTGCCCTTGTTACCTGAACTATTGCCGTCGTCCCCGGCCTGCTCGGTTATGTTTCTGCAGTGCCGCTGCTGCGAAAGAAAAAGAAAGATGAGTCTGTAGATTTTTTTTTTTTGTTACAAAAGTAATAGTTTTATTTGTGACATTACATATTGGGGTGATGCGCATTTTTTAAGATCCGTGTTTGGGGTTTTTTAGGAAAAAAATCCCCCACGTTATAATTGCCAGTCATAACTAACTAAAGGAAATGAACACAGTTATTATGCAAGGACCCAATTTTTTTAAATTTAAAATTCTTAAATTCTTAGTCTCCAGTGTTTCTGGATCATTCTATTGAATTATCCAGTCTCTACAGCAAAAGATAATCAAATCAAGCTTAAAAAAAAAGGAAAATTAATTCTGCCGGTTGAATTAGTTCTTGAAATGAGAGGACTATTTTTCTAATTGTTGGTAGTGAATTGTGGTTGATTCCTAACAACTTTGCACAGTCAAATTTGGTCTAGCCTGTGCGAAAAAGTGAAAATAATAACATGCCTGAAAATATACTACTGAATATATATGTATACTGAAATAACTACTGAAAATATACAGGCTGTTTGGAAATAGTTGATGCTCTCGGTGTCTCTGTACATAGGGGTGAATATCGATTTGCTGCCATCTAGAGCTGGGTTGTTCTACTCCCTTTTTTTTTAAATTTTTTTT
>NW_008824352.1:3942818-3953472 GCF_000699105.1 Pygoscelis adeliae
TGTTCTACTCCCTTTTTTTTTAAATTTTTTTTTTTTTTTAATTCACATTCCCAGTGTGCCTGAGTGTACATAGTGTGGGGATGTTCCTTCCTTCCTTCCCTTTGCCAGGAACATCTGGGAATCCTGTTAATTTTGGGTCCTGACTATGGAAGAACACACATGACATATTTATGTAAAATTTAGCTAGCATAATGCAACTAAATGCAGTTAATACAATTTGTAGATAGTAAATGTCTCGGTGCATAGTAGGGAATAAAAAAATACCACCTTTCTATGTATTTCCTGACTTAGTACTTAAAAATTATTTCAGGAAAAAGATGAGGAAGAGAAATGCTGCTGAAGTTCTCCCTTCCTTCTCTCTTCCCATGACTTTGAAAAGGAGATATTAAGAGATTTTTGTTAAGAAGAAATGAATTTGCAGTTAAGAAGTTTGTTCAAAAAGAACCTTTTCTATTAATTTGTATGACTCAAATGCAATTACCAATGTTCATTTAGTACTATTATAAAATTGTTTTATATCTTTAAGAATCTTCCTATATTTAAAACCTTAGCAGAATGCTAAATACATAGGATACCCTCCTTACTGAGTTAAAACATCACCGTTTCCTTCCTTAAAAAAACAAAATTATAAGAACAGAGAAGTATGACTTATCTTGCAGGTTTAGAACGAAGTTGAATACCTCTCCTTTAGGATAATGATATTTGGGTGCCATGTCCTCCCTTCCGATGTTTTTATTGAATATTACCATTTTCTGAAGAGGTTCTGTTTGCACAGTAAATGATGTTGATGGTAATTCGTAGTACATGGGCTTGTTATTTCAAAAGCTAAATGAAGTAGTATATTATTATTATGTGACTTTGCAGAAAAATAATATAATATAGCTCCATGTCTTAAAATGTAATCTAAAAACTAGTCTTGTGGAGTCAGTTAGGTTAAATCGGATCAAACCTTATCCTGGAGGTCCCTTACTCGTGAGTTCTCAATAATTTTGTTGTCATTATTTAATACGTATTTGACTTTAGCATATTCTAATTGTTAATAGGAAAAACATCAGTGTTTCTGACCATGCTTTTCTATAGTATGATCTCTTGCTGCCTTTTCACGTTATTGGAAGTGAGGGAACAATAAAAGAATTGTAATTCACAGTTGTATTTTTCTAGGATTCTCACAAAACTGACCTCCATTTTTCTGCACATTGACCATCTCACCACTATAATTACTAGACATTATTAATTTTTTTTAAAAAATTGTCTTTATCACCCACAAAAAGCTAAGCCAGAATCTCTGGCAGATGGCATCTCCCCTGCTATTTGCTGTGCACGCGTTACTTGACGTTCGCAGCGATTCTTGCTAGAGCTCAGTGCATTGAGGAACAGCAAGTCCAAGCCAGGAGCAAACCTTTTTAACACGTAAGCCTTTATTGGGCGTATCTGCCTAATTTCCCTGTGTTGCAATATAGTTGTGAATATTCCCCCCATGTCCCCTAAACGCTGGGTCAGTTTGTCGACTGAACTGGCATCCTCACTTCAGTGAAACTTCGGGTCTGGTTTGTTTTCCAAAAGCAAGCGGTTTTGCTTTTCTGAGCAGGGAAAAGACGGCAGCAAAGGCTGTAGGTGGGCAGCAGACTGTCGGGTTGCAGAACCTGTAGAATTTATTATGAGATAACAGGACTTGAGAGGGTCCTTTTACGAAAGGAGGCCATATTTTGGGCATTATTGGTATGTAGGATTTCACAGATAACTGTGTAGCTGGACAACAGCATTTGTAAAGGTCTGAAATCTAGGAAAATAATTCCCTGGACCTGCAGAAGTAATGATCGTGCGTTATGTGTTACTAGGCAGAGAAGTTTAATTTGAAGCATTTTTCTGAAACCACATGATCTAGGACACTTTGAGTTACTGTCTCTGACTCCATTTAAAAAAAAATAATCCTTAAATAAGTTTTCTACAACACATCTACCTCAAAAGTCTTTTTATAAAGCTGAAAATATATGGGTGATTACTTTATTCAAGAGTTCCAAAAATATTCAAGAGGGAGACACATCGGATTCAACTGAACATGTTCAGAGTAATTAATTTCTTCAACTACTCTGAAGTCGCTTGCTCTTAGTAATTTAGATTTATTTTATTTAAGCATTTTTCTGGTTAAACATGCTTGACAGTTGAAGAATGTATTTTTCTTCTAGCAACATCAGTTGCAGGTATTAGGTTTCAGTCATGTCAAGGGTGCTGTATTTTCCATTGCAGAAAAGGAGAATAGGGGGTATTTTTGGTATTACTGTGGCTTACAAAGGGACATACTTGTAAGCAAATATTTACAGATTAATCTCTCTTGTTAAACGTTCGATGCTGCTATGAATTTCTCCTGTCACTAAGAATGAAACAAGGCAAAGCAAATAGTTTGTTTTTCTCAAGTTGTACTTGCCTTTGCTTGAACTTTTCAGCGTTGACCCATTTGGAAGCTGGCCAGAGCGAGCAGCCGGGGCAGGGAGAAGGTTGGGGAGTGGAGGTCTAAAAGAGGAGAACTTTTTCAAGGTCAGAACTTGAAGGAAAAAAACTGGATCTTACAGGGCATTTGTCATCCTTCCTCCTGAAGAATGGTTGTGGTTTAAATAAGTGTGCATTAAGACTAATAACATGATTCACTGAATGCATCATTGACTGTTTTTTAAGGGAAAATAGTTCCATTTATTTAGCTGAAATAGCTGAGATTTTTCTCACTGTGGTACCAATAATTAACAGCTATTCTTACGTTCTGTGTTACGTTACTTACAAAGGTAAGTGTAAAACTGGAAAGTTATATACAGATGACACAAAGTCTGAAGTTCAGTTCCTAAATTTGCTTTGAGCCATTTGAACAATAGTTTGACTTATTTTCAAGATTCAACTTATAAAAATAACAGGCAAGCAAGATACCTGCTCTTCCTTCCTATGTGTATTTACCAAAAGAAGAAATAATTAAACATCTTCAATTGGTACTTTTCCTTTTTAGTTTGTGAACAAATATGCTGTAAACCTACTTAAGTTCATCCGCTGGACCACCTCAAAGTCATTCAGGTGTCATTAAAGGAACATGTTGTTCTCATTAAAATTATTACATTGTCATGAATAACTTTTAATAATTGTTGCCAGTTACGAGAGATTCTTTTCATTGCTGTGACAGTGGATAAGTGAAAAGTTGGATCTGCTTGAAACAAGAGCAGAAACGATTAATATGTTGAGTGAAAATGCTCATAAACAAAATGACTAGGTTACAGATTATAGTTGTAAGCTTTTCTATTAAAAAAAACCAAACAACCCCCAACCAAAACCAAACCCCACAAATACCCCAACTTTCTGCAGGACCGCTCTTTTATGGTCAATTTTGGATGAAGTCTTGAGGTAAATTTTTAGGTGGAGAAATGTTTGTAAAATGCTCTTAAAATCTGTGTTCTTCCAGAAATTTTTAGTATGTTTTGCTTGCTTAAACAAACACACACACACACACACAAAAAAGAAAGCTTCCTGGTAACCATTTTTAAGTAAGTTAAATGACATATGAGAATTAGAGCAGTTGAGAGTCATTTTTATTTCAGAATTCTTTTTGCATTAACACATCTGCAGTGTTGATGAATATATGGAAAAATGAAATTGTGCTTCTATCCTGCCGTGTCTCCAATGTGACAATAAATCAACTTTTTTTCCTTTTAAAATGTCTGGCCTTGTAATTTATGTTTGCATTACCCATTACTAAATTCATAGTAGGTGTTTTAGTTGGCAGGCACAGTTCCAGGGATTCAGTGGACCTATTTTAATACTGGGCTTTTGTTACTGTTCATAATTATGTGTAGAAATATATGTATTTTCTTAATTATAAAAACTAGCTTGCTTTAGCTTTGGATCTCCTCTTACTTCCTCAACACAAATTGTGCTTTAAAGCTTTGAAAGTATTACTGCTTTTTAGACTTGAAAAAAGAAATGGGTTTACCAGGTTGTTTTTTTTCCCTTTTTGAAAAAACAAAGCACCAAAAAAGTAATAAAGTATAAAAAGTAAAGTTGTGACGCATCCCTGGTGCTATGTATAATTTTTGAGGATTCTTTTATTTTATAGTCAAGTTGTAAATATTTAGGCCAGCATCAAGACAGTATGCAAATAAAAGAAGTTTTATTAATAACCATTATCTGGACCCTGGTAATAAATATGTATGACTCACATAGGAATAAACCTACCCAATAAATATAAAAGCCATACAAAACCATTAACAATTTTTAATGGACTTGCAGATGGAATAATTTAATGCAACTGTAGTTACTCAGGTTCCAACTCCTGTAACTATTTCTCATCTGCTTGAAAGCTTTCATCTGAAATACATTGCTACCATTCATGATTCCACCTTGTCTCTGTTTAAAACCATAAAATTGTGGTTTCACAATTTTTGAAGCACTAATGCTTGTTTATGGCTACATTTCTGCATTTTTTAACTGACTTTTTTAAAAAGAAAGTTCTTCTCGGCAGCTGCAGCACTAGACCAGCGTTCAGCAGTAGAGATGGGGCTGACGGGTCCGCTGAGTTGCAAATCAGCTTTATGCATGTGCTCTGCTGATCTTAGGTGCTTACCTAAGCACAGGAGTCACACACGTGCCAGTTTCTACAGCAAATTATGCAGAGCTGTATACTTGGAGGATCAGTTCATTGATTATTACCCTTAAAATATTAAAGCTTTAACGGACCAGCATGAGCACATGCCCTTCTGCCTAAAACTGCTTTTGTATCTTTTCTTGTGATTCTCTGAAATACAGGAAGCAATGAAAAATATCACCTGCTTCAGTTCATAAATACAAGCAGTCTGGTTTGTTGAATTGGCTAATGTAGATACAGCATCGTTGCATCTTGTAAAAACTTCTGCTGTGGCTTGCTGAATGTTTTGTTTCCTACTGGGTAAATAACCATGCTTTAAAGTATTAACGAAGTGTATGTCCGGTTCATCAGTTTGTTGGGGGTGGGGGGAGTGCGGCAGCGGCAGGCATCGGGGACCTTTTAATGGGCAGGATATCACGTGTATAGCCTGAATGCTGATAAATGGGCTGTTCTGTGAGAAGAGGGAATTGTGAACATTCTGGAGTTTTAAATGCTCATTTTAAACCGAAGCTTTCATTTAGTGCAAGGTAGTGCTGGGAGTGCTTTTTAAAAATGCCCGAATGTGTTACGACTTCTCAGTCCTGTTTGTCGGAAGTGATTTGAGCACTGAAGAGCTGAACTCTTACGCACTTTCAGTGCACTTTAGGGCATGTCTACACCTGCAGTGTAGCTTTGCTAAGTCTGCTAGTGTGACCATGGGTTTCAAATGCGGCTTAAGGTGTTCCCTGGCTGCTACCCTTGGCTGTCAGAAGCATGCGGCTTCCTTTCAAGCTAGCTGGCTGAGCCCGGCTTCAGGGACCATGCTGTATTGCAAGTTTGAAATGCCAGATCTCTGAAGGCTTAATCAGACAAATTAACCTGTTGCTGATTATCCCCTTTGCCTCTAACTCCTGCTGATGAGCAGCTGAAGAACTGGAGTGGGCAAATAAGAAGCACTAGGTTTGTGGTGCAAATAAGAAGCTGGAGGTAGGCTTGGGGCTGCAATCGCCTGCGCCTTGGTGGGATCCAGGTTACCCTAAATAACTGCAGTGACCATCAGAATACCTATTGCTTGACTATCTTGAAATGCTATCCATTGCTCCCTGTGCAAGAGCGTTCTTGGGCTAGGTGGTGCTCGGCTAGAGGGACTTGGATCAGATGTGCACATCCCTCTGGCACTTTGCAGCAATCCACTCTTGCTTTCTAGCAAAAAGCAACTGAGGGGTTGGTTCTTGTGAGTGGACAAAGGTCTCGATGACAGGCAGTGTGTGTGGGCAGTTCTTATGCTGGTTCTATGAGAAGGGAAGGAAGAAAAATGCTCAGATTCTTGTTTCTCTTCCATATTGGAGATAGAGACAAAACACGTTTCTAGCTTAAAAGGAAGAATTGACAACAGTTAAAAGTTAATTCTGTTTTGGCACGATTTCTCTCCTTGCTGTTCTCCTCCTCTCGTCATGCTGTGCCCTCTGTGGGACGTTTCACAGTACAGAGCAGCTGGTGTCCTGTGTGAGCAGGGTCTGTCACCAGCCTGACTGCAGACTTGACAGGAGGGGATGCTGGTGAGATCAGTAATACCAATCATGTGAATGCTGAAACTCAGCTTTAAGTTAAGAGTTGAAGGTGGACAACAGCACACTGCAGCTGTGCAGCACTCCCTGAGTGTGATATACCTTTAAACCATGCCATCTTACTGCAGACCACACATATTATTGCCTCCAGTGCACTTGGTTCATCCATGCAGTTAAAATAAGGGCAGCAATAAAGAAATGAAAGTGCTGCTTTGTTAGGAAAGGGAAGACACTTTTAGTCCAAAAAAATCGGGTAACTGGTTGAATTAGTTCTTCAATGAATGCTTGATAAAGCAATAAGCCAGGTTTAAAATATACTTTCAGTTACAGGAAAAGGCATATATTAAGCTCACCTGTTGAGAGGATTATCTCTGCTAAACACACTCATTTTACATGAGACCAAAATAGATCCTTAAAAACTTAATAGTGAAATAGGTTTACAGCCGATACAGCGATTTCCTTCAGACCTGTTTTGTGGTATGCTCGTCTGCTTTTTCAGGAATTTTAAACATTGAAGGAATGAAGTCAAAGCTGCTGCTTGTCTTTGAAATGGATGCCTCTTTGATAAGCCTCTGATCTCTGTACCCAGAGTTGTAGCAGCAGATTCAAACACTGATTGTAAAATTGGGAGACTAAAATGTAGCCACGACAGCTTCAAACACTGTGTCTCTCTGTCAGATTCAATGCACAGGACATTGCCAGGAGTTAAAACGATGCAAAATTAAAGTAGCCTACTAAATTTACCTGCCATGGAGAATCCACAAAAGAGCTGCCACTTCTAATCCTCAAATTCGTTTCAAATTATTATTTTTTTCAAATTGGACTCCCTGATCTCTTCAGCTCAAGCTGTTGTACAGATTTGAAAAGCTGTCTCTTCTTGTCAGATCACTGGTTTAATAATAATAATATCTTACATTTATACAGTCCTTTTCATCCTGCAGCTTCCTAAAGTGCTTTACAAGCTTTATATATACAAAACCGTGCAACCACCTCTTGGGTGGCTGGTGCTAGTCAGCTGGAGAAGTGGCTGGCAGCTTGTTACCCTCGCCTTCCTCGTTCACATAAAAGCACTGGGGAAAAGTAAAAGACATGGAGATGATCCCAGTTCATCCCAAGGGGATGGCTCCTTCATCTCCTGTGACTGGGAGCTAGAACCAGTGCAGGGATGTTCTGTCCACCCCAAAACTGGGGACATGGTAAAGAAAAACCATCACTGCGGTCTTGCAATCCCAGTGATAGTTTTATTTTGTCATTATTTTTTTTTCCTTGATGTACTCTTAGTCTGAAAAATACCTCAGTCTCTGGAGTTTGGGGGGGGCAAGAGGAGTAACTTTGCATGACTCCTTTCAAAAACGTACATATGAAAAATGCAGGTACTTTGAATACAAAGCAGTTACTTAAAAAAATCCAAACCTATTCCCGAATATTCTTACTCATTTGTTTTTGGTGGAGACTGCTTGGACAGCTAGTTCTAACCTGCCAGTAAACGCGTTGCAGTGCTTTCTTTAAACCTCCAGAAGTTGGGGATGATCGCGCAGAATAGATTTTTGTCAAATTAGTTCCAACTCTTGAGGTAATCATTTCTGGGAGAAAAGAGGTATTGAAGTGGGATGTGCACTACTCCTTAGCGGAAGAGGCACAAATGAGTTGAGCCACTCTGCACTGGATTCTGAAGGAAGAAAGGGCAAGAACACATTGACAGAGGTTTAGACACCATTAATAACATGAGACCAGTTTTCTGTAATGATTGATCTAGCTTATTTTTTCCCTCTGTTAGTACTTCATGTTACATTTTTGTTTGGCTTCAAGTTTGCCCTTTTCAAGATTGCTGATGCTGAAAGGCAATTATATTTAAAAAGAAAAAAAAAGCAGGCTCCTTTGTTCCTAAACTTAAGACCCACTGACACAGCTGGAGAACACCCAACTCTGATGTGTTCTTCTGCAATTTGGATCATACCCGACCTCATAACATTTTAAAAGTATCCTGAGTTTTGTGTTCTAGATGCCATTAGAGACCATTTACTGTGTCCAGATTCACATCAAATAATCTTGCCTTCTTCCTTACCTACCATTTGGAGGCGTAGGGAATGCTAAAGAGGAAGGCTCCAGTTCTGCGTGAAGGGAAGGGGGTTTACTTCAATGGTTCTTGAGAGCCAGGAAGAGGGAAAGACGGACACCCAGACGTGGTCTCAGAGGCCTTAAAAATGTGGAAAAAAAGAAAGTGTACATCCCTAGACACTAATGCTAATGGACACTTATCCTGTCTCTGGCTGTAAATTATTGAGATCCTGCTTCTGTCTGGTAATGCAACATAATCAGAATCGGTTTTACTGCTTTGACCCCATAGGGAACCTTCTAATTTCATGTTTTTACATTTTGTCTAGTCACTGTACTGGGAATCTTTGTATCCAGCCTCCTGGTGGATTTTGAAGAGACATGCTGTTATATTTACCTAAAAAACTAGTATCAGAAGGCTACAATTCAGTGCCATAGCTTTTTCCTGCAGTCCTTCAGCTGAGAGGATACAACTTGCACAGCAGTTTGCAGTCCTGCCCTTTGTTCAGGACCTGGAGTGATTGAAAACATCCCTATGCCATGACTTCCTGAGCAAAATCCCCCAAGGTGGTCTACTGCTGAGGGTTGTCCTGTGCAGAGGACATCTTTCTATGACGCCTGCATCTTGCAGCCTTTTCAAGTTACAGCTTTTGCTTTTATATCTTTGTAAATGAGATGCCTGTGACGTTGCACACTGCCTCCTTGCAGCCTTAGCACTTGGTGGGGTGGTTGTTTTTTTTCTGTCACCCCGTGGGCTGCAACAGCTTTGTAGGCAGGAAGAACCTGGAAATCAGCTCTACCAGTTGCTTTACATACACGCATGTAAGTTGAAGGTCAGTTATTGGGACTGTCCAAATGCATGACTGTGGCACAGGGTTTTATGGCTCCTGGTGGAGGTTTTTTACGAGGCTGTGCAATATGCCATAGCATGAATGCTTGCCTTACCTATCTGAATGCTGCCTCCGCCAATGGGAGGTGCACACTCGAGCCATCTTCTGTTATTCCATTAAGGACAGTCACTAATTTTATACTATGCCAGCTCGAAGAGAACTTATACCTTGACATAGTACAGACAATAAGGGGAGGTGTTTCCACATCAAGTAGAGGCTGAAGGGTTCACGCTGTTGCAGGTCAACATCCTTTCTGCTATTGAACTAAAAGACACGAAGTCTGTGTGGAGTTTCCAAAGCGATCATTCGCGGTCATGTTTAAATTCAGTGTTGGAAGGAGCCGGTGTGCAACAGCATGTTAATGGTGATACCTGAGAAGGTCGGCACTATGATGTATTCTTTACCCATGCTGACGGCGGGGTGAACAGGGCTCATACATCCTTCAGTTCAGCAACTACTGTATCTTTATTCTCTTAGCGTGGTCTGCAGGTTTCTTAAAGGGATTATGTTCCCAAGCCTGGGACTTAAAGCTAGTTTTAATGAGTTTGATGAGCCTGTGTAGCAGACTTTCATAGAAGCCTGTCTGTCTAAATAGCATTTTTAATAGCAATTCCCTCTGCTCAGGAGATTAGCAAGCTTAATGCTTTGAGGGCTTCTTCCCCACCGGATGGTGGCACATAAAGACAAGCTCTACTGAACAGTAGTAGTCTTTGCCAAAAAATGAGTATCTTTAGACTTAAAGTTGCAGCTCACTAGTGTGCGCTGTCCTTGTTCTTTGTCAGCATTGAGGTGTGAAGAGTGTGCAAGCTAAGTGCTGTTGGATGCTCAGTTGCATCTCTATAGGCTTTTACCCTGAAGTTGCTCACCACTGTCTTTTGTGGAGGATACTACTTGACGACCTCCTGTAAGTGATAATTTGCTCAAAACCCCCCCAGCCTTCAAGATTACTTATTAAAGAAAGTAATCTGTGAGTTCATATTGTTTACTTAAATTTCTGTTGAAATTCTTTAACTGTGAGCTAGCAAAAAGCCACTCAGATGCTCTGCATATGTATGTATATTTGTATATATATTTATGTATGTGTACAGACATATAAAAATAGTTATAGACGTGTTGTGGTTTAACCCCAGCTGGCAACCAAGCCCCACCCAGCTGCTCGCTCACTCCCCCCCAGTGGGATGGGGGAGGGAGTCAGAAGGGTAAAAGTGAGAAAACTCATGGGTTGAGACAAAGACAGTTTAGTAGGCAAAGCAAAAGCCGCACACACAAGCAAAGCAAACCAAGGAATTCATTCACTCCTTCCCATGGGCAGGCAGGTGTTCAGCCATCTCCAGGACAGTAGGGCTCCATCACGCGTAACAGTGACTTGGGAAGACAAACACCATTGCTCCGAACGTCCCCCCCCTCCTCCTTCTTCCCCCAGCTTTATATGCTGAGCATGACGTCATATGGTGTGGGACATCCCTGGGGTCAGTTGGGGTCAGCTGTCCCGGCTGTGTCCCCTCCCAGCTTCTTGTGCCCCCCCAGCCTGCTCGCTGGTGGGG
>NW_008824352.1:3953497-3967402 GCF_000699105.1 Pygoscelis adeliae
AAAACATCCCTGTGTTATCGACACTGTTTCCAGCACAAATCCAAACCACAGCCCCATCCTAGCTACTGTGAAGAAAATTAACTGTCCCAGCCAAAACCAGCACAAGGTGAAACTGGTAATGGTGTCTTAGAGCAAGTGTGCTACAGTATCCCTCCAGTGGACATGCTTTTCCAATAAATTCTGTGTCTCAACAGTAGTGTTAGCACATTTTTAGATGTGTGAATAAATGTAAAATAAGTCTTAGAAAATAGCATTTGATAAGGAATTTTTTACATGAGCAATAACTGGGTAAAATAGGTAAGTGTGGATGGTATGTTTTAAAGGGTATTTGACTCTTAAAACCAGTTGCTGGTCCAAAATTAAATATTGCTGTTCTGTTTTCCAAATCAGTATAATTTTGGAGCAGGGAAAAAAGATTTCTGCATTCCTTTTTTTTTTTTTTTTTTTTTGATAAAAGACGAAAGAGATGCAACGTGTTTTTGTGTGTGAGCTTTTGAAATATTAGAATAATTTTGGGGAGGTAGATTAGTTAGCAAAGTGCATGTTTTTGAACTGCTGTTCAGAAACAAAAGTAGCTTTTGGTGGATATGAGTGTTTTGTTATCATTTGTTTATCTGGTCATACATTCATTTTTGTGACCTTAAAAAAGGGATTGTCGTGTCACAGACCTGGGATGAAAAACTTCGATAACTTTTCCAAAAGTCCCTATTATTATGAAGATGATCACATATTAAGTTCTTAGACGCGTTCAGTTTCTTTTTAAAGAAAAAAATACCTGCATGCTTCAGAATACAGTTAAGAGAGGAAGCTGGTATTTTGGGGGGTTCAGGGACATCATTACCTGTTTTCTGCACTTGATCTTTTAAATTACACAACCTTTTTAGAACATAGCCTTTTTAAATGCACCACTACTTTCTGCCTGTACATGTGACCCTGCACAATGTGGAGGGGAGAGGAACTTGGAAAAATATATGATAAAATTTTAACACTTATAAGTTGACTGTTCTCAGTAATAGTTCCTCCATTGTTTGTATTATTTTCAGTTCTGTAAAAGAGGGTGAAAAAGTGGTTTGGGTTCCCCCCCCACCCCCAGTCATACAGGTAAATGCTAAATACTTAGATATGGCATCATCTGCAGCATTTAAGAATAAACAGATACTTATTTGCTAATAGCATCTCTAGGTTTCTTTCTTCCTTTAGCATGATGATTTGAAGGAAGAGAAAACGGCTCACAAGTCCTGACTTGTTGCTGCCAAATAGGAAAGTCTGTAATTGAAACTTTGGCACTAGTTGCATGCCCCTTTCATAAGTATTTGCCTTTTACCTTGCAGGATTAAAAAAATTGGAAGTGAAACATAATCAGGTGTAAATGATGTTATATAAAATCTTATTGCCAAATCTGTGCTGTTAAGAAATAAAGTATTTCTATTGAAACTAATAATTTAATTTTACCAATGTACTGACTTTTTCTTGCTCTCAGAGTAGGAAAATTGGCAATTAGTATTCCAATAACCAGTCTTATGGAAAGATTTATCTGTTGTCAGATACATTATAATTTATCTATTATATAAAACCTAGTGTGTTCCATGCTTTGATATTGTTCAATCTGATCTTTTAAAATTTGTGCCAGGAATCAGAATTTCATGTTGGAATTAATTAAAGTCCAGAACATTCAACAGCTACATTTGTTGACTATAGAAGATAATAAAGGGATAACTAGTAAAGATGTTGTGCTTGAAACATCCTAGGTTTTAATTAAACTATTTAAGACCCTTGGACACAGTGGTATTGAAGTGTCTATTAGTAAAACTTGCACGTTTTCTCTTGTGTTGACAACTTCTAAAAGCTAAAAGATTGGCTTCTGAATGTCAGTGAAACGTGGTTTCCAAATGGCAAGTAGATATATTTGTGGCTGCTATGCTTGTGCACCCCCCCCCCCCCCCCCCCTCCTGTACCACACACAACAACAAAATCCTGTGTTTGTAGTATGGATTTTATATAGTGAAATACAATCAGAAGTGGTGCCAACAGCAGAATAGTATTTGTTTAATAAAAGATCGAGTGAAAAGAACCTTGGTGTTTAGTCTTCAGTACATTCACTTTTATAAGCTTAACATTCTGGAGCCAAAATAAGAGAAAGCTCTTTCTCATTGATTTAAATACCTATTTCTGAGAATTGTAGTGACTTTTATTAGATAAAAAGGAAATATTAACCTCAGTGTCAGTGGGTGGATAAAAAAAAGATGCTTAGCGGATAAAAATCATGACATTTATCTTTTTAAAAACAGGGTCTTGCAGGTTGGGATCTTTGGTTGGAGGCTTTCCAAAGCTGGATGACTAAGTAAGAAAAGACAACTCCCAAAGCTGCTGGGTGGAGTTCCTAGACTGGTACCAGCAAATTCCCAGAAAGGAAAACAATTGCTCTTTAATTGGAATTCTTTAATCCAAAGATTATTCATTTATCAATACTCTAAAAATATCTTAAATAGTTTCCCAGAACTCTTAAGTATGGTAGTTGTTTTAATCAGGATAGATATGTTCTGCTTGTACAGCGATGGTAGATGTGCCGTAGGATGCTTTTAAGTATTTCTTTAGTATTTAAAAGCAGAAAGGGAGATGAGAGGTGAAAGAAATGGAAAATTAAATGAGGTGCAGTATAACACTGACTCTTAACCTATAAGGAAAGACTGGAAAGGTCAAAGCAGGATCTAAAACTTTCACTCAAATTTTTGGGGAAAAGGGTATATTTTTCTAATATTTCCCTTTCCGTGTTGCTGGACTGTGTAAAATTGCATTTTTGTGAAGTACTCGGATAACAAAACCATACATTTGTCAGTAAAAGTAACTTGACTTGTCTCAATAGCTCTTGTAGAGTCTCATGTATTCTACTGAAGTTGTGGGTAGATGCCAGATTTTTGTGTACAACGTGACATAGTAAGTCTGTGTGAAGGAGAAGTAGCAGTATATATTGCTTTAATATTTGTAAAATGCTTTGTAGATAAACACTTTTCGGATAGAACAGATTGGCAGAAATGTGTGTCTTTGCCATGAGTAAATCTTCACGCTTTTAAAATTTCAGCTGCACCTTTCCATTGTATTTCTTATGCATGAGCTAATTAGGAGGTAGTTCACAGTAAGTTGATGAGAACATTAAAAACCGGAGATTGTTTGCCACACAAAATCAGTTACTTCTTCAAAACAAAATTCCAGGGATTGATAATTTACAGAATTTGGAATTTGCCAAAAATATTAGGTGTAGAAATCCTTTTGATTGTGAAAAGCATCTTAATTACTTTGAGGAAACTTCCTAGTTGTATAAATTTGGTATTTTGTTGCACAAAATCTGCTGGTTTGTTGTTGTTTGCTTTGTATTTACTGTTAAGTTTTTCAATGAAAACCAGATGTTAGATTCTTAGCCGCTTACCTTGATTTGTTTCAAATCTATCCTTAGTGATGCTAGTAAAATGCTTTCTACCATATCCTTTGGCACCTTCTTTTGGAGGAAGAAATCACTGAATCTGTATCATGAAATTCGTGTTCGGACTTTCAGGACAGATCCTTCTCCTGGGACTACTTAACACTTTGTGAACATTATGTGTTTATTCTGGCCCTTAGGTTGGACCTGCCAATATAGGAAACCAAGCCAGAGGCTGCAGGAATTCCCAGAAAAAACTTCCCTCTCAGCTGTGAAAGAGAAATGTTTACCAGGAACCTGAAGCGTAGCAGCGTGATTATTGAGCAGGGAGAATGAGATGGCAGTGTGATCAATAGTGAACTTGCTGCGCAGAAGAGTTCGCAGCCAGGACACTTCTGTGGCAGGGAAGATGGCTGCAAGAGTTGGCAGCAAAACAGTATTGCATTATTTTGAAAGAGTTTTCTGTTTACCGTAGTATTAGAATTATTATAAACTAAAATTTCACATGTTTAGTTCTGGCATCTGGCACTTTGAAAAACAGATAGTAGCTCTTAATCCAACTTCTGTTGATAGGCCTTTTGTTTCTCTCTTTTTTTTGTTGCTTAGGAGCAGGAAGTGTCAAACCTAATTTTCTAAGTACCTGTCTACAAGTAGGACTGTAATTGAAGATATACACTGTAAATGCCTGTAGGAGAAAAGTTTCATTTTTATTTGCTGACCATCAAGATATCTCTTAGTGGTAATTAACCCTTAACCTGAAAAAGGTTGGAGCTTGGTACATTATCGATCAAGTCATAGTGTTGAATGCTATATAAAACCACAAGATTATAAACGGCAGAGATTTCACATACAAGGATGTGTAATTTTCTGTAGCTCGCAGGACAAGGGTAATACCTTCTCTCTTAGGAATTGTGAGCGAGATTGAGGAGTGCTCCGAGTACCAAATGGACACAAATGATCTGTTTTTCAGGGAAGTGGAGCGCTTCCTCCTGGCCTGCACACGCTGCATTGACGTCTCTCTTCATTTTGCCATCTCTTCCCTCAACGTGTATCTTTGGGTGTCATTATTATGACTGATCAGATTAGTATCTTCATGAGTCTCTTATGGGTCTATCTGTTAATTCTTACCAGAGATTTAACGGCTCAGGCATTTTTTTCTTGGCAAGATTGATGGTGGTGTTTTCTTTCCATGGAGATGGTTAAAGTTTTAGTGTTGTTTTTGTCAGGTTGGTAGTCTTGAGTAATTTTAGTGGCTTATTTATACAAGAAGCTAGTTTGTATACTCCAGCTTGTACTTACGCTGGCTGGTTCTCTTAAATCCATGTAAAATAGCAAAGTAGAAATGCACAGTAGAGGAAAAACTGGAAAAACAAACCTCTGGGTAGAATCTCTGTGCTGGTTTAAGCAGATCCAACTGTGGTGCTGCTAAAGGAGATGGTCTCATCCTGCACTGCCCGCGTATTCTTATCCCCTTGCTTGTGGATAGTTTTTAGATTGATCCAATTTTATTTCTCTTTGTGCTTAAAGGTTAGTTATTTATTTAAAGACTGGCAAACCGATCAGTAATCCTTGTGTGGGATTATTTGCACGTGCTTGTGTAACACGTTTTTCAAGACTCGGATCTTGCAGGATAAAACTCCCTATAGAAATTTAACAAAAGTAAGTAGAGTTCCTGTGCTGTAATGATTTCTCCCCTTGCAGCAAGGGCATGGTCACTGTCTTCCATTCAGTCTTTTTTTCATCTATGGAGACTGATTCTTCGTGGTTGCATTGAAAAAATCAGGCAACCTCACAGCTTCTCCTTTCCCCTAATTTGACCCCAACTAAAGAAAGTTGCCTGAAGTTCTTGCTTTTCTCATTGACTGAAGTGAGCAGGTCCAAACAGGACTCTTAAATTTCGCCAACTGCCTTATTCTGGGTTAGCTCCATCTTATCATGTGTAAGCCTGTTATTGGCCTTAAAGCTGGAAGGGCAATATTCCCCAAATAGAGGTATTTGGGAATGTTTCTCATAAAAGAATTGTCTTGAAGTGCCAGTTGATCAAAATAGACTTTTCATGGGAAGATGTGTTGATAAAGTTCTAACTGGGAATGGTTGCTCCCAGACAACTCATCCAATGGTGAAGGAAATGATCTGACATGAGGTCTGGGTTGATGATCTGAAACAAGGGGGATTCAGGTCAGGATCCCTTTGCTTAAGTGATACTGGGGAATTAAACGAGTTGTCCATGCCCCACACAGATGATTTAACACTGATCTGCTGAATTCATTTCTGTTGTGAAAGCTTTTCCACTCACAGTGCAAAGAGAGAGTATGGCTTTTAGGTGAACGGCTTATTCTCCTGAATTATAATTAATGTTGTGAAGACTTTTTCGGACTTTTTCAGAAAGACAGTCTAATCCTGAAAACACGAGGACTTGTGATTAAGGCAGTCACTTTTGGTCCGTGACAGTGACAAAGCAGATGCTGTTAGCTTCCACCTCTCCTTCCTTGTACTTTACCCAATTTTGGATGGCTGGGGAGAGGGTTGTTGTTTCTTTCATTCTGTTTTTCCTTTTTAATACTGAAAGGTTTTGTGGGAAGGGAGAACTGCCGCATACCTCTGCCTCATTGCATGCAGTAATGCTTTGCAACAAACGTGGGATATCTAAAAGTGGTACCTGATGGTTCCCCATCGCTGTCTGTCCGTGGTAAAGACCACGAAGCGACGTGCTTGAGGAAGTCCTGGCCCCGGCACTGTGGGTGAGACTCGTGGAGCAGATACCCTGCATGCACAATCTTTGAATCAAAGAACAAGAAGAAAGATGAAGAAATTCCAGAGCAATTAACTTGTTGTGCAATATTTAAATTATTTTTAATCATAGTTTTACCTCAAATTATAATTTAAGATATATCATGTAATCACTAGTAATACAAAATGAAAACGGAAAGGGCATGTTCTTTCTTCTGAACGTTCTCCATATAATAATCAGCTAATAACTCTGCTTTAATTCAAAAGTTCCACTTGCTCAGTTTTTAAGTTGGCAGGCTGCTTTTTAATTCTTCTGTTCTAATTTGTTGTAACTTGTATGAAATACATGTGTTAATCTGAGTAAATACAGTAAAGTTAATCAAAGGAAATGATTACAGAAGGAACCCAAGAGGGTAGCTAGTTATCACTCAGGAAGGAGTTATGTAGTTCTGCCAAATTAATTAAATACTACTAGTTAAAATCAAAGGTTAATGATAAGAATCTTGTTGAATTTTGGATACAGGTGACTTGTTTTAATGGATGAAACGACGACCCTCTGGTTGAACAGATTCTTTTTTGTTTCCTTGTAAAAGCCCAACAGGTTATTTATTCTTGACCATCCTATTGCACTTTTAGCTCTGAATTTCCATATGGATTTCCCTTAATGGGATGAGCAGTAAGGTTCTTTTGCCTCTCTCACATAATGCTTCAAGGTTGCTTCACTGGAGGCCTGTGTGCTCATCGTGTCTCTGCGTCACTGCTATGTGTCCCCACTCTGTTAAGAGAGCTATAATTAACTTGCAAGGCGCTAGTCAGAGGATTCGGCAAAGTGCCAAGAAATCAACCCCAATTACTATATTCACGTTGTCATTAATGCCCACTTCACAGTTTCTACTAATTTGAAATGGCAGGTCCCAACTTCCCGTAGCAAAATTACCATTTTTGCACTATTCTTCCATTTTCCGCTTCTTCTTCTGTTATTTTGACTCCATTAAATTACTGTTGTAAAGAGAGTTACAAATCATCTCCGAAAATTCTCATCAGGTAATTGCAGTGATACCATATAAATATAGTAGACCCAGAGTTATACAGCTTGTTTCAATACCGTTGAACACAGACGAAAGGAAAATAAAAAAAGGTGTATTACTTGGCTTAACAAAAGATGGTATTTAAGATTGATCAGAACCGTGTCTGCACTTAGAAAAACATTCTTGTAGGGGGAGTTCAATCAGTACTGCAATTGAAAATACATTCAGAAACTTGACTTTTTCTTCTTTTTCATCACTTTGTGTAAAGATTTTCTATGCTACCTTCCAGATTGTTGCATTCTCTGTCCTGTTGATACCAAGTTTCTTATTTAAGTAATTCTTTTCTTCTTTTGGCTTCTCTTGAATGGGTTTTCTCAAACATTCCATAATCAGAATCAAATGCTGCAGGGAGTTGGGACAACAAATTATTAACTTAATCTACACAACAGAATAATGCATTTCAAAGTATTTTTTGGATTTCAGCACTTGTAGTGCAGGTGGCAGAGGCATAACCTTCTGTAACCTCTGGCATTTTTCTCATCTGGAGGATGGAGTCTGTAGTTGTTAGATGTGCTCTGAAACACCTCGAGTGGGATGATGTCTCTAACAGAGGAGTTATTTCTGTGATCTGTGCTTCGAAGAGCCTGCCAGGCCGACCTGATCCAGCTTTTATCCTTCAGTATTCAACAAATGTGATTATTTCTTTGTAGACTTCTTTCACTCCCATAATGAGTTCCTGGTTGTGTCGCCTATTAATAATTCAGTTCTCCATATCAGATTAATATGTTCCCCTGTATTTCTCTAAATGTTAGCTTAAGGGCTAGATCATTGGGTAGGAAGTATTTTAATTCAGTGGCTTCATGTTCCTTCGTAGATAGTGGTTTTGACAAGAAGATTGGTAGTTCATTGAAACACATTTCACTGATGGTTTTTTATAGTTGTAACTTTCCTTTGAATTCCTAGGTAACATCCTTAGGAGTAATATTTTGGTTTAATTCCAACAGCAAAAAGTAAATTTTGTATTTTGATTATAATTTCCATTAACTACCATTAATGAAACTGCCATAACTACTGTAACTACCATGCTTTTTCACTCTGTCATTAGCCAGAGTTGATGAACTGAGTGGGCAAGAAATGCAAAATTCTTATTCTGTAAAACTTTCCACAATTAAGTATTTTCACTTTTCTTGATTGGCACAATAGCAATACCTTATAAAGAAATCGTTTAAAAAATATATATTTATATATAATATATAAATATATATTTAAAAACAAACAAACAAACCAAACCCATACATCCCCTCTACACCTCCTCATTTTTGCATTTGGCCCGTGCCCAAATGGCCAGTAGCGTGGCAACCAGGATGTTTTTCTAGTATGTGGCATTCTGCAGTTCAGGTTTTTGCCTTGCTTGACCCAGAGTAACTTCTTGCTGTGAAGCACCAGTTCCTTTCAAGCAAATTGAGACCAGTGCTGTTCAAGATCTGTTTTTAAAAAAGATTACGCTACCAGGGTTGACTGGCTTCAATAAAGGTAACTTGTTAGTCCAAACTGGCCATGGCCACTGGTACATTTATTGGCATTTGTCTTGTTAGCAAAATATTTTTTGGAGTACACAATTAAAAATATTGTAGAGATGACAGTATTTTGCAGTAAGTATTCTAAAGTAATATTTCCACATTCTTCTGTCCTTTTTAATGCAGTAACTAACTGTATTTTGTCCAACAGCCTTTCTCTTTTGCTACCAATATATTTTACCAATATCTTCATAATTTCGTCCTCATTGACCAGATTCATCTTTCTCACTGATAACTGGAATTTTAAGGCAAGGAATATGAGGAATATTATCAAACTTCCAGAATATATATGTGGGGTTTTATACATACGCTAGCCTTTTGAGCTTCGTGAATCTAGGAGGTCCTGAGATGACCTATTGAGATGATGATTTTTCCCAACTGCAACGCTGCCCAGCCAGCTGCCGTTAGGGAAGCCATTTGCTTATTTGGTTTGAAAGCTTCGAACACCGGTGATTGAACTCCTGCAGCGGAGTATCGCTGCTCCCCCGCTGTGCGATGTCCTGAGAACAGCAAAGAATGTCACACACTTCGTAAAACAGAGTAGCAGTATTTCATACTGACTGGCTGCTGAAAGAGTCATGATTGAAAATGTGAAATAACTTTTAACGTGCTGGTTCTTTCTACTGTTTTCTTTTTGACCTCGTTTTAATGATGTTTGAGAATGGATGGCTTTTATTCGAAAGGAAAATTTTCAGTAGAAATACAGCATACTGTAGAAACAATAGAAACTATACATAAAATAGAGATGCTTTTAAAATAGAAGGCGGCGGTATCTGAGATATTAATGAGTGCTGGAGATAAATAACATTTGAGTGGGGGCAGGAATAATATTTCTTCCATTTTAGTATCTCTTGAATCATTTTTGCACGCTGGTGATTATATTCAGTACTTCACACTACCTTCCCTCCAAATCCTTTTGAACTCCATCATGGTTGTATCCAGTTGGAAAAAAATTATTTACGTGCAAGTTCAAAGATCTGCCTGAGGTCATGACAGTATCTTGGTGACAATTCAGATCAGGACTGTTTCCCCTCCTATTTTTAACTTGATGTTTTAGACAACCAAAGCCACAGTTAAATACGAGGGACGTTGCGTGGGGGCTGGATGATTGCAAGGTGTGAAGCAGTTCCTCCTCCAACTGTTAAAACAAAGCAGCATTTGTAAGTTAGACAACGTGACCTGTTTCTCTGTCCCATGCCCTGGTTTAAGCAGCCTGATACACCAGCTGAGGACCAGTACTGAGGCTGAATAGCTCCAGAAAAGTAATGCAAGAGTAAAACCTACCAGTGGGTCAGCAGGAGATGGAGCCCAGGGGTGTTTACAGAACACCGATAAGCTGTGAGTGAGCAGAACTTAGAAATACGGGATTAATATCAACTCCGATGCATAGATCCGCTGCTTTGTAGGTGTGCTGTGTCTGTATGCAAGGACAGCTTGATTTAATCTTCTTATTTTGGAAGTGAAGAGCGTGATAGTCAGGTCTCTGTGAGGACCGTGCCTCTGCATGGCAGTTTTCTGGTGTGATAGTTGTTGCTCGTGGCTGGGTGGTGGGTGGGAATGGAGATAAGCTGCAGTTGGTATTTCAGTTGCATTAGTAATACAGCTTTCGCTCATAAAGCGGGTTGATGGTGGGAACTCTTAAGTTGTTTTCTCTTCCCTGATTGCGGTTTATTCAGAAAGTGAGTTTGGGTAGCTGTGATTTATTATGACTATCATTAAAATCAGTCTTATTTTTCAGGATCCTGAAAACCGTTTACATTGCAAAAGATATTTTCGGTAGTAAGTAACGTCGCTTTCCCCCACTGTGAGCAGGAGACATGTATTTTACTGTCCGCAACAAATCCTGCTTTACTTTTTAAAAAAGGAAAGGTGTTTTTTTGCAGACTAAAAGTGGATTTTTCACAAACAAAGCCAAACTGCCAGAAGTACACCACCAAGACTCACTCAATATTGGGACCAGCATTAAGATTAGATACTGGTCTGTCAACTTTATCCCAGCTCATTTAGTCTGGAGTTTGAATGATTGCTGTAATCACTGATTGTAGACTTATTTTAGCAAGTAAGAGATGAACAGGTTTTGACCATGGTACGTAAAATGAACCTTAAATAGCTAAAATAGATTTTTATCCACTTGGCTGTGGCTCTGTTACTGCTTTGAACAGAGCTGGATGAAGGCTGCGGCCAAAAGTGGTGGTCCCTTTTTGGAGGGACTGTCCTTCTCCCTGCCTGGCCACGTGCTGGTGCTCTGTTGAGGAGGATTTTACATCCAGCTAACAAAAAAAATCATATGGAAGAGGTATTTATTTATGGAGAAATTGTGATAGTGTGCAACACGACAGGAATAAAATGTTGCTCTTTCCTCTGAAACTGATTATAAAGAGGGTGGAGTTCGTTGCAGTTAACTTTATTGTGTTTCTACAAGCCGTACTGTTTTTTTTCCCTTCCCTGTTTGTTCTTACTTGGTTTTTGGGAGGATTCGGGTTTTGCTGTTTAATTAGTAGGGAAAATATCCTCCTTTTTAGTCTTGCATCATATATTAGATCCATGTTCTGACATGGTGGAGCTTGTGGACCCTTTTAAATATAGCTTCATTATTTATAAGGCATTAATCAGATTAATTTCGTAATAGTTTCCTGCTAATCCTGCCATTGTTCCTTAACTCAGAACTAACAAAAGCACAATTTTAATACCTTTTTAGTTGCTAGAACATCCTTCTATTATCGGTTATATTTTTATTAGAGAGTACTTTCAAACAGTTTTCTAAAATCTTACAGTGATTGAGCAACATCTTAAAATTACAGCACTTTTACTACTAGATAAAAGGACAATTTATCAAGCAAATCCCCTTTTTATTAAAATCATGTTTCTTTGTCAGTTAAAATTTGTAGGAGTTTTCCTATTTCTGTATAATCCCAGTCCTTGTGCCAACTAGATTTGTTCTAGCAGTGATAGTGAGGCTCGCTTAAAAACTTGTTTCGTTTGTGGAAAATGTCCTTTTGGTGATCCTGACAGCGTTTACAGTTGAAGTACTTAACATACTGACATGCAGCAATAAACACCAAAACCTCAATTACTTAAATATTATTTTGTTATTATTGAAGAAACCTGTGTTCGAACATCACTTCCTTAGCTTCAGTTTGCGGGGGACCTCACTTCTAGGATCTTTTAATGAGATTAATTATTTTTCTGGTATCTTTTTCAGTTCTGTTTTGTAAAGTACTTTTCTGTTATCTGATATTGAAATATGCCATTCAGGAAATTTTGTGACATTACATAGCTTAGAACAGGAACTTTATCTAGTGATAGTGTTAAAAACAAACAAACAAAAACCCCTGGAAGTTAAAAAAAGAAGGGGGGGGGGGAAGGTTAAGTCTGATTACCTGCATAGACAACCATATTGATTTCATTCTTTCTTAACTGCTGTTCGTCTCATCTTCAATAGTGTTTTAAATACTCTGATATAAATGTATATATAATTACAAAAAGGCTATTATCAAAATCTAAAGGTCGTCAAGCAGATTTCTGAATTGATGTACATAAAAAGTACATTATTTTCAATGATGATGAAAACTTATTCTTTCTGTACCAAAAAGGATGATGGGGAACTGCTTGCGTGCAGCCGAAGAACAGACTTTCGCTCAATAGCTTATCATGACAGGGTCATTGAGATGTCAATTACATATTTTATATTTATAGAGCACTTTTGTTCATGGAAGATTCCTAAGTGCCTCCCAGGTGCTACCACATGCCTATGAGAAGATTAATATATTACTTTTCATTTTGAAATTGGAGTGGTTCAGAAATAGTGGTATGCTCTTCTGTTAAAAGAATACTATTTTCATAAAAAGACTGACTGAGATAGAGGGGGTTGTAGGAATTGCCTGGAGTTGTTACGTGAGGTTTTTCTCTGGACCACGTATACTGGAATAATTTTCTTTCTGGGTAGGGGCTTCCCTGAAGCAGTAACCATGCTTCTGATTTAACTTATTCTTGTAACTGATTAATGAGAGAATGAAAGTTTAAAAAGCACTCACAACTCATTTCATTAATAGCTTATCTCCTTTTAGAAATTGTATCTATATTCTACTTTTGAAGCACCAAATGAAACATCATTTTATAATCCCATCATGTGTCGTTCATAAATTAGGGTAGGTTTAATTGCTTTGAAGGAGCTCCACAAAAATACATGCGATTCAAAGGAAGCACTTTTTTCTGATTTTTGGGGATAGACTCATTATGTCAGCAGTAGTTACTGATCTATTAGAGTTTGTTTTATGTGAAAGACCTACAATAGACGTGCTGATCTCTTGTAGTCATGCAACTTTTCAATGCTTTCTGTGAATAGCAGTTGAACAGATGATGCTAGGGTTGGATAAGATCTAGATCTGTTAGAAGGGATACTGTACTACATGTCGTTTGTTGTGGGGTTATTTTTCGAGTTTTTGCCTTCTAGAGTCTTGCTTTGAATCTTCCAAGTGAATGAGTCTTCACTGTCTCTCCTCGGCAACTAATGCATTGCCTATAAGAGTTTTTGCACGTTGCATTTTACATGGTCCAAAACTGTTCGAGTTGCTATTAATGTGCAGTTAAACATGTTAAAGTGTGGTTGTGTTATACTGGCAAGTAAAGCGTTTCTCTACACACGTGGAAAATGCATATATTAATGTTTTGTAAAACCAGTTTTTTGTTCTTGAGGATCAAAGCTAGTATGTTAGCAAAAACTTCAAATTCATGTTTTTTAACCTGCTGGTTAGTCTGTAGGTATGTATTCTTTCCTGCTTAATAGCAATGAGCTACCTATATCTCTCATGCTCATTTTAAGATCACAAAGCAGTTGTTGATATTTTGGCATTTAAAAGCATCTTGAATGTCTTTTTCTTAGAAGGAAAAAGCCAGTAAATTAGTTTCTCCACAACAGTGTTAGCAGTACCACTGGAGGTGCTACCCGGGGTCCTGGAAATGCAGAAAACCCAATTAGCAAGAGGTCTAGAGAAAGGAGGGAAAGCAGGTAGTTCTGGGAGACCGTAATTAGGGAAGACTTTATAAATATTTTTGTGTTCCTAAAAATGCCATCATGTATTATCTGAGTCAGTCATGACAATAACCAGCAGCAGGGGAGAGAGGAAGGGGAAGTGGAGAGAATTAAAATACAGAC